>NC_073696.1:220491608-220844108 GCF_029784165.1 Wyeomyia smithii | reverse complement strand
CGTAAACTGTGTATCTTCCATTACTCGTCAATGGAGGTGAGTATTTTTACGGCTGGGTATTTGTTTACGAGCTCTACATGAATACCCATATTAATTCAGTTTTACTAGCTGCCGCTGGTAAACGAACCGCAACTTGTATCGCATTAATGCATTCGGTGGTTTCTTTTTATGAACTTCACGGTGATAAATTTCTACTTTTCCGGCACTAGCCGTCAGACATAGATTTGGGTTTAGGTTCCAGTTCGGAGGCCAAAGAAAACGCCTAGCGATTAGTGGACGATAGATCGTAAAAAGGATACTGCGATGCCCACTATAAATAAGTTATAAGGCGTCACCAGCAATGATGAATTTTGCATCTAGGAAAATAATAACTTTGACGGATATTTCCGTCGTTTACAGTCATAAATTATTAAAGAAAATTACAGCTTTTTGATAGACAACATTCAAATTTTCAATCAAAGAGAGATTTCATGCGGAATGATTGCTGTCAAAAATATTGGATCAGACGATTACTCACAGAATGATGAAATGTAATTTCGATTTTTTGTTTCCTTCGACAGTTTGATTGTTTTGAAATCGTGTCTTTATCTATTATTCGTATTATTTCCCTAAATCCACTGTTCCACTGCCACAGGATAAAGCAACCACAAGTGGAAGCGTTAGCGTAATGATGCAGAAGTGCGAGTCGGTTTGAATTTGATAAAAAATGCAATACACTGAACTGCAAAATGTCGTTTCGTTACATTCACTCGAATGAGTCTAGTTTTGCAAAATACTACGTCTGTTGAAGAGTAGAGGCTATTTTTGTGACGTATAATTGTGTTTTAAGGCAATATAAAGGTGCAAAATGAATACCTGAAAACATCGAAAGCGTCACGAAATTGTCCACTTGTCAAATGTATAAAAGTGAGTCAGTTTCCAACGGAATTCTTTCATTCTTACAGCATTGGATTGAAAACTAGCTGTGCATCCACCAAAATACGGAAAACTGTGTGATTATGTGACGCTAACAACTAACTAACTAACTAAAAACTCAATGTCAGTCTAACTCAGACCAAACAACCAATCACCACACTTTTTCCCCAGTACAACCGACACTAAAGTATACAAATGATTCGACTTTGTAAACGATTTGCTGTTGTTGTTGTTGTTTTGCTCACGCGAGTGCACAGCGACTCGTCCAACGGAAGTATAACTCTCAGTGGTCACGTATAAAAGCTATTATCAAGAAATTCAGTCTTCATTGTATAACCGCTTACTGTGCCAAGAAAATTATTTACTGGGAACAGTAGAGCTGTGCGAGTCGCAGCGCAACAGGCGGCGATTTTAAATATCTTACAGCCTTTCATAGCGAATGGATTAACAGAGGAAATCGACGGACTGCCCACTGGTGATTGTAGATCACCTTCTACAGTGCTAGATTTTGGGTCACCCGTCTGTGTTGGAAGCACCGTCATACAAACATGTTCCCAGTTTTGTAAAAACAAAAACAAACCGTCCTTTTAAAAAAGACCACATTGAAGTAGTAAAAAGTGAGTTTCCCACACATCAGTATTACTGTACTCGTGAGTTTACTATCAAGAAACAGGGTGCTATTTACTGTTAGAAAGCGTTTCCATTTCCAATAAAATTTGAAATTTTCTTTTCTTGTTGAATCTATTCGAGTCAATTAAGTGTTGAGACTTTGGAAGATACGTATGAGGTACTTACCACACGATTCATGCAAAAACAAAATTGAAAATATATTTCGATGCATACGAGGAAACAATATTCTTTTGTAGTGCTGTGGATAAAGTTCAGTATTACCACTACCCACAAGATTTTTAATTTATTAAATTTTTAACTAACACCCAATTAAATGATGTTGGGGCACTGAAAAGCTAATTTTTCTTAATTGCAGATTGCCATTTGTATGACATGGGGTTATTCTCGTTAATTATTTCGGCAGCCTTTTCTACCATTTTCAGCAGATAAATAGCAGATAAATTGTTTTCAGAGCTTTATCATCTACCAAGTAGAGATGGTCGGGTACGGGTATTTTTACCCGAAACCCGTACCCGACCCGTACCCGACGGGTTCGGGGCGGGTTTCGGGTAACGCCAAAAAATATTTTACGGGTTCGGGTCGGGTACGGGTAGTTAAAAAACCAAGGCTTCGGGTTCGGGTCGGGTACGGGTTTGAAAAACTCTCAATTGGTCGGGTACGGGTCGGGTACGGGTAATTCAATTTTCGTGCATTAGGAGAATTTAATTTTTATCATTTCAAGCCTGGGTGTTTTCTTAATATCGATAATCGGTAAGATCGGAGAAAAAATCGCACATCCTCACTCAACGAGAGATCGCCCAATACCTATCCTGACAGTTGTCGGCCGTCTGTGCACCAAGGGAATGACATCATGATATCGCTTTCTAATGTTAGAGTGAATAGTTCTTCCTGCAACGGTTTTGATTTAAATGGGATTTTTGTCGGGCTTTTTTCATAACTGTCAGAAAAACCGCGGAGCATTGCACCGTGGGGCGACTAAATACAAATGCTTGTCAAGTAAAAAAAGTGTCGATAAATACGACAAAAATATGGTATTTACTTAATTTTGGGGTGCTGAACACGAATCTCCATTCCACTTTTTATTTGGGGACGTTCACAAAGCACGTGACTTAATTTCTCATGATATTTTAGCACTTTTCCTCTCACTTTTTTATTAAACAGAATTATATGATCTTTAACCACAAGCAACGCCACAGGGCGTCCTCTTTACAAAAACAGATTACGTAGTTTTTGCACAACTCCTCAAATCAACCAAATTTCGCGAAAAAAAATTGTTTTTATATAAATTTAAACAATATTATAAATTATAATAGGTAATAAAAACTAACTAAAAATCAACTTTTTCTTCGAAGACAAAAAAACCAAGCTATCATGGAAGCTGCAGAGCGTTTTAAAGTAATAACATATATTTTTTTTAATATGTCAAAAAACGTCAGTATGCCGAGCTTTGAAAAGTTATAAAAAAATCAAATTTTATGATATTGCACCCAAATTTTGGACTTAAGCACTTAAATGTTATATCAATAATAAAAAAATATTATGAAACAGCTGACGTTTAAACATTTGTTTTGATGGCCAGCACTTTCCCACTGTGCATTGAGATGTTTAGTACGAAACAAATACATGAAATTTGACAGCGATAGCATAGTCTTGGTTTGTACTGTGACTAAGGATGCCGCATGTGCAGAAATATCTGTTTTTTACCGATTTTTAGAACTTATCGATGACACCGAATCTATACTCAAAATTACAGGTTTATGGCAAATGCAGTGAATTATCAAATTTTTCTCAAGTTATAAACTTTTGACCTTTCAAAATTCCTTTGGACCCTTTAATGAGTTTATAAAACTCGTCGTTTATTTTAAACTTTACTAGACATGCACTTTTCATAGTGGACCGATTCCTTATAGTGGACCACCCGCCTGAAACTCTGGGTTCATTATCATTCGCACACTCGGTTCTAGCCTAACTCCGGCCATCAGCTCGAGAGGCCACATATGACAATCAGTGCATAAAATGTGCGAGGTACCCAGGCATTTTGAAATAAAAAATTAAACAAAAATCCAGAACGGGTCGGGTACGGGTCGGGTACCGGCAATTTCGGCGTTTTTTTTCTATCGGGTACGGGTCGGGTACGGGTAGTTGGAATAGATATTTTTCGGGTTCGGGTCGGGTACGGGTATTTTAAACAAACCAGACTTCGGGTTCGAGTCGGGTACGGGTTTGAAAATTTTTGTTGAGTCGGGTACGGGTCGGGAACGGGTAACAAATTTCCCATACCCGACCATCTCGACCAAGCTATCTATAACAGCCAGTGCTGAGAATATTCACTGTCATGATATTCAAAAGCAGCGATTTTAAGCCGTCTTTATATTGATAATCATACTACCCATGCGACCGTTGGTATTCATGATACCAAACAACCGATGAACAACGACAAGATAAACTTTAACACTCGTGTTGATATTTTGATCGTCAAAAATGAAAATCATATCAAAATAGGGAAAATCAAGATTAACCTTATTCGACCATTTATACTGTACTGGGCAGTGTACAGCGTCTGAACAGATTTGCACTACTTGGATTGATAATCACCGAAGCTTCTTTGAATATCATTACGAGGCCTTTGATATTCATTCCACTGTTCTGTCATTGAATATGAGAAACTATATTCATGCATCGTCGCAATGAACATAGGTTACTGAGTTGCATCAGAGAATAAATGTACTGACACTGAGATTAATTCAATTCATCTACTCACGAATAAACATTGATATTCTAAGGCACTGATAACAGCTAACAGATAGACGACGTTTTAGCATCAAGGCAATTTTCGTGGAACTGCAGATGATCAATTCGGCCTACCGGGAACTGAAGCCTGGCACGAGATGGACGGGTTTTTGCCTTTCCTTTTTTTGCCGCGGCCAGACTTTGCTGTCCGTGTAGTACTGTCTTAGGAATTAGCTTGGCTTAGCTTGACTGACTGCACATATCAATGGTTGCACTCCGTGATTGATCCGAATCAGTAAAATTGTACATTGAATCAACTGAATGGGGTTGGGAGTGACCGACCATTCTCATTGTACAAGTTTTAGTGACTCAATACTTTAAAGGATCAATAACGACGCCGGCCACGTCCTTGCAATCAGGTGGGAAGATGGAAGAGATGTTAGTGGGACCCTTGCTATTCGGAGACCGTGTTTACCTCTGCATCTCCACAAAGGTCACAGGAAGGAGGTTTTTGTTAGTAGGGGAGGGCTCGTTGGATCAGGATTCACTATGATAAGTGATGCGATCATACATATAACTCCTATCCGTCTCTATTTAGCTATTTTCGGTTTATTCTATAGTCAGCCGGCTGACTAGAGAAACACAATAAGCTTATTTATATCTGGTACCGGTTTAAACCAAAAGACATTACCAATGCCTTTTGGGACCGCGCACAGGTGTGCATGGTTTATTTCAATGGAGCACAAAACTGACCGATTTTAACAATATAAGGTTATTAGAGCCACGCATATACGACTAAAGCATAAGAAGGCCAATCACGAGTATGAGAAACGCAGAAACGCACGTCGATAAACGCGGCTCTTTCAAAGGTATACTTTGCGTAGCCATTAGATTATTCAAGATATTTATAAACCGAACGAAACCTACTCCGATTGGCGACATGCTTATATCAAAGCAATTGGTGAACAATCTCCGGTTAAACGGACAGCCCGAGACCGTGTTTATTTCTGAATCTCTACAACTGCGGTGGAAAGAAAGGCTTGTGTTGTCATGTCTTCACGATATTTGACGGAATCGAACACCGCTGCGCGCGGTGCTCGCTCATTACGAGAATATCTTTCTTGTCAGTCACCGCGATCCTATGTGAATGACGCGTGCGAAAATCATATACAACCCGAAGCATCTGAGTATTTATATAAGTGACTAATAATCCTGAATAGCTTCAAGAAAGCAAGCGCACTTCGGCAGAGGCGGTTCTTTATAAGATTTACATCGCGTAGCTATTAAATTAATCTCAATATTTATCGACCAGACGAAACCTATTCCGGAAAACCCTTAGCTTAACTAACCCGAACCGAAGACGCGTTTACACCGGAACGTTATGCACGGCAGCACTATTCCCTTCTACCGACGCAGACACGCAGTGACACGATGTTTCGCACCGGTTCTTTCTTTTAATAAATAAACTAAGATACCTACTGAGTATAGAAACTGGCAAAGTTTCATGCCTCCAAAGCCTAAAAACTAGGAAAAATGCAAATATGCATATCAAACAAAACAAAGTGCTAAGTTTATTAACAAAATGCCAAAACAATCGCAATCAAAATTTAGTTGTCGTGGACTGTCGTCATCCCGACCAAAACGGTTACAGTATAATTAAATAAAAATTGTTTATGTGTATTACAACTGCCCAAAAGCTAGAAAAGTCATAAAATAAAAGCATAGAACTAAGTGAAATGTCTGTAACCGACCAGTTAGGGTGTGGTAGGCGATAGGATCAAATACTTGTCGAGCGCGATATTAAATTTTCAAACTATTTTTAAACTATATTGTAAAACTGGCTATTTTGTCTTGTAAGAGTGTCATGCATTTATAGCTAATTTTTCAAAAGCCAAACTAATCATAAAACGAGCCCAACAAAAGTCATCAGATTGAATTTAAGATCGTAGTCTTTTTATTAATCAAACACCACCAAATAAAAACAAAAAAAGATTTTTGTTGCTATGTTTCTGGCCCCCCCGTGGTACTGAGAGGAAGAATTATTCATGTACTAGGTTCTCTGCCGACATGAATAAACCACGTACCAGAGGCATGGAAACAAGCAGCCAACGTATTATATATGATATATCCAACACACATACTATCGAACAATTGAACCAAGCAATCGAACGAAGAAAAAAAACAGCGTCGATAACATCAAATTTGCACACACAAGCGAACGAAAGCTATGCAGAGTGTTTAACTGATAGACTTTGGCTAAACTGCATGTATTAATTAGTAGTGTTATGCGAGTCAACATGTTCAATGATTTATGGCACAATTCGGCATCACTGATTATAGCAAAACAAAGATTTCGTTCAGTTGGAATATTTTTACATTGTGATGGGGAATGACAAGACGAATATGAGTGTGAGTAAACAACATTGAATGGATAAAAAGGAATACCTAGCTTTTGGGCTTATATTATATATTGTTACTAAGCTGTTTACGCTGAAGTTACGTTGTTTTAAACAGTGCTTTACACGGATTTGTTAGTGTTTGTTACGAATAATATTGCGTATCGTAACATTGGCTGTATATCAACCAGTGAGAGGTGAATTGTTCGAAATATGAAAGGGGAAAAAAGGTGAATCACGTGACGTAAAGTCGAATCATGTACGGGACCACGAGCTATCAAAATTGGTTGGCATTTCGAAAGAAAATAACGAATATGTTAAAAAAGCTATTGCTTGGTTTTGCACAGATATTTCATTTATATTCATTACATACATTATCTAAGCATCCGCATGAGTTTTGAATTATATTTTTTTAAACCATCTAGTACGTCTTAAGTTGATCAGAAGTGGTTAAGATATCATTTAAGTAAAAAAACTAGTTTTTGGGCACTACTTAAGAGAACAAGGTAGTTAAAAAGTGATATTTTAAAACTAAGAAATTACGAAGTTCCCGAATAGTCCCGACTCTGGAAAATATGTGTACCTACTTGTACATCGAAAAATGCCAAAACAAATTAAGTTGAGCAATACTTCACGAACATTCACAATTTTAAATGATTTGATTTTGAAAATTGACATAATTTTACCTTAAAATCACTTTATCTCAGAGTTTGTTCAACAGAATTAACTTATTTTTTTAGAAAAATTCAATTCGATTAGAATTAATTAAGATATAATTTAAGTGAAAAAACTAGTTTTAAGGTAGTGTTTTAAGGAAAACGGTTATATTTCTTCAGAGATGAGACATAGGAATTTTGTGTCTTCGGCAAAGTTTCATAAAAACGATAGCTCTACAACTTTGCCGAAGATCAAAATTGAATATCTCGTAAAATAAAAAGGTTAATTTTTCTAAGTGTCATACTAGCTTAACAATCAATTATATGAAAATGTCAGATAATTGTAACCAGTATTCTAACCAATTCTTCCGAAGACACCAAACCCCTAAAATGTAAGGAAAAGTGAGAAAAGACTTTTGACCGTCTTTTTTCAAAACGGCCCCACTGCACAGTGGTCCAATAAGGCAAAAAGTGGAACTTAATTCCATAGCGCCTTTTACCTTCACCCTAGCTTGAAAATGTCTTCGGAACAATTGTTCGTATGAATGACCCGCATGATCGCAAACTGTCCAAAAGTATGAAAAGTTTACTATACTAAAAATAAAAATATTAACTTTTTTGTGTTGAGAGATAGAAGAATAGTTTATTCAGCAAAGTTGTAGAAGATTCAAAAATATGAAACTTTGTGGAACTAATGAAAATCCTATCTTGTTTCGGTACAAAGTTATAAAGTATTTTACATGGAACTTACTTAGTTTTCTGTACTTAACTTTTGTTAGTTGCATTTTACACAAAAGTATTGTTCGGAGGAATTGTTAGAGCACACAAAACACACATTTTTGCCACAGTTCATATATCTCCAGGACTTTTTAACTTCAAGAGAAAGTATTGACATCATGATTCCACTTGCCCCTTTTTAACCTATACGTTATTGAAGTTATCGAAAAAATAAGCTAAAATATGATATAACTTTGTAAGGAAAAGTCCTGGAGATATATGACCTTTGGCAAAAATGTGTGTTTTGTGTGCCCTAACAATTCCTCCGAACAATACTTTTGTGTAAAATGCAACTAACAAGAGTTAAGTACAGAAAACTAACTTCCAAGTAAGTTCAATGTAAAATACTTTATAGATTTGTACCGAAACAAGATCGGATTTTCATTTGTTTCACAAAGTTTCATATTTTTGAATCTTCTACAACTTTTCTGAATAAACCATTCTTCTGTCTCTCAACACAAAAAAGTTATTTTTTTTATTTTTAGTATAGTAAACTTTTCATACTTTTGGACAATTTGTTATCATGCGGGTCATTCATACAAACAATTGTTTCGAAGACACTTTCAAGCTAGGATGAAGGTAAAAGGCGCTATGGAATTAAGTTCCACTTTTTGCCTTATTGGACCACTGTGCACTGTGCGACGAGACCCTGGATGGCAACGTCTGGCAGGGCACTTACATCATATTTTACTTCTCCCACCTTTGCAAGCAAATTATGTAGGGGTGCTGAGAAGCTAATATTTCTTCATTGCAAGTTGCCAATGAATATATGGTTAATAAGATCCGGTTCGGGCTCCGCTGTTCCTCCGGTGAAGCTCTGCCTTCTTGCAGCATCATGAATTACAAAGTCTCTGTACTCATGTACCTGATCGAGGATTCCGACCATACCTCCGCAAACGACAATTTTTTCTACTTTGATTGCAACCATACTGAGACCATTGACTGGTACGTACCTACTGTTGCTTTCGCGGCGACAGACCGATTATCGATCCAGTGCCGAATCCAAAATACGTCGCCATATCACTCGGTCTCTTACTTCAATGGATTCCCCATATATCACTATCGCAGAACCAACTTCCGACGGGCTACCACGCTCTCTATATTTTCGTTTTGGCAGATTTTATGACAAGCTCAATTCACGCAGCTTCCTTTGCTCTTAAAAGGTCATCAGGCCTCTTCCATCGTTCTACGGTTAATATCAATGACGTCGATATAGTTCGCAGAACCTAGGAGCATGTGAGACTTCGTAATGATGGTGCTGCTTCTCTGCACGCCAGCCCACCGTATAGCACCTTCCAGTATGATGTTGAGCAATAAGTTTGACAGCTCTTCACACTGCTTCAAAACCATCTAAAGTCACGAAAGCGTCCGATATCTCACAGGCTACCCTGACGCTCGATGTAAAACTATCAAGGGTGGCACAAAGCAGTCTGAATGGTTTTGCTAGGAACCTATTCTCGCGCATGTCATTAATCATTCCTCCTTGATAAGTCGTACACTGCCCTGAAGTCCATGAACAGATAGTATTTCTGCAAGTTAAATTCTCGAAATTTTGTCGCTGGTATTCGCCAGCGAAGATTTCGAGTTTCGTGCACCAGCAAAGTCATGTACGGTTGAGGAAAGTGCCGTAATGTCGATCGCATTGATTTTATTCATTCGTGGCGTAATCGCAATTTTATTAGGAGCAAAGGGTAGAGGAAAGGGGGATACAAACAAAGGCGGTTCCATACTACCGGTGAAAGTGACGCTAATTTTAAAATCCGTGGAAGCTACGAGCAATTTTGATTACCACTAATAATGATATCCTGCAACGGAGTTGTTCCTAATCAAGTGATGATTTATGGCAGCAGCCTTTTTTTGTTTTCCACTAGCGTTTGCCAATAATCAGTGTGGGTGAGCGCAAGGTAAACATAAAAAAGCAAGAGTAGCGCGAGTGCAGGAGAATCGTTGCTTTCCCGTGTGATGCTTCTTGACTAACACAATGAGAGACGGGAATCAAAAGATAAGTATTAGTGTTGGTGACATTTTGATTGTGAGTTTTTCGTTTGATTTGAATGGCAGGGGAAATAAGCCGAAGCAGTTTTATTCTCTCTGTCATTTGACGATTTCTTTTCTGCTTGTGACTAGAGATGTCAAATTTCAATCTTTATTTTGAATTTAAAAAATCTTTCACAAATTTTCGGTACAAAAATCTGTAAACTTATTGAAAAAATCGGAGGAATCTTTTTGTTTTCGCAAAAATCTGTAATCTGTATGTATGTTCAGATTCTCTATGAAAATATCGCTCGAAAATTCATATTTATAGACAATTTTTATATATGTGGCATCCCTGCTAGTGTCCGTGACTTCCACTATTACCTGAGCCTGGGGGGGCGCAGACTGGAGGATTATCAGCCCACAACATCTTCATGATCCGATGAATGGCATGATACAGCTGTTCGCTCCTGACTATGAAAAGCTCGGCGGGAATGCTATACTTCCCAGTCACCTTGCAGTCCTTCAAATCTTTTTCTGCTTCCTTCGTCTTGTCCATGGTTAGTGGATCCACAGCTTGACCATCAATCCTGCTCCTTTCGACGCCTTTACCTTCCTCGCCGTTCAACAGCACACACGGCTGGGGTAGACATGTTTCGGTTCTTGATTCCGTTAATCTTTACCGAGAAGCTTCTCGCATCATTCCAGGAAAAGCTCGATGACTTTTACTGCTATTGCAAAAAATACATTGATATCAAACGATTTGCCGTAATTCGTGTCTCATAAACAATCTCTTACACTATAATTTTAGATTAAAATTCAGCTTTTTAATGATTTTTTGTGGTCAAAAAAAAAATTTTTCTACGATGTATATACAATTTGTAAAGTCCTATTACTTCCTTTTGATTCATCGTCAGAAAGTTTTTAGGTTCAACCAAAGATTTCTGAGCCACGATGCTTTGAATAAAGCCTCTGCTTAAAAGCTGAAAATTATTCTTGCGTCTGAAGTTTTTCCACCCGTAAAAATATTCAATATGCTAAGTCCAATACCTGTGCAAAGTTCCTATCAAAACAAAAAATAACAGGAGGGTTGTGTGCAAAGCCACGACCGCAAGGTTGAAGTAGAATACTTTTACAAGAAAGATAACCCAGCTGCTTGCGTGTCAGTCATTTTTCCTAGTGAATAAACGTTGACTAATGAGATCAATCGAATATTGGTTATGCGAAAAATAAATTTTTCTGCAAATAATGAAAATTTTTCGGATGTCTAGCTCATGACTGAAGGAAGAAACTTCAGTACGTTCTGAGACACGGAGATAAAGTAAAATTTAAAAATGTAAATTAACTCAAGAGAAAATATTAACTCTTCAATCATCAGGTTTTTATTTCATCCTGAAAAGGAAAATTTGATGTCCAATTGAATATCGGAAAAAATACCGATCACATCTTGGCGTTATCACTGACAGTCCGGACAAAGTATTTCTTGTGATAAAATAAACAGTGAAAAGCTGATTTAATACTCAAAACTAGACGGCTCACGTGTTGTCAAAATGAGTCAACTTTTCATTGAATGCATTTACTGGTGCCCGCTATCGCACCGAGACTGCATTTCACTAAAGTGCCTCACTGCATCAGCTGCTATCGATGCTGATACCCGATGCAACTGCTACGCTATCCGTAGCCATGCCACAGTTGTGGCCGCTATACGCTGCCATTGGTATCCGCTATCCCTGAATCAGCTGACCCAGCTACTATAGATGCTGAGATCCGCTGCAACTAGCTATCTATTGCTATGTCACAGTCGCTATCTATTGCTATGTCACAGCTGTGGCCGCTATTCACTATCGCTGGTGTCCACTGCACTGCTACTGCTGCTGCTGTTTTTGCCGCTGTCTAGAACTATTTGAGAGGCTTCGGCTGAAACAGGCTCTTATATAGGCCAAATAGCATATTTTTTGTCGACCGTGCAATCATATAACGACCAATCAGAGGCCGAATTTTTCGTTTTGACAAGGCTTGACTATTTTTAATTGTACAAAATTATGAATAATGAAATTATAATTATCTTCATTTGGGAAGAATCTTAGAAGATTTTCTAATCTTTTGCTGCAAGAACGAAGGAAATTTATCGAACACTAACCGATTTATTAGCATTTGAAATTGGACATATTTTTCACTTTTTTAGGTTTTAGATTTTAAATCTCATCCCTATGTAGTCAAACTTTCTGAAAGAAGTATTCTACTTCAAAAGGTTGATATTTGGCGATAGGTTATTTGGCATGGAAACACTTAGAGGATAGTACCGTTCGTTGGTCTTACTCATTATACCAGTTTTCTGTGATGCGCCTGGGATAGTTTTCATTGATTACCTTTACAGGATGCGCCATAATAATTGCAACAAAAATGCAAAGTCGGTTTGCGGGTCAATATTTATTGGGCACAAACAAACAACAATCAAAACTGGACCTTTATGCAAATCGGTGCAAGTCCAACTTTCCCTCTGTCATCACCAAGCATGAATGGGCTCTATACTCGCTAGATCTCAACGTAGTGGTCTTCTCGGTTTGAGGGATGTTAAGGCCTGCTCATGAAAACACACAAATTTGGACGAGTTGAAGAAGTCTTTGCTCAATTTGCTGGGGGGAAATTCCTCGAATAGCATTCGGCCCGTCGTCGAGTCTTATCCTAAGCGTCTCCGAGCTGTCATCAGAGGCAAATTATTTTTGTTTCGAAAATTTTCTCTTTAATCCGCCTGATCACCTAACCCACGATTACCCACTTTTTAAAGAATTTTGCGGTTACGCAGCCGTAACAAGTACGAAGTAGGTTCATTCATTCAATGTCTAGAATTCTTCACCCGGTAAAGTTTGGAACAATGCTGAAATTCGCATTCCAAACAATCAGCGCTATAAATAATCAGCTACTTTTGCATCTTGCGCTTTTTATACTGTCCTATAAATTAAACATGAATCGAGCTATCAGCATTTTTTTCTTTTTCAAATTAGAACGCAACAGTGGGAATATGTGCATGTTGACAAATTTTGCCTTTTCCTTGCCGGCTGGAGCACAGAATTTCAGATTTATATATATATATATATATATATATTAGTTGTTAGCAAGTTGTTGTGGCAAGTTGCTTCAGGTCACCAGTTTATGTTATTCAATTTTCAAGCCGTACTAAAATCAATAATTTTTTTTCGGTAAACTATGTTAGATCATAAAATTCCTTTTGGACAGATAAGCCAGCCGTGTACCACATCCATAATTCAACAGTTTACTGTTTGCTCTCTTGATGTGTAGACGAAAAATCTACCTGTGTCAACCTTGAACCGTAATTCTGTGGTTGTCGACAGTATCACTTTTGCTACGAAGACATTTTCCATGTGTAAATTTGAACGAGTGACCCGAAAGGTTGCTAGGCTGTTATAACAAAAGAGAAGCAATGACAGCTTGAATAATGTGGCAACCTGAATTGGTGCCCATTTTCCCCGAATCCACTACACACTCGATGGGGCTGAAAATGTTGCGGCAATTTCGAGAGATTTAGTTACACCAGCCATCATATTATCGCCTCAGTCGGTTCGGTTCTCCATGGAAGCGGGTTCGACTCACAACAACGAGGGCATGTCATCGTTATGGGAATATATTATCAGTGAACAGTTTTAGATTTCGAGCCGCTTCGGTTGATTGGAAATCAAACTCCATCGTCGTCTGTGAGCCTAAGGATGCCCTGGTGTTTTCAATAGATTAATTTATTCAGTTAAGTACCAGTTTTGGCTATTCGAAGTGGTCTATTGTTAACAGTATTGACCAAGCTTTTACATCGAGTTTAAAATCTTCAATTTGAACTTTTAGTATTATTACGCAATTTTTTTCCTATGTCATTTATTTTTCCATCCTTTTAAACAAATGGATAAACTTATTTTTTTGATTATTTGAAAAAAGAATTAATCTCTTACCCATTTCAATCTCTTACATCAACAAAATAAAGGAATATTCCTTTTTTCAACACATTTCAGAAGCATTTCTCGAAAACATTTAGGGGCTGCCCAAAACAAATTAATAAGGAACCCAGAAGTTTAAATTAGGTCCATTGAGCGCAAGACGTATCCTAGCATATATTTCTGATCGTCACATCCCTCGGAACTCCTCCTTGACAGCCCCTAAAACCGATAGTTAGAATCCGTTTACCCGGCTGCTAACTCATGCGAACCACGCGCTAGCACAACAATTAATTGAGAAAGTTAATTATTTCCACCGACCCAGCGCGGTTCAACACTAAGGTAACCCGATCCTTGCTTCAATTGGTTGTGCCATTCGAATTAGCTAATCACATTACGTAGGCTTCGGTTGGTTTGGATTTTAATTACCTGATTTCTGTTGGCTTTCTTTTCTTTCTCTTTTCAATTATTATCCCGAATAGCTGCCGTTGTGATAACATTCTTCGTCTGCTGGGCACCGTTCCACGCTCAGAGGTTACTGTTCCTGTACGCTCGGGACTGGCAGCACTTCAATACGTTGAACACGTGGTTGTTCTCGGTGGCGGGATGGCTATACTACGTATCCTGGTAAGTATCAAATATTTCGAATAGCTTAGCATCCGTACAATTTACTTCACAATCACATCTGATTAAATTAGATCTCGTGACAAAAGCAGGACAAATACAACGTAAACTGCAGAGTTGATGTTTTTTGTCTAACTAAGCCGATTTGTATCCGTTTGAAAAAAGGCTGCTCAACCTATATTTCTCGTTCGTTATAGTGAAGCACTTTTTGTGCTATTTCGCTTCATGCGTGTTCTGATTGTCTAGTAACACCCATGGCAATGTTACGTTTCGTACCCAATT
This sequence comes from Wyeomyia smithii, assembly GCF_029784165.1. Classification (NCBI taxonomy): domain Eukaryota; kingdom Metazoa; phylum Arthropoda; class Insecta; order Diptera; family Culicidae; genus Wyeomyia; species Wyeomyia smithii. Next base: position 220,829,183 of record NC_073696.1, on the reverse strand, counting down.
ACGGTGAAGCCTGAGTTGCAGTAAAAAATTGACTCTGTTTCTCTTGTCCCTCGATGGTTTGGTTCTGAACATAATAAAACAAAAATAGTTTTGATATATGTACGTATATTTTATTCATGTCCAGGATATAAAAATATTTATTTCCTCTCACTTCGGCAAATAAAATGCAATCACCTTGTCACTTCCCGCACAACATTCTTCCGAAATCTTCAATGCACATGTTACACTAGTCTATCAAAATTCCATACCGTCAATCAACTCCTCACCACTTCAGTAGAAGTGGTTTCGCAATCTCCATTAAATTGTAGGAGTGAACCCCGGCGGCACTTCTTCCCCGCTACCATTACAATCGGATTTCTACCGGAGTGCAGGAATTCAATTTATACCGTACATCGTTCCAAGGTTGGTACCGGATGTGATGCAGCGAGTATCGTCGACGTCGAGGCACTCACAGTGCACTGCTTTCACCCATTGTGCTTGCGAGAGATTTTATCACATCACACCTCTTTAATGCTCCAGCACGAGACGCTTCTGTTTTCGGTGCATAAAGGGGAGTTGTGTATTGTGATTATACCGGAAGCTAGCTACTTGCACGGAAGTCGTTTTATGTAGACTGAACGTCTATACATATTTCGCGTAGCGGTACGGATTTCACTTTATAGCACATATCTCAGAAATCCTCTTATCAGTTTCATTCCTCCTATGAGGGGTTAATTGAATTTAGTAGAATTCAATACAATTTGTTAGAACGATTTGCTCCAAACACAAATTATTAATTATGAGCTTTTTGTTGAAACAATAAACCACCAAATTCGTTTGAAGCAAATCGAATTCTCCTGAACACTGCTTTCCATCAGCATCATTAAATTATTTTTTGTTTCGTATTATTGATTATACAATCTGCCAACCTTAAATGCAAATGAACGAAAATTGAATTGCATATCCTGCAAAATAGCACAGATTTTATTTATTCCATTCGACAACGGTAAAACGTGAGTGACCGCTAGTTGTCATTTGAAATCATTTGAACTAGTTCAGTACTTCCTGGAATTTCATCTGAATGAAAGTCGTTTTAACAGTACAGCCTATAAAGGTAAAACTTTTTTTTTTCTAACAACCTACAACGACGAGTGGCTTGTTTGCCGTGACAAATAAACGTTATGTATTAAAAAGTGGCTTGTACATCGATTTATGGTTTGAAGACTCGGTAAAGAAAATAATGGTGAAATATTCTTTTTTTTTTTTTGACAATTTCATATGTAGACCTTACCTTATTTTACGAACAGCATATAATATAAATACGGGTATTCTTCGTTATATAACGTAACCTCCTTATAACGTAAATCGATATAACATAATTTTTCCTCCATATTTAAACTGCATAAACTTCTTGTGTACCACAGAATATGGCTCATTTCATATGAAGTGTACATGCCACTTGGACACGACCGTCACAGATTTTGCTCAAAATTGGGGGAATTATTCATCTAGTGTAACTTTAGAAAAATCCCAATTTTGGTGTCGATTGGAATACCCCTTGCCCTGTGGGAGGTAATAGGTAATATTAGCCAATCTCGAGACATAACATTTTTACGAAAATAGTTGTAAATTTCGTTATAAATTCAACAACTTACGACTGATAATAGCTTTAGTGAAAGTGAGTATATCGGCTTTCCAGTCATCGCTTATCAAAACAAAAATTCCAACGTTTCGATTTAATATAAAAAGCTTTTTCAAGGATTAGAAAGGATATCGTTTTTTGTCTAATAGCTTTATGTTTTGAGCATCAACGGTCAAAGGTTGAATTGTGGCTAGCATTCGTTTACGTTTTTGCATTTGAAATAAAATAAACTTGAACTAAAAAATATATCACTCTAAGCTGAATTCGTAGTAGCACTTCTCACTGCGTATAACTGTCTATTCAATTTGACAATTTGAATAGACAGTTATACGCAGTGAGAAGTGCTACTACGAATTCAGCTTAGAGTGATATATTTTTGAGTTCAAGTTTATTTTATTTCATATGCAAAAACGTAAACGAATGCTAGCCAAAATTCAGCCCTTGACCGTTGATGCTCAAAACATATAGCTATTAGACAAAAAACGATATCCTTTCTAATCCTTGAAAAAGATTTTATATTAAATCGAAACGTCGGAAATAGAAAATAAATTTTCGTTTTGATAAGCAGATGACTGGAAAGCCGATATACCCAATTTCACTTTCGTTTTAAATTTTTCTTACAATTTATAGACATAAGACGCCGAAATATTTTCGAAGAAAATAAACTAAGGAATCCAGAAAAAATATTTTTAGATTATTTTTGTATTCAAAAACTGAATTTGCATTTTTCGGCAAATGCAGCTGATTTTATTACCAATTTGATAGTTTCACGGTGTTTCACAGGACAAACGATTCGGAGACGTGTAGATACGTCTCGACGAAATGGTCCGATGTATAAGAATCGTAATTATCTGCTCACGGATTGAGAACTTTTTCAATAATGGCTTCGTCCTTCATTAATTACGGATTTATTAAAAATTGGATATTCTATACAAAAACATAGCCATTTTGATGAGGTTAACCGTGGCTACAAAATCTGGATCCCGTTTCAAAGTTTCTAAAGGAAATGCAAGCTGCCATTCATCAAACCACGTTATATCATATGTTTTCAGTAATATTAAAAAAATTTGCATGAATTTTCAAAGTCCGCTGAGTGTTACGTAATTACTGTGCACTCCCTAAACCATCAGTAGTATCTTCAGTGGTTGACCAATATATTGTTTATTGAAGTTTTAATCCCAATTCCGGAGTTTTTTTTTTCATAATATAATAAAAATACAGGGTGATTGGTTCCTTGTTGGGAGTATTTCAGGGGTTGATAGAGAATCACATGTAATAAAAAAGGCTCCTCTACGTATATGCCTTAACGTTGATCTACTCGGAGCTATTCAGCATTTAAGTCTCTTGGATACTCTTCCATAAAGTGGCTTCTCACTTCAAGTGTATAGCACTTAGAGTGATACTATTTTCTACCATATTCAGCTTCAATATGTCTAAACAAATGTGACTTAAATTTTCGACTGGAACTAATGTATTATTTAAGGGCTTGCAGTCTAATGAATTGCGTTGATTTCTATCTGCTCATCACCAACGTTTCGGTCCTTCTATGGGACCATCATCAGGGCCTAAAATAAATTACACATTTTACGTACAAATTAATTTACATTAGGCCAATATTGCAATATATGACATTGAAAAACTACTCACTCGAAAACAGTAACCAACAAGTTAAAAAGTTTGTGCAAAACATAAAAAGGTCGGGTCGTAAAGGGTTTAATGCCGTACATCCGAAGCTCAGATTCAAATTTGGTTCATTTTGGTGAAGAAACCTATCGAGCGATACACTTCGCCTCCATCACACAAAAAAAATATGTTGATGACCTTTTCGTGCTGATCCATAGGAACAGAGTACAAGAAGTTCTCGACATTTTTAATCTGTAGGATGAAAACATACGTTTCACTTGTGAAGTGGAGGAGAATGGTAGACTACCGTACCTGGATATGCTGCTAATTAGAACCGACGACAGAAGGATCCAAACGGATTGGTATGCCAAGCCGATGGCATCAGGCAGAATGCTGAATTATTTCTCGTTCCATCCAATGGCTCGAAAAATCGGGGTTGGCTTCAATTTCATTGACCGGATTCGAACGTTGAGCACCTTTCGCACGGAGGACGAGAAGAAACAGATTATAACTAAAATGCTACTAAGTATCAACTATCCACTGCGGCTTATCAACAGAATGCTTCGCCACGGCCGCCCTCCAGAAATAACAGAAACAACTAGCAAGCCAGACTGTTATCGATCGTTGGTACATGATAAAACGCACACTAAAAATCAACATGCCTTCGGTGGGAATCGCTTGCTGCAGCGATCACACAGTCAAATGTTTGTGTAAGACTGCTAAAGATCCCGTTCCCCACATGCAGAATAGTAATGCCGTGTACCGAATTGCATGTATGGACTACGAGAAATGCTACATCGGTATGACCTAAAATCAGCTGCGAACGAGGATGTACGGCCACCAGTCGTTAGTGAACACTCTCGATCGGCACCTATCGACTGGTCACGAATACTCTGATCCACTGATACAGCAGCTCAGAGAGAAATCTGCTCTGTTGGAGCACGCTATAGATCAACAACACCGTTTTGATATAAACAATCCATCGATAGTCGATACCAGTTTCAAAACACAGGCGCTGCCGGTATTGGAGATGTGCCACATATACACCACTCCTGAAACGGTCAATCGACGTACGGACACTGATGGCATCAGCGCTACATATAGCTATCTGCTTACAAGTGTAGCGAATCTGAGAGCGGAGCGCCCAACAGCAGCCCGTCAGCATCAGAGCAACACCAACGAAGCATTTGATTCCAACACTAACCAAAGCTCATAGACTTGTCTGCACAGAATACTTCTTCCTCTCCTGTAGTATTGGTGTTTGGGCTAGAGTCCGACAGTTCGAGTGTGAAAAAAAGAGGCGCAGTGTATCGCTCGATAGGTTTTTTCACCAAAATGAACCAAATTTGAATCTGCGCTTCGGATGTACGGCATTAAACCATTTACGACCCAAACTTTTTATGTTTTGCACAAACTTTTTAACTTGTTGGTAACTGTTTTCGAGTGAGTAGTTTTTCAATATCATATAGTGTAATATTGTCCTAATGTAAATTAATTTGTACGTAAAATGTGTAATTTAATTTAGGCCCTGATGATGGTCCCATAGAAGGACCGAAACGTTGGTAATGAGCAGATATAAATCAACGCATTTCATTAGACTGCAAGCCGAAATATAAATTCCTTAAATAAATAAATGTGAGTATTAACATTTTGGAAGCCGAAATATTCAATAGAAATACTGTTTTGAACGTTTTTCGAGGTTTCCTAAAAAAAGTGGTTAACATTGTTGTTCTTTTAGCTTTATTTGAACATTTTCAATCGCTCTAAAGTTCATTCTCTGACACCAACTCTCTACCTACTTTAGTTCTCGAGAAATTTCAATTTTAATTCAGCATGTTTGATGGTTTGGTTGCCAGCTTTATGTTGATGAAAGTTCTCCACCAAACGTGGTGCATAAAAACTATAATTTCGTAAAAACTAAAACCAGTGTAGGCAGTGTGACTTTGTACTCGTGTCCAAGTGAGTTTGCACGTAAACCCTACTAACATTGCAGTACACTTGAGTTAGATTTGAGTTTGAATCCTGCATAACAACAGTTGCATAAAAATCGAATTGCGATGAAATTCGCACCGTGTTTGCTGCAACAGTTTGTTGCATTGCCCTTTGAAAGCATAAAATCTATCTAAAAACAAATCTCATCGCGCCACATCATCGCCTGCATCGTTGAATACATCGTGCTCTGCATGCATTGCACGCATTTAAACTCAATCGATCAGAGTGTGCGGTGCAAAAAAACTCAAACTATCGAGAGGAAGCAGATTCAAGTGGAAATCAAATCTGGAAAAGTGTTACTTATGTCAAACTCGTTTTTACGGCAGGACTATCCCGTTCCGGACTACGCTTTGCAGCTGAAAAAAAAATTAAAGGGTATGTGCTTGAGTGCACAAACGTAGGCTTGCCGTGGGACTATGGTGGGTGTAAAGATTTAATTCTGCCATAGCCATAGTACATAACACACACCAAACGTACAAATATCATACACAATAATCCATGAACATTTCACAAAAAACACATACACCTGTCATAAACCACAGCATACAAATACCAATACCCACATGAACTGCCCATAAATGCATAACAGTCCCATGTAATTTCTTATCACTTTTTGCCTAAACTTCAAAAACTTCTTCACATGCTCTCAAAAAATCGTAAGAAAAAGTTTTTTGTTGCTAAATTGATTAGAAAAATATGAATTTTGGTCAGTCCCATGTTACAAATAAACGCATAACAAGCTCAGTGCTGAAAGTAACTAGCATAAAGTTATGGTCACTATCATAAAAATACCAATACTAATAGGAAAAATAATCAACTTGTTACCTATACAAGTGTACTGTCATAAATATATTTACCTCGGATAAATGCCTTTTTGCACACACATGTTATACACATATACACACATACTCGTAATACACACACAAACACACACACACACAAACACACACAAACACACACATACACATAAACATACACACACATACACACACATACACATACACACACATACACATACACACACATACACATATACACATACACGCTATTAACACGTACACACACATACACACGCATACACATACACACCTACACACACACTTACACATACACACATACATATACACATACCCATACACACATACACACACATACACATACACATACACACATACACATACACATACATACACACATATACACACATACACATACACATACACACATACATACACATACACATACACACACGCATACACGCTATTCACACATACACATACACATACATACACATACACACACATACACATACACGCCATTCACACATACGCACACATACACATACACGCTATTCACACACCCACACGCTACTCAGACACACACGCTTGATATACGACACACTATACCTACACTATCGGCAGCACCCAAACGGCTTCCAATGGTCCCTTCCAACGGCTTCCATTGGTCCCCAGTGCCGTTCACGTCCAATTTCGGGCTGTATTTCAACAACGATATCTGAATTAGATTACCACTGGTGGGGTCCAACTCAGATCGAAGGGAAGCCGAACTGTTCGCCTTGACGGTCGACCAAGGAATGATCTTCTCTCAACACGGAATGTCCTTTTATAGTCACTCAGTGTGAGGAACTTTGGTGATTGGGGGAAGAACCAATCACGTGGAAGCATCTCTGTTTTCTTTATTCGTCGCTTACGTTGGGTGATGAATGCGATGCCAATTGGCTGGCATTGCTAGCCAATGACTGAATGCATGAAATCATTTCGTATATGTTTTTGGAGTCTGCGTTAGGGAAATATACCAATCGTATGAAAAATGTATGTCGATATCCGACCTTCAAACTTTTCCGTAATTTTCACGGAGTAATAAGAAAATTGCAACTAAAAACATCATTTTATACAAATCTTGTATACAGTGATCACCCGATTATATCTCACCCTGATGATTTTTGGCGTGATAAAATAGGGAAAGTGATAAAATCGGGAAATTTTTAAAATTTTATTTTTTTTATTGAAGATGTTAAATCAATAACTAAATACGTAAAATCAGCGATTTTAATTTTTTTTGGAAAATTCATCTGTACAAACATATGAAAAAAGCTGCAGTTGTTTTTTCATAAATCGATATATCTGAATAATGACAAAAGATAGAGAAAAGTTGTCAAGGAATGAATTTGAGAAAACTGTCTGAGCTTTTATAAAAAAATATTTAAAAAATTCAATTTGAGATCCTGTACTGAAAAAAAAATTCAAAAACAAAAAGTGACTATAAAAAATCGATCATCACTATTTTTTTAAAACATTATTTTGGATAGATAATTCAGTTGCCTAAAACTTTTCTGAACAAACCTAAAAAAATCCATGTAAAGTTGCAAATAAATTACAATTAAGTTTTTTATTCGTTCATGTTTTTGTTTGAATTGGTAAAATGAATTACTTTCTTTCTTGTAGCGCAGTACCATAAGCAAAATATTAGATGTTCTCACAACACTAAACTTTGCCGAAGACAGCATGCTGATATCTCTCACAAATTGCAACCAGAAAAATCTTAAAATGTATATAACGATTTTTAATGCCTTCTCATAGAAAACTTTATGTTGCTTGCAATATGTAAGAGATAGAAACATGATGTCTTCTGTAAAGTTTCTTGTTTTGAGATCACCTAATACTTTGCCTAAGACACCAAGCGTCTATCTTTATCTAATGAAAAAGTAAATATTCTATCTCACTTTTAGGAGGATTGATCACCCAGCTTTCTACATCAAAAGATGCGTTTTCAAATATTTTTAAACTTCTCCGAACATATTATGCGGTTATTATAAACATTTGTATCACTATTCAATTATTCGCACGATAACAGCAAAATGTAACATTGTGCATCGGTTGAATTTTTAATGTAAACTGCATCCAGAATGATACACAGAATTATGAAAAATATCTTAAATATTGAAGCGTAATAGAAAATCAGTTCACCCTGACAGTTTTTTAATGAAATGTTTTATGATGATAAAATCGGGTGAAAAATGTGATAAAATCAGGGGCTGATAAAATCGGGGGCAGATAAAATCGGGTACAGATATAATCGGGTGATTACTGTATTTTTGCTTTCCAACGGTATATTAACTATTGAAATCGGAACAGTTGTTTGAGCGCTATTAGCATCTAAAATCTTCCATTCCGTCAACCAAAAACGTTACATGTTCAATCCAGTTTTCACAGAAGGTACCTTAGTATAGTGAAGAAAGACGTAGTCCCACGTCAAAAACACTTTCCGAGCAGTTGCAATGGTGTGCGTAATACCAGCGGTAGCTGTCACTTTTGTTTTGGTCATTATCGCCATAGTCTTTTATCGCGTTTGTGTTACTGTTCGAAAAATTTGCCAATTTACTGACAAAATAACAAAATAAAACAAATAAAATTCAACCTGATGTTTGACACGCGAAGAACGATAATCAAAGCAAACCGATTTTGACACATTTTTTTTTATTTTGACACATACGTGTGATTGTGTTGGTGTCTTCAAAACTGCACTATGTTTCTTGCGCGGACTGTCCGGGACAGAAAAAGGGTAGTCCGGGATAGTCCGTAAAATCTAAAAAAAACAGTGATAGGCCGAAGTGTAGTCCGCGGGGTAGCTACACCGCAAAAACGAAAACGACATTAGTTCAACTTTGCATGAGTTCATGCCATCACTGACTAAAACAGATAGAGAGTGGTTGAAAAGCGAATTGTAGAGCGGTTAAACACGTTCATTTTGAGCTGGAAAAACAATAACTACTATCGAGTGTCAGATCCAAATTTCCTTTTGAACTCGTTTCCTAACACGCTGTGCAATGGCTATTGGGCGTCTCCATCGATTCAACAGTGAAAGGAGGCGCACGGTGAACGTTGGAGGGAATGGGAGTTGTTGATGCATTTTAGAAATGGCCAGGGGCACCAAAATTCACAGGAATGGTTAAATAGCTATAACACAGTGAAACAAAAATTGACTTTTTTTTCTGCCTTGGTTTCTATATATATATATATATATATATATATATATATATATATATATATATATATATATATATATATATATATATATATATATATATATATATATATATATATATATATATATATATATATATATATATATATATATATATATATATATATATATATATATATATATATATATATATATATATTTTTGTGTATTTTGATGCAAAACCAAATATACCCAAGTTTGAACATATTTCAACTTAAGGGGCAACAGCAGCGTAATTTTGAATTTTTGAGAAATCGAAAATTTTTGAGGTTTTTAGACGCCATTTTGTTTTGAAACCAAATATCAAAATTCCATGAGTTTGTCCACATATGACCATCTTTTTACCCATCTTTAAAAAAAACAGATCTTAAATCGGACAAAAACTAAGCTTAAAATGGTGATTCTACGAACCCGGTTTTGGCATGATTTTAGTATATTTCACAGAGCAAATAAATATCGAGTATGTATGAGCATTAATGGTAATGCGCTAATATATAAAAGTGGTAGTCAAATCATATCTTATATTGAATAAAAAAAGTCTCAGAAATTGATTGTCAATTGTCTGATCTACGTAAAATGTCAGCAAAATGTCGATTTTGCCCCAATACCCCTACAATATTGAATTAGGTTTATCTCGATGTTAAATTAACCTATTTGAAATCTGTTCAATGTAATATCAAGAGTGTAAGCGATACTCAAAGGTACAATAACAATTTGGCATCACATGATCCTCCCCCTCTTGCGGGGAGCGGGTTGCATTTTTGGCCTGGACCGGTCAAAACATAAAAATCTCGCTTCAGCTATGAAACGGAATCATCGCGTCTTCGATAAAGTCAAATGCGACCCCCTCCCTCCAAAAAGGCGAGGATCATGTGATGCCAAATTGTTATTGTATCTTTGAATATCTCTTATACTCTTGATATTACATTAAACAGATTTTAAGTAGGTTAATTTAACATCGAGATAAACCTAATTCAATATTGTAAGGGAATTGGGGCAAAATCGACATTTTTCTGACATTTTACGTAGATCAGGCACCTGCCAATCGATTTCTGAGACTTTTTTACTAAATATAGCAAAGCATAGCATAGCATATTTGATCGCCCGTGTGTTGCCCGCGATTGACCAGAATCAGCTGAAATTGCACAAAGAACCGTCAAAATGGTGCCTAGGAGTAGTAAGCCATTTTCAGTGTACAATTCCTGGTGATTTTTCTTTTCACTGGTCAATAACGTAGCTGGCCACGCCCAATGCAGATCAATAGAGGAAGGGATATCGGGAGTGTTAGTTTAATACTTGTTGCTACTAGAGACCGAGGAATCCTCTGCATCATCCACAAATATCAAAGGAAGGAATTAGTGTTAGTGGAAAGGAATTGATCTGGATCCATCGAGGTTGATAGTGCGATCTTTTCTACACAAATTCGCACACGATATGGTTACTTCTCGGTCTCTGGGCAACCGGCCACCAGGAGACGATATAAATAGAACCGCGCCACGATCTAGTTACCTTCGGCAACCTACCAATCGTTAACCAAACTTCGCGTTAAATGCCGTGAACTTGATTCAATTTACCTAGAAACGAATGGATTTCGTAAAACGCAACAACCGCACGCCGAACGCAAACTACGCAAACTACTGGTACCAGCTCAAATAACCGATAGAGCGCTGTATTAAGATAGTCACACTGAGCGCAGTCAAAATATCGCGCGCGAAACTGAACTGCCTTCTCTGAACAAACAAGAGCGTGCCGACCACTGGTTAACGAAAAATCCAAAGCACCCGCTTCATTAAAGAGAAAAAAAGGAAATAAGGGAACCGGCAAAACAGGAATAGATTTGGTATCCATGCAGGGTTTGTCTTTGTCGCGATTGAATAATTACGATATTTATCGAACGAACGAAACCTACTCTGAATCGTAGCGTGCTCAAAAAGAACCAACGGGCATACATACAGTCTCCGAAATAATGATTTGGTACATCTCGAAAATCACAATACACCGATAATCCTTAGATGAGCAAAGCTCACCAAACAATCGCTGACCCGCTGACAGTTTTCCGTAGAGCTCAAAAATGTTATTTCCTTCTGTAAAACTTTGCTCAAGTCTGCTGAATCACCGCTTATGTTCGATTTCTAGAATAAAAAAATTAAAATCACCGATTAAAGTTTTTGCTACACTTGATTGAAAACTGGTGTCCAATTCTTTCAGTTTGTTGAAGAGAAAACTGAGTGTTAGGTAGGCATTGGACGCGGAAACTATTTGTTATATTCGGTACGGACTTTTAGGGCAAAATATTTTTTACACTACAGTAAATATTTTTCAAGTAAACAGTTGAGCGGTAGCAAACCTATTCGCTATTTTTATTTTTTTTTTTTCATTTAAATATATTTGCTATACCATTGGGATTTTTTTTTTCAAATAAACTGCGTCTCAAATCTAGTTTTCATTGACAGAACAACATTTCAAACCCTTTTGGAGTTTATATCATTATTGATTAGAACGTGAGATTCCGAGGAAGAATTTTAGTTACCTAATTAACTACATTTTTTCGTTATTTCGCCGTTCGGTGGTTTTCTGTGACCGAGACAATCCGGAAGAAAACGATGGAACGATCAATACGACTTAAAATAAGTCAGTCTTAGTGCATTTGAATGCTCACTAATTAACATGCAAAGATGATTTTTACGTTGAAATACTATACTGACTTTGAGTTTTAGTAATTGATTTATTCCAGGTCGCAACAGTTTGACGTATTTTATTTTATTGCAATATTGTGTAAGAAACTATAGTTAATCTTACAAAATTTTTCGCGGAACTCGGGAATCCCGGGATCCCGGGAATCAATATTTCTGTTCCCGGGATCCGGGAATCCCGGGAAAAGCTATTTCCCGGGAAATCGTTCCCGGGATTGCAAACCCTATTTTGTATTTAAGTTAAGATACCTACTGAGTATAAAAAACTGGCAAAGTTTCTTGCATTCATAGCTCAAAAATTTAAAAAAATGCAATATGCATATCGAACAAGACAGAATTCTAAGTTGGTTGATAAAATGCCAAAGCAATCTAGTTGCTATTCCGACCAACAAGACTTTCACATAATTAACAAAAATTGTCTATGTTTTTCAATATTTGTTCAAGAGCTAGAGAAATCATAAAACAGGGGTACAAAACTGGGCCAAATGTTTGTAACCGTTCGGTCAGGCCGCGATAAGTTTCTGAATTATATTCTAATGCTACCAGTTCCGTGTTGTGAGAGCCAGCGTGTAAAAAGGTTTAAAACTCTCACCTATTGGGGCAATTCTGATCATACAAGCAGAGATTTAGCAAATGAAACGACTCCACAAAACCACGCTAAAATAAATTTTGACATATTGTAAGCAATACACCCAGATTGGCATCTACCAAAAAAATAAACAAATAAATAGATCAATTATTTTCAAAACGACTAACTGACAACGCAGGCAGGGTGTTTAAAGTATTAAAGTTTAAAGTAGAAAAAATTCAATAAATCTGGCAACACGACTGGTAAGACTGATCTACTATATGCCTAGCTAACAGCGAAAGAAGCCAACTTTCGTTGCTATATTGTTCATCCCCACGTGGTAAAAAGAGAGAGAGAGACCTTTATGCACCAGTCTCCTTTGCTGCCGTCGACAAAATAATAGCAACGCACACCTTACAATATTGAACTCACCGCGTCAGAATGAGATAAAGAATGTGATCCTGTTAGAAAAATCAACATGTTAAAATATGATCCTGTTGGAATTAATGCAGGAACTAGCATATTGCACGACATTTAATTGGCCTACCAAAGCTATAAATCAAACTAGATACAACAATGATGAAAAGACAACACATTAGATATAAATATACAGTACACCAACAAGTTTGTTTTCTATATTAATACTCGTTCTAAACAGTGGAAGGTACTTATCCATCGTTTCCACCGCCATTGTGAATTGCTGCTGTTACTGTGGGTTCCAACAGAGCGACAGTGAACGGGCGAAATGCGATTAAAAAACGATGTTAACGATTCGAACTATTTATTTTAACTGACTGATCTTTTTAAATTGTGTGTTCTCTTATAGCCTGAATATTCCAAAAACAAGAACAATAAATGATATTGTATCAAAGTGGAGAGAATAGAAGTTTGACTTTTAATTGCCCTTATTTTGCTGATCTGATCTGGGAGTCTGGGAGGGTCGCTATATTCCGCCACAACATAATCCGCCCACCAAATTGCGGCTAGAAATTTCCGCACAGTTACGTCCAGGAACATATTCATCAGCCTCCAATGGAATACGCCGAATTCTTCTCACATCTCGTTTGGAAATTCCGTTCAACGTTTTTACCGCCACCACTCTGACAATACCATCGGTCCCAGGAAATAGTTCGACGACTCGGCCCATTGGCCACTGCTTCGGCTTCTCATTATCGCTGACAAGCAATACGAAATCTCCTACCATAATGTTGGGTGCGCTACGTTGCCATTTGACCATGCGTTGAAGTAGCGAAACATATTCGGATTGCCAGCGTGATCTGAACTCCTGCGTAACGCGCTGTACATACTGCCATCTGCCTAACGAGTCAATTTTATCGTCTAGTTGGTTTATCTCCGGGATAATATGAAGCGGCCTTCCAATCAAGAAATGTGCAGGTGTGAGGGGTTGAGGCTCACTGGGATCATTTGATAAGGGAGAAATAGGACGCGAGTTCATGCATGCAGATATCTGGGCAAGAACTGTGCTCAACTCTTCAAAGGTAAAGCGATTATCTCCTCCTAATTTGCTCAAAAAGCTCTTGGCAACCTTGATGCCGGCTTCCCACAAACCACCATGATGAGGAGATCTAGCCGGGGTAAATAACCACTCAATCCCTTTAGTTGTGAAAAAATCAATTACCTGATCGTCATGTTCAGTAGCATTAATGTGCTCGTACAGATCACGAAACTTTTTCGCTGCTCCTCGGAGGTTGGTAGCGTTGTCAGAATAAACTTTATTCGGCAAGCCATAACGACTGATGAACCGAGTGAAGGCAGCGATGAATGAAGACGTGCTTAGATCCGAAACTGCTTCGAGGTGAACGGCTCGAGTTGAAAAACAGACGAACAGCGCGATATATCCCTTTGCAATGGTTGCACCGCGTGTACGGCGACCAATCACGTTGATTGGACCAGCGTAATCGATGCCGGTAATAGAGAATGGAGGTAGAGGCTTCACACGATCTGCTGGTAGCTGTCCCATTTGTTGACGCACCGATGGGGGCCTTGCACGAGCACAATGAACGCAGGCACGACAAACCTTTCTGGCAGCGCTTACTCCTCGAATTATCCAATAACGTTGGCGGATCCCTGCCAACAACATTTGAGGTCCACAATGTAATTGTTCGTAATGTTCATGGTGTAGGATGTACGATGAAAGTATCGACTTGTGCGGTAGCAGAATCGGGTGTTTCGTATCGTAGCTCAGGTCTGACTGCTGTAATCTTCCGCCCACCCTGAGAAGATGATTTTCATCCAGGAAGGGTTTCAGCTGATGAAGACAACTGGATCGGCTGACATCTTGACCGTGATTAAGCTGGTTAATCTCCTTCCAGAAGGGCTGATTCTGAACATGTTGCAAGTAGACGCGTAGAGCCCTGTCGATTTCGTGGGATGTGAGGCGGTGGGACTGCCTATGATCACGGTATTTAAATCGCAGCATTCGAGCTGTAATACGCAGAAGAAACATTAAGTTCGGGTAATATCTTGACATAATCTTGTCGAAAAACTGATTTTCATATACGGTTAAGCACGCAACAGCCACCACGCGCTGCTCTTTCTCCACCTGTCGTTTTTGTATGGCGTTAAGACTATCGGATATGTCATGGTGTTGGATGTTAGAATTCTCGTTCCAAATCGGCCCGTTCCACCATAACGGGTTAGTTGATATTTGAGCGGGAAGTGCTCCACGTGAAATTAAGTCTGCTGGGTTGCTTTGCGTGTCGACATGGTACCAGTTGATGGCAGGAAGGTGGTTCACGATTTCAGCTACTTGATTGGCGACGAAAGTTTTCCATCGCGAAGCGCCACCCTTTATCCACGCCAGGGCCTCTGTTGAGTCGGAGAATGCTCGTATTTCGTGGAACGCCAAGGAGAGTGCCGCTTGAACGTTTGCCATTAATCTGGCCAGAATCCGTGCTGCTTCCAACTCCAACCGAGGCAGTGTTGTCCTTCCGTTACCAACCGGTGCTATTCTCGATTTTGCACAGAGCAAATGTGATGATTTCCTATCGTCGTTGTAACAGACTCGTAAGTAGATGCATGCTCCCATGGCCCGCTCGGAGGCATCACTGTAGCCGTGCAGAAACATACGGAGGGTTCCAGATGAGTCGATCACGCGTCGTGGTACCTGTAAGAAGTTGAGATCGGAAAGACTTTGGACCAACTTTAACCAAATATCGAGTAACTCACCGGGGGGAGTTTCATCCCATGCCACCTTCAGCTCCCACATCTGTTGCATGACCAGTTTTGCCTTCACGATGACAGGGGCCAGTAAACCAAGCGGGTCGAAGAGGCTGGCGATTTGTGATAGTATGGTCCGCTTTGTGTGCTGAAGGATCTTTGTTCGGATATAGGAAAACTGGAACATGTCGCTGCACGGCTGCCAGTGGATGCCGAGGGCCTTGATGACTTGTTCATCGCTTATTCCAATCGAAATTTCTATCTCCCGATCCGAAACCGGAACACCTTCTAGCACCGCTGCACTATTAGACGCCCATTTACGCAGATGAAAACCACCGGAAGCAAAAATAGTAGACAGCTGTTCACGAAGTAGCACTGCTTCTTGCTCGGTGTCAGCACCAGTCAAAACGTCGTCCACGTACATTCCCTTTTCCGCCTTTTCTACCGCTGCTGGATATCGCTGCCGATGTGCATTCAAAAGCTGTTGCACACACTTCGTTGCCAGGTAAGATGCACTTTTGGTTCCAAACGTCACCGTGTTTAATACAAATTCACTAACTGGCTCGCTGCTGGACCATCGCCAAAGAATCCTCTGGAAGTCGCGATCACAATCATGGATCCTTACCATGCGGTACATTTGTTTAATATCTCCCGCAACCACAAAGGCCGGAATACGGAAGCGAAGCAAAATATTAATTAGCGAGTCCTGTATGACTGGGCCAGCCATGAGTACATCATTGAGAGATTTTCCGCTAGTGGTTTTTGCCGAAGCGTCGAAAACGACTCTACATTTTGTAGTAGAGCTTGCTTCCTTTATCACGCAGTGATGGAGAAGGTAAACGGTGTGATTGGTAGCGGGAGACTCAGCACGAGTCATATGTCCTAGTTCAATGTACTCACGTAGGAAAGCATGATATTCCTGTTTCAAATGTGGATTTTTCTGCAGCTTTCGCTCAATGTGTTCTAAGCGCCTTGCAGCTATCTGGCGCGAGTCGCCAAGTTGACTCGGGCTGTGCAAGAACGGTAAGCGAACGGTGAACTGTCCGTCGGCATTTCTAACAGTGTGCCTTGAAAAATGGTCTTCACACTGTTTTTCTTCTTCACTAAGATGGGCTGTAGGAGGCACGTACTCCTCAAGCTCCCAAAATCGTCGCAACTGTTGATCGAGTGAATCATCTACTGATGCTATTAAGCATGTTGAAGCGCTTGCACGCGCTGGTGTGGTATTTTTGCACCGTCCGGCAACCACCCATCCAAACTTTGTGTTTTGAAGCGTAGGTAAATTATCATCAGAACTGAGACTAATTTTTCCTGGCTCAAGAAGCTGAAAAAATAGTTCATTTCCAATCAGGATATTGATTTTACCTGGTCGATGGAAGAGAGGGTCTGCCAGTTTAATAGACTCTGGGATAGCCCAACCATCGATGTCTGCCGGTTTTGCTGGGAGAGTTTTTGTTATTCTCTCAAGCACCATGCACGGAACCGAGGTGCGATAATCCGTACATCGGGATGCTATAATAATTTGCACGCACTTATCAGCATGTGCTGGTGTGGAAGATATACCTTCGAGGTCCATATCTGCATCCATCATTTCAAGACCGAGTTCATTGCAAAAACTTTCGCTGATGAAGCTAACCTGAGATGCGCAATCTAAGACAGCTCGACAAGCATGGGGTCGACCTTTCTTATCCAAAACATTGATTGCCACTGTTGCTAGAAGGACACTGGACGCATCTATAGGAGAATTTATCTCGAGAGCAGAGAGTAACGATTGAGCGGCTGGATTGCCACCAGTAGAGGCAGCAAACGACGTAGAGGGTGTGTGGTGGAAGTTGGGGGCTTCTAGAGCAGCATGCAGTAATGTGTGGTGACGTAGACCGCATTTTCGGCAATTACTTGATTTGCATGTTTCACCGGGATGCTTCTTAAAACAGTTTCGACACAGCCTATGCCGATTAATAGCAGCTAAACGTTCATCAGGGCTCATATGAATGAACTTACCACACTGAAAGGGCATATGCGCTGATTTGGAACAGATATAGCAATATGACGATGAGTTAGTAGCGACGAATGCGGTACTCTTATACGGTTGCTTCAATTGCGGCTTGGAGAGGACGGCGTTTCGCTGCTTATCCGTTTGAGCCGATTGTAATGCAAAACAACGCGAATCGAGAAACTTTAGCATACATTGCAAAGTGATTTCATTTGCCTGCATGTCAGCAACACGTTGATACCACAACTGCCTAGTTGCTGGATCAAATTTTTCACTAAGGATGAATATTAGCCATGTGTCGCGATCCTCTCTCTCCATCGCTCGAAGAGCGCGCACCACTTCATCAGAGACGTCATGAAGAGAACGCAGTCCGGGAGCAGACGATGACGTCAGGGCTGGCTGGTTCAGAAAACGCTGAATATGTTTGTGCGCAATTTCAAGCGGCTTATCATATCGAGATTTTAATTTCTGTAATGCCAAAGTGTAATTGGCATCCTCAATCTTCAAGTGCGAGATGAGTGATGCTGCTTCGCCAGAAAGATTGGTTTTCAGAAAATATAGTTTCTGGCTATCCTTTAACAAAGGATTTTGATCGACCATGCTTTTGAACAAATCAATAAATGATTGCCACTCTAAATAATCACCACAAAACGCTGGCAAATTCACACGAGGTAATTTTAGATCCGAAAGCGGCATATTGGGGGCATCCAATTGGTGCGGCTCAACTGGTGCAGTCGCATCGATGCCGACGGGATTCAATCGAGTGGACATTATACGAAAGAACTCGGCTTGTTGGCTTGCTAGCTGAGCTATTATATCGTTTTGCGGCTGTGGATGGTTTTCTTCTCTACTGTCCCGATTTTTAACCAGTTTCAAAATTTTCAACAAGCGGCCTTTTAGCGCGAGGTACGTTGCTTCAAAATTTCGTTGCTGATCGACGGCATCATTGTACATTTCATCTTCTTCACTCACATCCAAAATTCTTTTATGCACTGAACAATAACTAGCCCATATATCATTTAGCGTTTCGATCTCCATTTGAACGTCTATTTCTTCAGCCGCTTCTGGCTCTAACTTCATCACCACATCAGAAACTCGCTTGATACGCGGTTCAAGCGACTTTCGCTCACGGATTAGTTTCTTCAGCATCGTGATTATGTTCGATAACGTTCACTCGGTCACTATGTCCCCGCTGCGGGAATGTCTGATAATTTTATCACGATTAGGCAGAATCACAATTGCCGGTACGGCAGGAAACGAGGCCAAACTACGCGACGCAAAACATATCAAACTGGCACGGTTCAAGGCGACTATTCTCGCGAATCCGGCTCGAAGGACCATATGTTACTGTGGGTTCCAACAGAGCGACAGTGAACGGGCGAAATGCGATTAAAAAACGATGTTAACGATTCGAACTATTTATTTTAACTGACTGATCCATTTAAATTGTGTGTTCTCTTATAGCCTGAATATTCCAAAAACAAGAACAATAAATGATATTGTATCAAAGTGGAGAGAATAGAAGTTTGACTTTTAATTGCCCTTATTTTGCTGATCTGATCTGGGAGTCTGGGAGGGTCGCTATATTCCGCCACAACAGCTGCCTTGAACCTGAAGAAACTTGTTTCACAACTCTTTAGCAAGTACATCAACTTGCTAAGCAAATTCTATCACTGAACTTCACTTTGACCACAATCATGTTCCTCAACTCGCGCTGCAACACATTGAAAATATATTTTAAACATTCCAAACACGAACAATTAAAAAAAAACACCATGTCGCTTCTGAGACTTTTTTACTAAATAGAAGATATAATTTGACTACCACTTTTAGATATTAGCACATTACCATTATTGCTCATACATACTCGATATTATTTTGCTCTGTGAAATATACCAAAACCATGCCAAAACCGTTTTCGTTGAATCACCGTTTTGAGCTCAGTTTTTGTTCGATTTAAAATCTGTATTTTTAAAAGATGGGTAAGAAGATGCTAATATGTGGACAAACTCTTAGAATTTTGATATTTGGCTTTAAAACAAAATGGCGTCGAAAAAACATCGAATATTTCCGACTTCTAAAAAATTCAAAATGGCGCCATTATTGCCCCTTAAGTTGAAATATGTTCAAACTCGGGGAAATTTGTTTTCGCATCAAAGTTCATCAAAAAATCATACATAGAAGCCAAGGCAAAAAAATTGTTGCACTGTGTAATCTTTCTTTTTTCCAGTTTAGGCATTGAGGCTACACCGGTAGTTTTTTTGAATGATAGCTAAAGTGATAAGAAAGTTAGATGCTGGATTTTATCGAAACTTTTGGCCACTCTATTTTGTAATTACAAGAAAATGTGCGCTTTAGTGTACTGCACAATTTTGGAGAAGAAAGTTTTTTTTTGTAATATTACTATCGAGCTCTGGTTCCAATTTTCTCCCTAAACTCGTTCTCTAGAACTAGCGTTGCAAAACCTTACCTCACCTTTCTGCTTGAGATTGATATGTGTGCTACGCTCTCCCAATCGTTTGCACACACACTTTCGAGAAACTGTTCGTTATCCACGTACTTGCCAGAGCAGCATCCTGCCGCTCGTGAATTCTCTTTTGTCTTACTACTCACGACGAGTACCCGAGTAGGGACATGCGAGTAGAAGTAATCGACTAAAAGTACATGATTAGGAGTGTTTGAAAAAAAATGTGCGCGGAAACGAAAATACTTCCATCACCGAAACACGCATGCGATTTGCCAATTGCTGAATCGCTGCCAAGCTGTTTTGTTTCATACACCGACAGCCGGGAGAGGGATGGGAAATCTATTTTATATTTTTCGCCACTCCGCTCCATCGCGCCACGTCACTCCGGATTACACAATGCATCTTGAAACAATTATTTCCGGCTGGTCGTGCTCGTGAATAGGAGCGTATACGAGAGCAAATTCGGGAGCAAATGTCGGCTTACGTTTGTACGAGAAAACTCGCGAGCATCAATAAACGGTGGTGTGTAATGAAAGTAATGTGAAAAAGAACGAGGAACAGTTTGAATGGAGTATCTCCAGTGTTTGATTTCGGTGGCAGTGATAACGCAACTTAGAGTATCGTATGCTTTTTGTGAGCGAGCTTAACAACCCTGCCTAGAACGCTGTGTAATGGCTATTTGGCGTCTCCATCGATTTAACAGTGAAAGGAGGCGCATGGTTTACGTTCGCGTTATAGTGGGTGGAAGCTTTTGACACGTTTTGATAGCCATATCAAAATTCACAGGAATGGTTAAATTGCTATGATCTGTCATTTTTTCCAGTTCGAGCTTTGGGGATCGCATTTTTTCTCTTTTGTCGATGAATGTAATCAATCCATCATATGTTTTTTTTTCGAAGGAGTAAACCATATTCACAGCTAAAAAATCAACAATTCATATACGGAGACGAACTAGACCTAGGCTGAAAGTCTCGCTAATAAAGAAAAAAATCATATTTGAGTAGAATCGCGCCAAATGATCTGGAATCACGCGAAAACTTAATCGACCATAGGGAATTAAAAATGCATCATAAAAAAATATACACTGAAAAAAATAATTTCTGACCAAAAAAATAATAAGAATAAATATTAAATTTCAATTTAAAAAAACAATACAGTTGAATTTTTTTTTCAATTTTTTTTAAAGAAACTTGAAGTTAATACGCAACTTTTAAAAAAAGTCCAGGATGGAGAAATGAAAAATAATTTTTTTATGGTAGATTAGTTTTTTATAAAAATTCTAATCCAAACATTTTTCAAAATATTTGTATTCTAATGTTTTTAAAAGATGCAGAGAGTCATTTTGAATCAAAAAGCTCTTGGTAGTTAAAATTCTAAAGGCATCGGTTTTCGAGTTATTTTGAATTCAAGCTCGAAAAATTTTAAATATCAAGGAAAATACACGTTTTTTCTCAATTTGTCCGTGGTTCTCCAGCAAAAACCGTACGTTCATTGGAATGCTGTTTCTGGGGACAATGCTTCGAATGAAACCTATGCCAAAAGGCATACGCCCTTTTAGAATATCACCCATGGGTGTAAAAAATTTCTCCATCTGTGAAAAATGCTCAGTTTGCTAAGCCAAATACGTGTGCAAAGTTTCATTCAAATCAAAAATGCTCGATACTCGGTCATTTAGCGCGATTCTGCTCATT
Organism: Wyeomyia smithii; assembly: GCF_029784165.1. NCBI lineage: Eukaryota > Metazoa > Arthropoda > Insecta > Diptera > Culicidae > Wyeomyia > Wyeomyia smithii. The sequence goes on along the minus strand of NC_073696.1, from coordinate 220,807,311 downwards.
TATAAAAACGCCTTTTTAGCATACCTAAATGCCAAAATACACGTCAAAAATAAAACCAGTTTAAAATTTTTGTCGAGAATAAACTTATAAAATTGATTCATACCGGAAAAGCATCTTTCGCTATTCCGTGCTAATATATCGTCGTATAACCTTCGTTTCGGATAACTTCTTGCTGCCTGTTCAGCATCGAATCTATTTATTTATTTATTTATTTCGTCAAGCAAATGTAGACTAAAGTTATAATAATACAATGTTTTCTTATATTCTATACATTATTTCCAGTAGTTAGTCGTTTTTTTATTTGATTTCTGCCCATGGTGATGTCGATATTTTCGCAGTGCTGATTATAGTGACGCATCATGCGATTTATTGGGCCATTTTTTGAGTATTTTGTTCTGTGAGAATTTTCCGAAATTATTTTACGATTTCTTAATTGACGACTGGGTGCATAAAAATTTAGTTGTGATAACAATTGAGTAGATTGCACGCGTTGAGAAATAATGTCATTGATAAAATAAAGCATTGAAAGATCGCGGCGTTCTTTAAGTGCTTGTATGTCTATAAGCATGCAGCGTGCTTCATATGATGGTAAGGGAAATGATGTCCAATTTAGCTTTCGAAGCGCGTACAAAAGAAATTGTTTTTGGACAGATTCAATGCGTTCTTCATGTGTGGCAATATAGGGATCCCATACAATGCTACAGTATTCCAGAATTGGTCGGACGTATGTAATATATAATAGTTTGATTGTATATGGGTCTTGAAAATTGTGGCCGAAGCGTTTTATAAAGCCCAGCATACTATTTGCTTTGTTGATAATTGTATTATAATGTTCTATGAATGTAAGTTTGGTGTCTAAGATTACACCTAGGTCCCTTACGATTTTGCATTTTTCTACTGGTTGGTTTCCTAAGAAAATGTTTGTAGGTGGTGTTACTGTTTGTCTGCTAAAGGCTATTGAATTACATTTTTTTAATGTTGAGTTGTAATAGGCTTTTGTTGCACCAAGTGTAGAGTACATTAATTTCATTCTGGAATATTTCGAAGTCTTCTGCATTGGTTATTTCTATAAAGAGCTTCATGTCATCAGCATATACAAGCACATGTATTGACTTAAGAAGAAAGGAAATGTCATTTACGTATAATATATAAAGAAGAGGGCCCAGGTGGGAACCTTGAGGAACCCCAGAAGTTACTTCTATTGGGTTTGAAAAGGAATTTTGAAAGCGGACTATTTGTGTTCGTTTTGTTAAGTATGACTGCAGCCATTCCAAAAATTTTGTATCAGTTCCGTATTTTTCGAGCTTGAAGAGCAATAATGGTATGTCGATTCTGTCAAATGCCTTGCTAAAGTCCGTATACAGAGCTTCTACGTGGTTACCGTTGTCCATTACAGTCAGAGTGAAAGTTATGAATTCCAAAAGATTTGTGGTAGTTGATCGGCCTTGCCGTGCTGTTGAGTTGTAATTTGGTGTTTTACTTGTTGAAAGATTTTTTCATTAATTATTGATTCAAATAATTTTGGAAAGCATGAAATAATGGCAATTCCACGATAATTACGAATGTCAGATTTAGCGCCAGATTTGAAAATTGGCACTAAATATGAAGTTTTCCAGAGTTCTGGGAAAATTCCATTCTTTAGGGACATGTTAAAAAGGTGTTGTAAGGGTGTAGATAGTTCTTCTGCCAAGTTTTTGAGAAAAATTGGAGCTATTCTGTCAGGTCCAGGACCTTTCGTAGCGTCTAAATTTTTATGTGCGTTTTGAATTTCGAATTCAGATTTGTCTTTTTTGTATATTTTATGTGCTTTTTGTTTCCTATTTTTAAGGTTCTTCAATTGTGGATTAAACCACACTGGATATTTGATGGTGTTCGTTCGTCTTCTTTTTTTTAGTGGTACATTTTCTGATATAATTTGATTAATTATTTCATAAAATTTTGTTACTTCTTCGTTGACATTTCCTTCTTTACAAATTATACTACGCCAATTTATTATGCGAAGTCTACGTTTGACTTGTTCGAAGTCAGTTTTGTGGTATTCCGGTACATCCTCGTACTCGCAGCCGCTAGGGTACGAAGTGTTATTCATTACTATTGAATATTCAATTGCTGTGTGGAATGCTTCATTTCCAGATGGGAGTCAATGATGCATCTACACAGAAGCCTTCAGTGCAGTTTGTGAATAATAGGTCTAAATAAGCATTTTGTTTGTTTTTGACATGATTGATTTGATATAGACCGAGTTCTGAGGATTTGCCAAAAAGATACTGCAGTGTTTCGTTTTCGCCTACGACTGGGAGTAAGATAGATTCATTTTCAATGTCTACAATAAAGTCTGCAATACGTTGGTTGAAGTCGCCATAGACATGCAGTTTTACTTCTGGTTTCATGTTAGACATAATAGATTCTAGAGTTTTGAAAAATAATTCATACGAATGTTTATGAGCATGTTCCGGTGGAAAGTACACGGAACAGAAGATATGTTCTTGGCCAGCAATAAATGCTTTGGCCCATACGTGTTCAAATTCTTTATATTTGTCGGATATTATATCTTCAGAAGTAAAGTCTACATTAATGGCAATGAGGACTCCACCGCCTGGCTCTTTTGACTGGTAGACAAATTCCGATCGTGCCGGAATACATTATAATTGTTTCCAAATACTTCTTCGCTTCTTACGCTTTCGTCCCAGCTACTTTCAGTTCCTAAAATTATTTCAAAAGATGACGACAATAGATTTTGTTGAATTTCTTTCATTTTGCTTGGGCTTTTCATGCGATTGAAGTTCTGACAATAGATAAGAATTTCAGTCGCATTCTGTCAGGGAAGCGAAGAAGTGCTAGTCAAGTTATTACTTATGTTAAAATATAATGGTTCTGTCTCAGAAGAGGGCGTACTTACTTGCGAAAATTTGTACTAAATTTGTTTACACTTTCGCGAAGTTGTTGAAGACGGTTCGTGCGTTCATTTGATAAAAAATGACGATATGATTGAAGGTCGGCTACTGCTTCGGCTGGCGTGAGTCCATATTCCTGATGGACTTCAATAAAGACGCGTTGGAGTTGTTCTGGAGATGTCGGCAGTCCTTCGGATGCGAGAAGCATTCTTATACTGTTTGGTGTCATTCCCTATACGCATACAGATGATGGTTGGTCCTTCATGTATGCGAGATATAGGCGTGTAATATGTATTACTTTTGGGTCGCGGAGTCTAGCCTTCAAAAAGCGCTCGTCGCCATTCGATGATTGCTGCGTAAGTCGGACGATTGGTGGACGCATGGGGTCAAGTTCAAATTGGCTGTCTTGCGGTGCTGATTGTATGCTGGCGTTGCTGGCAGGAGCCGGTGCAGAATTTCCATTGTTAGTTGCCTTTTTTCTGTCCGATATGGGTTCAACCGGCTATATCAACCGGCTATTGACGAGTGCTGACAGGGATCGGATACCTGGCTGTTTGGCTTCTCTCCCATAGTTCCTGCTTGTTTTTAGATTTTTCCGTATAAACCGACTGCTTTACTTTACGAACTAATTTCATTTTTTGTTGACATATGACTTACATTCTAGGTACCAAAACTGGTGCAGGAATCTTCGGCCCTAGAATTAATATTTCAGTGGCAATGGGACACTGGCCAACAGTGTTTCAAGCAGATTTTTGCAATCCTTGAATGTGCGAATGTGTGTCTGACTATAGGAAATACAAACATGCAAATATTTGTATTTTCTCTGACAGTCAAGCAGAACTGAAAGCACTTGGTGCTTATAAATTTACATCCAAGATTGTCTGGGAATGTATTCTCAAATTGCGACAGCTATGTCAAACAAACTTAGTAAATTTGTATTGGGTTCCAGGACATTGTGGCATTGGTGGGAATGAAAAGGCAGACGAACTTGCAAAACAAGAATCTAACTCACAGTTTATCGGCCCAGAACCTTTCTGCGGTATATCAAACTGTGCAGTGAAAATGGAGCTTTAACGCTGGGAGGAACAAAAGGTGATAACCAATTGGTTGGATGTCAAAAAGTGTTCCCAATCTAAAAGATTTATCACACCAAACGAGAATCATTCGAAAAAGCTCCTAGAGCTCAACAAAAGAGCTCTTTGTACATACGTCGGCCTAGTAACGGGGCACTGTCCGAGTAGTTATCATTTAAAGAACATTGGCCGGGTTCAGGATGATATCTGTCGATTTTGTAATATGGAAAGCGAGACATCGGAACATCTGCTGTGCAGTTGTGGTGCAGTATTTAAACGCAGATCAAGGTTTCTTGGCAGTGGCTGTTTACAGCCCAAAGAGATTTGGTCTTTGAATCCTGGGAAGGTGATTGGCTTCATAAACCATATTTCACCTGAGGTCTAATAACCGGACTGGCCACTCTATGACGTCGACATTGTGATCAGCAAACCATTTCTTCCCAATTCAGGCGTTGTTGTCTTGCATTAATTGCCATTTTACCGGCATTTCCCACTTCACGTGCGGTAGAAAAACGTCTTCCAATATCTGAGAATAAAGTTGCCTATCCATTAATTCATCGATCCCCAGAAGATACACTTCCAGAGCATAATGTTGCCTCCTCCTTGTTCAGACGTTTTAGGGTGGTTTGAAAACGCAACCAATCGGAAGATGTTCCCCACATTTTTCCATCAGAACCGATCAAGTAGACCTTCGTTTCATCAGTCCACAGCACATTTTGCCTTTTCGTATTATACCTAATTCTTGGCCTACTCAACCGAAGTGGTCCTTGTCATACCTCAACCTCACTAGAGTATGCTTCTTTGTGAACATATTTACTGCGTAACAATGTATGCAACTTGAATTCACCACAACACTTCTGAAATCCAATCAGCAGTCAATTGAACGGATTTTACCTGGCGAGAGTCGTTCCACAGAACAGATCTAAAGAACCAGAAACGAGACAAAATCTCGTTATTTTAAGTATCGACATCTAGCGGTGGAAGAGAAGCATTTTACACTCAAAATTTCATTGCACTTATACTATTCAGATCTGCTTATGGTGAAGAGTTATTTCAGTCTCCCACCGCTCCACTATGGCCGGAATCGTGAAATTTCACGACAAAAATCTGTTAGTCGGAAACCATAGATGCTAGAGAGTTACTAGGGTGGTCTTATTGTACTCAAAATAAAAATTGTAACTTTTTTGTCTTACTACTAAGAGCAATATTGTCTTCCACAAAATTGTATCTGATTTAATTTCATGAAACTTTGTTAAAAAAATTATTGCTCTACCTCGTTTCTTCACTGTTTTAGGTCAATTTTTCCAAATTCAGTCGGGGTGGGTCTAAAAAAATTACTATTATTGCTCTAGTTTTTTCAGCTTTATTTGGATTTGAAAGTGGTGTTCGAGTGACTTTTAGGACGTGAAAAACTGCATATTTTGACACTAATAGATAATTGCTAACTTTCCAGAGAAAAAAGTTACAGGTATTTTTCCGTTTTAAAATGACACTTTTTGGAGGCACCCTACTCCTTTGTTTGCACATATATGCAACAACAACACATTTAGGATGAAAGTTCATAGTTTCACCTTCAAAATTCATTTTGTAGAATTAGTCAACTTTTGTTCCCTTTAGGGTTAAAATGAATTTAAAAACTTCGAGTTTTCACACAACAATTTGCTAATCTAGCATTCAAAACCATTTAGTTATTCCAATTCGATTTTTATTTGGAAAATTTTTTCAAGTGACTTTCGGGGCATGAAAAGGCGCTTATTTTGATGTCAATAAATAGTTTCTAACGCTTGTTAAAAAATAATAGTTGTTTTAAATTGTTGTTTATGTGCCATATTGTTGTAAAAGCAAAATAAATGCATAAAATTACTCAAATCTGGCGTTATTTTGTAACAACGTGTAAAATTCATGTTTTTTTATGTTGATAGCATTGCATAGCACTCTTCAGTAGTGTTTTAGTACTTGTTTACATACACATTGGACGAAATCGTTGCCATTAGTAAAAACAGCCGAAGACAAATTGTATCTAAAAGAAAAAAAGAAAGAAGTGCAAGGTATTTTATTGGAAAAGTTCAACGCTAAACAGGGAGGAGGTGGATCATCATTACATTGGCACTCGGTCTAAACAAAAAATTGATAAAAAACCTAGCTGCTATAATAGTAACAAAAAACAGCCTAGTTCAGGTGAGCAAATCCACAGAAAAATTTTTAGCTTTATATTTTTTTTTAATAATCATTTTTGAAACATTGCACTGGTGTTCCTGTAAGCTAAAGATAACATTTTGTGCATTCGAGTGTCTATAAATGAACAAAACTGTTTCTAGCATTTAAACGGTTTGATTGATCGGTATAGTATCTCCGGCAAAGTTGTAGATGTAGAAAATAAAGTATTTGGTATCCCATGCCTGCGACACTTCATAAAATTTTAGCACATTCTACCAGGATCATGGCAAGTCTATCCCTTTCAACTGGATTTATTGAATAAGGCCCTGAAGCTGGAAACAAATATTATCGGAACGATCGCCAATTTCACGCCCGAAAAAATTCTGAGGCTGCGAATTTTACGGATGTGCTATGGATTCTTCAGATCCGCCAGAAAAAGAACAGATATTCAAAGGTCTACGATTGAGTGGAAAGAGTACTTGGATTAATATAAAAACAATTCAGGTTTGTAAATTTTTGAATATGTAGAGAACCCTATAAAAATACCATTTTTCAATTTAAAAACAACGATAATTTATTTTCTACGAGCATTGGAAACTATTTATTGACATCAAAATAAGCGCTTTTTCATGCCCCGAAAGTCACTCGAAGAAATTTTCCAAATAAAAATAGAATTGTAATAACTAGATGGTTTTGAATGCTAGATTAACAATTTTTTGTGTTAAAACTCGAAGTTTTTAAATGCATTTTAACCCTAAAGGGAACAAAAGTTGACTAATTCTACAAAATGCATTTTGAAGGTGAAACTATGAACTTTCATCCTAAATGTGTTGTTGTTGCAGATATGTGCAAACAAAGGAGTAAGGTGCCTCCAAAAAGTGTCATTTTAAAACGGAAAAATACCTGTAACTTTTTTCTCTGGAAAGTTAGCAATTATCTGTTAGTGTCAAAATATGCAGTTTTTACGCCCTAAAAGTCACTCGAACACCACTTTCAAATCCGAATAAAGCTGAAAAAACTAGAGCAATAATAGTAATTTTTTTTAGACCCACTCCGAATGAATTTGGAAAAATTGACCTAAAACAGTGAAGAAACGAGGTAGAGCAATAATTTTTTTAACAAAGTTTCATGAAATAAAATTAGCAAAAATTTTGTGGAAAACAATATTGCTCTAAGTAGTAAGATAAAAAAGTTACAATTTTTATTTTGAGTACAATAGGACCACCCTAGTAACCAGTCATACGAAAAGATAGATTCCTCTTAGTAGAGTAACTTTCTAGAAAACAAGCAATCTCTAGTATCTCTCTAGTATAGTGAAATTTCACGATTCCGACCATAGTGCGCTCTTTCGTCGAGAGTATTCTTTGTTCTCTCTGGTACTAGTATTCGCATTGGCCGATACCGTATCGATACCTTCGGTATCGATACCGCGGGGCTTGAATATTGGAATTTTTTATCGATGCAGCTGACGCTGATATTAAGCTGGATCGATACTTTCGCCCCGATATTTTTTCCATACTGGAGGGAAACTATAAAATCGGAGAATTTACGGATACGACCAATTGCCTGAATGTCTTAAACAAGCTGCGCTGAAATTTAACTCTTTTGTCGTAAAAGTCACCAACAGATTGCATATACCCGCACACTTCTAAGATGATTTTCATGCCTCTTGCGAGAAAAATTGTTTCGCAATTGACAATACTGTCTATGCAGAGCAAAACCGGAATCGCCGCGTCACTCACCTGACAAGCATTTTGTGGTGAATGGCTTAGTATTCCAATAATTATACAGCAGTCTTTTTATGCGGGGGTTTCGTCTCAAATTGTTATGAAAACGCGTTAAATGTGACTAAATTGAGTTGAAAAGATTACTAAGAAAACCGTTCTAAAATCTTTTTGCTTATTCAAAAGAGAGTGATCAGTTTAAAGACAAAAATGCAACATTTTCACCAGAAATTGTGATTTGTTTGTAAAACGGATTACTCTAAACATAAAACGGAAGCCTTACTCAAATTAGGTCGATGTCTTGTACTGTTTTGAAGCACTGCAGAATGTTTCTTGTTCCCGATTTGAAAATATCTTAACATTGTTAAACTGTATCTTCTTTCTTCAATAAGTCATCTCCTTAACACTGCAAGGCCATAAAACGCCAGAGCTTTTGTGCTGCCCGAAATTTCAAATCAGGCCGCAGATGCGCTTATGCTATTGCACTGATTTGTATGTGACATATAATTCCTATTAGGTCTATTGACCGCAGGGATACCAAATGTGCAGATTTGTCTGCAAAACTCAGATTTTTGATTCGCAAATAATTGCAGTTTTTCCATAATTTCTGTGTTTTTGTCAGAGTTTCTTTATACTTGCGCAGACTTTTTCAAAATCTTTGCAGATTTCTGCAGCCTTTGCCTACGCAAACGCATTTTTTATTCAAATCACGGCCAGATTTTTTTTCAAATTTCAAGCAGATTTTGTCAGTTTTTCGAGCAGTTGCGAACTTTCTTCAAAAACATCTGCCATCTCTGACTGACCGTAATGAATATAAAAAAAAATTGCCGCTTTTCATAGACCTGTTTTAAGTAGCAGGTAGAATATCGATACATCTGATATCGATGCTCCGCGTTTGATATCGACCTGGTATCGATGCGACCTGAAAAAAATTATCGATCCTCGAGTATCGATACTTTTGCAGATTTTGGCCAATGCTAACTAGTATAGCGAGTTTTTGATATGCATTTTTTTAACCTTCTTTTGATTAATGACAATCGTTTTTTTACATTGCTCCAAATGTCGCAAACAGTGCTGTGTATAGTGCGTCTGATATGCATTACTCGCAATGTTAGGTGTGATAAACGGTACGAGAAAAACAATTATTGTCATTAGTCGAGAAATTCAGTTTCTAACTCCAACGAAAATATTTAAGTAATTCAACTAGTAAGCAAGCAAGCGTTGGGTGCTGCATTCCGATTTGGAACTCGACCTTCTGCTTATTATCCACAGACTTCGCAGCCAACTGTTAAGTGTACAGGACAATTGCGGGGCTAGCGCTACGATCCTACTGACACTAACAGTATCTCCAGAGCCGAGATTGGAACCTACGACAACTGGCTTGTTAGGCCAGCATCGTACCTCGAGACCAGGTGGAAGACAGAAGTAATTCAACTAACTTGTTAAAATGGCGGGGTGTACGATCCAAGATAATTTGTTAATCAATGTTTAAATGGTTAAGAGACTTTTAGTTCAATTTTTTCTTTTAATGTTGATTGTGAATTGTTACTGAATTTCCGCTTTAAAGATCTCTTGAATGCGGTCCTGTCTCAACATGATTTTGATAGATTTAAGATCACCTTTTTGTCTGTTCATTGAAGAAAAAAAAATAGATTTTGTTGCATGTTCAAACTATTGGAAAAAAGTGCTCTTTCATCATCGCGTTACCCTCTTTCCACAGCTCAAAATGTGACATCCAAAAAAATCGTAGAAATTAATTTTGCTCCAAGTAAAACTAGAATTGAGGATTAATTCATTTTTTATTCTCTTTCATTGGTCGATAAACTCTACTTGTGGGGAATATGTAAAATTGTCGTTAAGATCCTATGCCGAATTCAGAATACGTCTCCACAAAACTCGGTCTTGGGCTGCTACTCTCCAGTCTCCCCTTACACCCGCTGCTCTGGCATCCTCGTCGACAGCACACATCCAGCGCGTGCGCGGTCTGCCTCGAAGTCGTCGGCCTCAGTCCGGTTCTCTGCTAAATATTATCTTTGCCGCTCGCTCATCCGCCATCCAGCCCACTGTATCCTGCCGTGTTTCATCAGCTTGACAATATCAGCGTGTTTTTATACTTCGTACAGCTCGTAATTCATGCGCTTGCGCCACACCCCGTTCTCTAGTTTGCCTCCGAGTATTGATCGCAGGATTCTACGCTCGAAGACCCCAAGCGCCCGTCGATCGGTCTCCTTCCACGTCCACAACTCATGTCCGTAGAGCGCCACCGGGTGGATCAGAGTCCTATAGAGCGCAAATTTCGTACGGATCTGTAGGCTACCCCTAGTAACAATTTCGGTTTTATTGAAGTTTTATAGCGCTTAATACAGCCAAAACAACTTACTTGGGACGGGACCTAAGCTAGCTACGCAATCCGTAATAAGCCCTATTCACCGCCGCAATCCGCCTCTTCACCTCGCGGCTCACCTCGTTGTCACATGTCACGAGAGTACCAAGATAAACAAATTCGTCGACCACTTCGAAAGTATCCCAATCCATCTCCACCGCAGCACCAACACCCGCAGAACTACCACGCTCTCTGCCAGCCACCATGTACTTCGTTTTGGCAGTGTTTATGGTGAGTCCAATTCTCGCGGCTACCCTTTTGAGAGCTGTAAAGGCCTCCTCAACTGCTCTACGGTTATCACCAATTATATCAATGTCGTCCGCAAAGCCCAGAAGCATGTGAGACTTAATGATGATTGTGCCGCTCCTCTGCCCACTTGCCCTTCGTATTGCACCTTCCAAAGCTATGTTAAACAGCAAGTTCGAGAGCCCGTCACCTTGCTTCAGACCATCCAACGTCACAAACGCGTCCGAAAATTCGCCCGCTGTCCTGACGCATGATTTGAAACCGTCGAGCGTCGTGGGTATCAGTTCAATCAGTTTAGTTGGGAAACCATGTTCTAGCATTATTTGCCACAACTCGTTGCTTTTCACTGTATCGTACGCCGCTAGAAAGTCTATAAACAGATGATTTGTCCGCAGGTTGTGTTCTCGAAACTTGTCGAGGATCTGTCTCAAGGTGAACATCTGGTCCGTTGTAGATCGCCCCACTCGAAACCCGCATTGGTATTCTCCAACAAAGGCTTCCTGCAACGGCCTCAGTCGCTGGAACAGGATACGGGAGAGAATTTTGTAAGCGGAATTGAGGAGGGTTATGCCTCGATAATTACTACACTCGAGTCTATGTTCCTTCGTGTTTCGTACGATAATAAACCTAAAAGCGGATTTAATGTTTTGTTCTAGCTACTGATATAAAAATATAACAAATTTTGCAAAACAGAGTACAAATCTTTGAATGATTTTATAAACGACACTGTCGAAGTAGATTTCCACTAACCTATCTAAGAGTTTAAACTTCCATGAATGACTTTTCAATCTCAAATACAAACGTTCTGCACTACAATCTTACTGGTATTTGTGAATTTGATTGGACTTGATTTTATTTTTATTCTGTCTTCTCGAGAATCAATACTACTAGTTTTCCAGTCAAGCAAAGAAGAATGCGTTGGAGAAAAAAAATCAAGACCAGTTTTACCGCTTTTCATCTGTATATTCTTTGTTTTCTGCAAGAAAATTGCATTTTCTAGATTAAAATTACGCCAATTAGGGTAGGTGAGCCAGTCAACGTATGTGCACCAGTTATGACTGTATCGTATAAGCGCAATGGTACCAGTTATAGCACTAGTTTATTCGAACTCCATACTGGTACACCCACCCTAACTTACCTACTTTTACTGATGCTTCCGCTGAACGGCAGATTAATAAAATGAGCTTTACAGAATTTGTAGCTGACTGTGAAGACCGTCGGTTGGATTTCAAATTGCTTTTATCATGGTCGGGAGAAAAAAACTTTCCCAGACCGTTTACCTTCTATCCGCCATTCGAAGCAAGGAGGAAAAACTGAAGTGTAACAAAAATAAATTCAAGTTCCACGTGTCAACCCTTCCGGGCAAAAAAAAGCTGGACCGAAATCATTAGAAGTGATTTTCTCTTATGTCGAGTACGTGATTGCCTGTAACATGATTGGGGATTTCCTTTCCTTTATTTTAATATGATGAACTTGTCGAATGTGGAATCGAAATTTAGTCAGGAGGAATACAAATGAAGTCACGATACGAGCTGCTGATTTGCAACTTTAAACGAACATGTCATTGCCGAGGAGCACGTCTGTAGTTCTTCCTTTATCCCCATCCTTTTTTATTCCACTCAAACAGAATACGAAACTATATAAATAGTTAATGTGTATTTCAGAAGACGAAATTTAACAAACGCAAAAAAAAAATACTATTGAGATGAACCATGATGTGATCAGTATTCTGCAAACATTTCCTCCGTCATCCAAAAAATCTGCTTCGCTTTTTAATTCAATCATTTTATCTGAAGCTTGACCGTCAATTTGCCATAAAAATAAAATTTATCGCATTATGACATTACCAAAAAGCACGGACGGTAATTATGAAACATTTTCGGTTAAAAATGATTAAAAATTATCCTACTTTCTGCCACAGCGTCGTCTGGGGCTCTCCTCCATTCCTCAATTCATTTCGTATTCCGCACGCGGTTCTCAACAGGAAGCGCTGTATATGCCTTGGCTTCATTCTTCTCCCTGCTTCCGCTAACTTTAATACCCCAATTTGAGCACACAGCTCCAAAATGAGCAGAGTCGGAAAACCTGTAGGTAAATTTCGAATTTACATAAAACAATTTTTCCCCTTTTCCCCGAAAATTCTACCGCTTACGATGTCAGGACATTGAGGCACTTCAGTCTTTTTTAAATTTTGATACCAGCGTGGTTTTGTTTCCCGGTAGGACAGATGGAAGTGGGTGCGTGCTAACTAGATTTATTTCATTTTTTTTTCTTCATCTATAATTTATTTGACACGGCACAAATACAATTCAATGTTTAACGGCGCCAATTATATCTGGTAGCTTACTTTCTAAAGTATCTTAATAACTAAAAGCAAATTTTTATTCTCGCTACCGACTACGAGCTGAAACTAAATCTAACTTAAAGCTAGAATGTTTTGCATTAAAGCACTGGTTTGTTGTTTGATGGTTTTCCATTGCTATAGGTAAGCAGCATATTGAATATGTTCCGCTGCTGGGCCAAGATATTACGGACTGGCATATTGGGTTGTCTCCCTCGGACCTTGAGAGTATCGTGCGGGTCTGATTGCTGTTTTCGGATCCGGGGTCTTAACATGTTCTTGTCGTTTGGTTGGATGTAGGCGAAAGGGGATAGGACTAAACTGGGGCGTGGATGGATTTCAGGAAAACGTATATAAGGGACATGTAGGATAGGTCACGGCTCGCCAAGACATCACGAACAGGAACAGCCGGCTGTCTACCCTCGGCCTGAAGGGCAACTATTAATTTAGACCTGGCGTCACGGTGTACAGGGCATGACCAAACAACGTGCTCTATGTCGTGATAACCTTCACCACAGGCACAGATACCACTTTCCCCGAGCCCAACACGACGGAGATGCGCGTCAAATCTATAGTGATTGGACATAAGCCGGGACATCACGCAAACGAAATCCCGACCTACATCCAACCCCTTGAACCACGGGTTCGTCGATACCTTGGGGATTATGGAATGTAACCACCTTCCCAGTTCCCCTCTAGTCCATGAATTTTGCCAACTGATGATCGTATTCTGACGTACAAATGCGAAAAATTCATTAAAGGCAATTGGTCTTTCATAAATATCACCGTTTGTTGCGCCCACCTTAGCCAAAGAGTCCGCTTTCTCATTACCCGGTATCGAGCAGTGAGAAGGGACCCACGCTAAGGTAATCTGAAACGATTTTTCGGATAAAGCACTCAGATGTTCCCGTATTTTCCCCAGGAAATACGGAGAGTGCTTAACATCTTTCATCGATCGAAGAGCCTCAATAGAACTGTGACTGTCCGTAAAGATGAAATAATGGTCCATGGGCATTTTTTCGATAATCCCTAGGGTGTACTGAATTGCAGCTAATTCTGCGACGTAAACAGAAGCAGGATTATCGAGCTTATGGGAGGCGGTTAAATTGTTATTGAAAATACCGAAGCCAGTGGACCCATCAAGAAGTGATCCGTCAGTGTAGAACATATTGTCGCAGTTGATGTTTCGATATTTATTGGAAAAAATTTTGGGGATCTGCTGCACGTGAAATAAGTTCGATTAGCCTTTCAAAATTTTCAACCACGGGACGGTTCAAGACCTCACATTTGATTGAGAAGACAGGCTCCAGAAGCGGTTTTTCAATGGTAGAACTCCAGCTAAGACCTCTAAACTCATCGTATGGGTCGATTGCATGCAACCCAAGGCGATACGCAAACAACGATATTGTATTCGCTCCAGTTTGATCAAATGTGTGTTTGCTGCGGAGCGAAAGCAGAAACACCCGTCCTCAATAACAGACAATATCGTTGTTTGGTAAAGCCTTATAAGGTCTCCTGGGTGGGCTCCCCACCATTGTCCGGTTATTGTACGAAGAAAATTCACTCTTCGTTGACATTTTTTCATCAGATACCTCACGTGACAACCCCAGGTGCCCTTAGAGTCGAACCAGACACCAAGATATTTGTGTACCAAAACCTGAGAAATCGTTTTACCCATTAATTGTGTTTGAAGCTGAGTAGGTTCATGCTTCCTAGAAAAAACTACTATCTCAGTCTTCTCCGGAGAGAATTCGATACCTAGCTGTAAAGCCCAAGCAGACAAATTGTCCAAGGTATCTTACAATGGTCCTTGCAAATCGGCAGCTTTGGCTCCTGTAACAGAGATTACAGTGTCGTCTGTAAGTTGTCTTATCGTGCATGAATTTGCCAGACATTCGTCGATGTCATTTACATAAAGGTTGTGAAGAAGGGGGCTTAAAATTTATTTCATTTGCCAGAATTCTTTCCCCACGGCAGCTTTTTTTATGCGTGAATCGGATAAAGGGGGAATTCGTTTTTTTTTTCGCTTCTAGCGACTCAGACTGATAATGGCCGCTTCGAGATTCTTTCTAACTTACTCATTATAATATTGTCAGTTGAAGTAGCAAGAGATGTTCTTTGAATTGAACATAAACAAGCTTCAATTGGTGGCTCGATTGGATGGTTTATCGAAATTATTTGAATGCGTCGGCTTAATTAAAGAATTATAATACACGCTGCCAAATCGCAGCATTCAGGAATAGTTGCAATGCAAAGCAAAAATAGCGTGTTTTTCTTCTATTATAGTTTAATTGAGAACTGTTATTACATGGCATACATTTTTCTGAATGCAAGTGCGAACATTTAGTCGAAAGTCTTGATTCCAATCAAAGGTGGAACGGTCTTTGCGTCTAGCTTCTAACGTCGTCTTTAGCTAGAAAGACCTGATTGCGTTTTGACCATAAAAAGTTATGAAAATGAAATGACAATTTCATTTCCATCGCAATTGCGTAGGTGAAATCCAAACATACACTTTCGGTATCTATGTTGCGTGGGACGAACCCGAGATGGAAAATTGCAATAGAACCGACAAGATAAAACGATGAATTTTAGTTCTTTTTCGAGAGAAATAAGTATGTATTTTTGGATTTGAATATTTATGA
Organism: Wyeomyia smithii; assembly: GCF_029784165.1. Taxonomy (NCBI): domain Eukaryota; kingdom Metazoa; phylum Arthropoda; class Insecta; order Diptera; family Culicidae; genus Wyeomyia; species Wyeomyia smithii. The sequence goes on along the minus strand of NC_073696.1, from coordinate 220,791,851 downwards.
GAGTTGAATAATTTATCATAGACACTGTTGTATATTTCATTGAAGAACAAATTTCTCAAAATTCTTTCAAAATATTTAATTAAGGTTTGATGTGAAGCTCTCGACAAAAAGTATATACTAATTATTCTCTTTCTTCTTTTCTGTTTCCCCTTTCCGCTTTGCTCATTCCTCATTCCTCTTTCCTCTTTCCTCTTTCCTCTTTCCTCTTTCCTCTTTCCTCTTTCCTCTTTCCTCTTTCCTCTTTCCTCTTTCCTCTTTCCTCTTTCCTCTTTCCTCTTTCCTCTTTCCTCTTTCCTCTTTCCTCTTTCCTCTTTCCTCTTTCCTCTTTCCTCTTTCCTCTTTCCTCTTTCCTCTTTCCTGTTTCCTCTTTCCTCTTTCCTCTTTCCTCTTTCCTCTTTCCTCTTTCCTCTTTCCTCTTTCCTCTTTCCTCTTTCCTCTTTCCTCTTTCCTCTTTCCTCTTTCCTCTTTCCTCTTTCCTCTTTCCTCTTTCCTCTTTCCTCTTTCCTCTTTCCTCTTTCCTCTTTCCTCTTTCCTCTTTCCTCTTCCCACTTTCCTCTCTCTTCTATCCTCTTTAATCTTTTCTCTTTCCTCTTTCCTCTTTCCATGTTCGTTTCTCTTCCTCACGTTCTCATTCCTCTTTCTCTCGCTCTCGTTTCCTTCTTCTCGTTCTCTTTTCGCTTTCTCTCTTTCTCTTTCTCCTTTCCTCTTTCCTTTTTTTCCTTTAATCATTTTACCTTTATTTTTTAGCGTTTTCTTCCTTCTAACTTCTTTCTTTTTTCCTCTTTCGTTTTGTTTTACCTTTCGATCATTTATCTCTCTGTCTCTCAGTCTGCTTGTCTGTTATTTTCTATTGTCGGTTCATGTGTGTTGGTATTGTAATATATGATTCTATTCTCAAATGAAATGGATGTAATCTCTAATTATGGTTAAACAGATTGCTGAAATTACTATAAACCGAAATAAACCATGCAGCGGCAAGTATCAAAACATCGACAAACGCTCAACCCTCTTCTGAACCAAAATACAATTTGTCATTCCTTTAATACTATTTAAATCATGTTCGATACTGCGCAAAATGTGCTCTATTTAGCGCAAACAAAATCAACGAGAAAGTTTCTCGCGCTTTCGCTTCTGTAAAAAATTTAATATTATGAAACAAAAAAGAACGTTATATCCAATCACGTTTCTTGCATGATTAATCAAATTTTATCTCGTGTGTCGAAGCTCGTAACACTCTCGTAGCAGCGAAGCTCCAAACCCCGTAGAAGAACCATAGGTTTTGTGTTTTATTAGAGATTGATGGCAGCCGATAGCGGTAAGAAAATCGGTAATGATGTGAGCAAAGTTTGTTGTCTGTGAATTAAAGGCAGGCATCTGTTTCTAAATATTTTTTTCTAAAAATCGTGAAACAATGTTAAATTTTAACCTGGAAGCAACTTTTTTGAATGTATAACCTAATAGAAAGAACTGCGGAAATTTTCCATTGAATGGCCCGTTCTTCTGTGTGTCAACACTGATAATCACAGACAGGAGCACCGTACAACTTGCTGTCAATATCCGCTGTACTTAATCCCTCACTTTTGTTCGTCGATTTTTTATCGCTAATTTCGATTGTTTTTCATCCTTTCTGTCTTTCTGTGTTATCCACAGCACCATCAACCCCATTCTGTACAATGTAATGTCCCATCGGTACCGGGTGGCATTCCGAGAAACACTGTGCGGGCGGCGCCGTGGCTTTGGCCCCAGCTTCACCCGGGATCAATCCAATTTTCGCGAAACAACGATGGACGTGGGTTGTGAGACCTCCAAGCTGGTATGTACGTTTGCTTTTTTTTTTTGACTCCACTTCAGTTGATACAAAGCAGTAAAGGTGCCATATTTCGAACCTAATGGCACTTCAATAGTAGACTGAATCGAAAACAGGCACCAAAATTCGAGTCACAGACCTTACTTTGCAAAGGCTTGCAGATGAACGATGAAAATTGGTATCGTTAATTGGAAAATTTTGTGATGATTTCCTCTCGGTAAGATAGTTGAATTCGTCCGACGCTTTGCTATTTAACATTTGATCCTTCGTTAAAGAAAAAAGCGAATTGCCATCAGCGTTCAGAAGATATGCAGTGGCAGATGTTATAAAAGCAGTTAACAAAGCCAATACAGATTTTGGTATGCTGTTGAATTTCAATTTCAAACGCAATCAGCTTTGAAACAACATCCAAACACGCGTGATTGCGAATCAGCACCGATATAAACTTACAAGCTAGCATTCATGTGCTCGAGCCGAAAAAAAATGGTTTATTTTATTGAATCACTTATACTCTGCACAAATGTCTCCGAAATATTAGTCTACACATTGATTTGTGATCATTAATATGTGAGCAATTCCCGCTGAGACCGGCCCACTATTTACATTATGGTATTGAAAACGATTCAAGTTATGTTTTTTGGAAGCCCATGTTGAACAAGTAAAGAAACTGCATTTAGTTGATCAAATTGATGAACCCGTTAACTGTAAATTAAAAACTTTTCTAAAATTTTTCGTTTTTCTTCAAAACTTGGCTCACCAAATCTGATCTAACTCTTGAATTTCTCTATGAAATTACCTAAACCAACATATCGTTGGAAAGGAAAAAAATAGGGCCTTCTTTTGTAAATATCAAAGTGGGTAGTCACCATATTGGATTTAGTCGCCATATTGTTTTCTTTCAGAAAAAATGGATTTTTTAATGGGTGCCCCACCCACTTACCTCAAATTTTATTATTCCATTCGAAAGATCATGCTTTTTTACATAATATAAGTGAAAATTAGAGATGTACGTTGTCTAAAACAAAAATAATATTAAATTTACCAAAACATGTTCGATTCGACCGTTTGATTTTTCGTTAAATCTTACCTCACTGAAGGCTCATAATATCTTCGGAGAAGCCTTCAAAATAAATTTTACACGATATCATTTTTTATCACATGATTGAGTTTGTAACAGCAGCATGCTGCAGCAGTAGGGTAAGAGCACCGGTTTTGGCCATAGTATGTTATGTATGAGAGATATTTGTCCTTCTTCCTTCGAAAAATATGTAATTTAATAATTTCAACGGGGAAATCGGATGAAATTGCCTAAATTCTGCACTAACAATGAGTTCAAATAATCATATTATGTTGTATTGTTTACATATTTTCCAATCAAAAAACTTCTCTAGGTTCCTGTTTTGGCCATAGCATTTCTAAATTGGCCACTTGGGTCGCCTATTGTGGCCAATTCGCGAAAAAGTTGAAGTGACACGAGTTTATTTTATATTTTGACTTTATCATATAGATATATTTTAACAGCAGAAAATCCTCGTTTTTAGTTCAAAAACCAAAGGGCCAGTATATATAATAATCAAACTAAATAATGATATTACATTGACACATAGCTAGCAGGGCAAAGTACTTCAAGTTAGAGTTTGTTTAAACTTAGTAGGATGATTAATAACACTGACATTACATCATTGACCTTTGATAATTTTTCGTCTGTCATTGATCTACATTAAAAAGCTTCCGCTCTTTCTTTTTTCACATTGAGACTTTTTCGTATTTTTGCTAACATCAACTTCGGTAACTCAAGTACCATTTATTATAGTCAGGTTAAGGTTGAGAATCCGAAGCGTTAGTTCTGGTAAATACAAATGAAGTTACAGATTTGTAAATAATCTGAACAAACAGAGACTTTCTATTCCCAAACCAGTTTTGTAGTTTCACATATCTCATGCGATTAAAATATCAGCCCGAAAAACTCCATACATTTCATGTTTTGCATAAACACAATACGTTACCATGGTTTTGTTTACATATGGCCAATATAAGGATTATGAATCATGGAATTGCAATAAAATCTGCCCAAGAATGGATCAATGATCGTTTTTGGAAGCTGTACGTAATTCGATATTGCAGAGAAAAATCACACAAAAATGTCCCCTTTTTTATCCTTGTGCTGTAGCAAGTTGTGCCTGATGCTGGTAATACTTTTTCACAATTATCAATTTTATTCTAGCATGGCCAAAACTGGTGCTATGGCCAAAACCGGTGCTTCTACCCTATTGCTAGTAAAATTCAATGGTGAGCCGTACGTCAAACCTACAATCAGTTTGAGGTGAATAACTTTTTTTACAAGCATCGTAGCGTCTTCAGAAGAGTTTTTCCCAGGATAATTTCCTACAAATATCATGTATCGATATATTTTTAGGAGCCAACTGGACATCTCTGGAGAATAAGTTTTGATAAAGTGGATTATCCCATATAAAATCGTATGGAAACTTTAAAAATCGGGTGCAAAAATATAGTTACACCGATCGATCTGAAAATTTACACGGTTGTTATAAGACCCATAAGGAACACGAAAAGTGCATGGGAGCGAAAAAATAACACCATCGCTTTTTTCCATATAACCGTGTCCCAGTCTAATATCTATAGCATGTCTGTGCATGGTAATAGCGTGTGTGACTTGCTATATAGCGTGCGTGGCTTGAGTGTGCTTGCCTATGGCGTGTCTGTGCATATCTTTAGCGTGTCTGTGCATGTCTAAAGCGTGCGTGGCTTGCTATATAGCGTGTGTGGCTTGCTATGTAGCGTGTGCATGTCTATAGCATGTCTGTGTATGTTTATAGCGTGTGTGATTTGCTATATAGCATGCGTGGCTTGCGTGTGCATGTCTGTAGCGTGTCTGTGCATGTCTATAGCGTGTGTGGCTTGCTATATAGCGTGCGTTGCTGCGAGTTCAAGTCTATAGAGCGTGTGGTTTGCTATATAGCGTGCGTGGCTTGCATGTGAATGTCTATAGCGTGTCTGTGCATGTCTAAAGCCTATGTGGCTTGCTATAGGGCGTGCGTGGCTTGATATATAGCGTGTGTGGCTAGCTATATATCGTGTATAGCTAGCTGTATAACGCGTGCATGCTACAGCGTGTGTGCATGTCTATAGCGTGTGTGGCTAACTACAGCATGTCTATTAGGGCGCCAATCATCGTATGAAAAATACCTAAATTAATCCACCTAGCGGTCAGACCCAGCCTTTCTCAGTCACTCTTTTATTTGTAAAAATAGATTTACATGAATGCTTCAATCCAATAAATGTATATTCACTCTTTAGGTTCTAAAACATTGATGTTGTAATCTATACATATAAAAATGCAGTCCGGTCTGTCTGTCTGTCTGATCCATATAGGCTCGAAAACTACCGAACCGATCAACGTGAAAATTTGTATGTAAGGGTTTTTGGTGTCGATAAAGGTTCGTATGATAGTTTGAGACCCCTCCCTCTTCTGGAAGGGACATACAAATGAAACATAAATTTTTGCACAACTCAAGAACAAGCCAAGCAAATGAAACCGAGTTTGGCATGTGGATGTTTTAAGGGGTAACTAATATGTCCCTAATAGTTGGACGCCCCTCCCTTTTCTGAAAGGGAGGGGTTCCATACAAATGGAAACAAATTTGGCAGGGGAATGTTTTTAGTGGTAAAAAATGTGTCCATAATGTTTTAACACCCCTCTCTCTTTTGAAAGAGAGGGGTCCCAAATGAAACACAAATTTCACACAGCTCATGAACCAATCAAGAAAATACAACCAAAAATAGGTATGTGAATGTTATCAGAGGTAACAAATATGTCCATAATGGTTCGACGCCCCTCCCTCTTCTGGAAGCACATGTTTCTGCTGCACGAATTTCTGCACATATTGCGTACTAATCAACTAAATGGAACCATATTTGGCAGGTGATTGTTTTTAGTGGTAACAAATATGTTCCATAATCGACCTCAGGCAACATTTTGGATTATAAGATGGCAACTTCCGGTTTCTGGAAAACAGCCAAAAATGGCCGATTTCCACCCAATATAATAAAATCCGGATCTAGAATGATACACAGGAGCTAAACTCGACCACAGATAGCATTTTGAATTTTAAGATGGCGACTTCCGGTTTCTGAAAACAGCTGAAAATGACCAAATACCACCCAATATGAGTTTTTCTTTTACCAGCATGACGTTCAAAATCCAGAAATTGTCTCCAAATGCCATTATGAAATCCAAAATGGTGAACTCCGGTTTCTAAAAAACAGCCAAAAATTGCCTATTTCCGTCTAACATGAGTATCTCCGGATCTAGAATGATACACAGCAGCTGTAATCGACCACAGACCTAGTTTTGGAATTTGATTTGGCGACTTCCGGTTCCTGGGCAACAGCCGAAAATGATCGAATAACATCCAATATGGGTGTTCCTTCAACCAGAATGACACTCAGAGGCTAGAAATTATCTTACATACCATTTTGAAATTCAAGATGGAGACTTCCGGTTTGTGAAAAACAGCCAAAAATAGCCAAATACCTTTCAATCTGTGTATTGCTGAAACCAGAATGATGCAATGACCTAACAATTTACCTCAGGCATCATTTTGAATTGCTAAATGGCAACTTCTAGGCAACAGTCGAAAATGACCGAATAATACTCAATATGGATATCTCCGTAATCGAGATGATGCATAGAAACCAAACATTGGCCCTGGACACCATTTTGAATTTAAAGACGACCACTTTTAGTTTCTGGAAAACAACCAAAATAACTAAATAACTCCCAATATGGGTATTTCCGAGATTGATGCCAGAAAATCTGCTGAAAATGGCCGAATACCACCCAATATAAATATATTCAGAATTGAGGCGAAGTACAGAAGCCAAAAGTCGAGGATGTTGTCATTTCGATAAAACCAATCATTTTAAACGATTTGTTATTTGACTTTGATCATATCCTATGGACGATTCGTCGTGCATTTGCAGACTTCATACACATCGCAAGTAATCAATGAATTTGGAACGTTCAAATAGTACGATACCACATTTTAATTATGTTAAGGCCACATATATTGATCAAAGCAGGTATAGTTTTAAATAATCTTTGAATTTTTTTTCTTTTTATAACTTTCGGGCCACAAATCAAATTGTTATGAAGTTTGTTATTTGTAAGTTTGAGAGATGACTCGTTCGTATGACACTAGTTATGTTCAAATAAGTCATGTAATCTTTGAGACTTTCGTTGTTTTATTAACAATTTAATACATAACGGTTGCTTAAGTTCGATTATAATCAAATGAAATGGGAACGTATAGGGCAGGCAAACTTTGAAACCACGTGTTTAATCATAATTCATCAGTTAACCCTTAACTAGCCCACTCATCTGATAATAATATTGATCAAATTGGTTGTGTTGTGTTGTGTGAGATAATGAAGTTTCGTGATTTTCACATTTCGGTACGAAGTTACAGTTCGATTACAGCAAAATTCAATAGGGTGTTATGAGGTAGCTAGACTTATTGATTGACACTAATTTTGTGGAAATCAGGTCAGCCATCTTTGAGAAAAGTGAGTGAGTCCAAGTAGTCTTCGGAATATGTTACTTTTCATAGCTGGATTTTACATTTTTAAACATAACAGGCAAACAAAGAGTCCGATTGCAAAACAAATCAATAGGGTCTTATGGGGCAACTAAACCTTCCATTTAACACTGATTTTATGAAAATCGGTCCAGCCATCTCTGAGAAACATGAGTGAGATTAAACAGTCTTCAGAACACGTTTCTTTTCATAACTTCTGAACCCGAAGTTCAATCTTTATAAAATTCAAAAGTTAGGTTTTTGAGGTAGCCAGTTCATTTGAAATCGATTTTTTTCAAATCGGTTGTGTAGTTTTCGAGATAATGATGTTTCATGATTTTTACATTTTGATACATAACCTCTAAACTAAAAATTCGATTACAATAAAAATTCAATAGGGTCTTATGGGACAACAAGACCTTTCATTTGCAATTAATTTCATGAAAATCGGTCCAGCCATCTCTGAGAAATGTGAGTGAGAATAAAAATCTGCACATACACACACACACATACACACACACACATACACACACACATACACACACACATACACACACACATACACACACATACACACACACACATACACATACATACAGAAAATGCTCAGCTCGTCGAGCTGAATCGAGTGATATATGCCATTCGGCCCTTTGGAGCACTTTTTTACTTTCGGTTTTGCAAGTGATTGCTATACCTTTAAAAACCCTATACAAAATGTTCACCTGCTCGAAAAAACACCCTGTGCGAAATTTCAGCTCAATCGGACTTAAAATGGGGTGGCGCAAAGCGATTGAAGTTTGGCTTTTTTGAAAACCGAAAAATCACCCAAGGGGGGGGGGGTACGCGAAATTTCGGTTTTCGAAAAAAATTTTTTGATGCCAAATGACTTTAAAACGCATGAAACGTCGAGAATTGGTGTCATCTGAAAATTTTTTTTTGCAAAAATTTACTCTCTGGGACTTAGTCGTTTTTTTAATTGTGGAAGGCGGAGTTCAAAATGTTTAGAATTTATCTTTTGAAATTGATCACTAGTCTCTCGAAATAGCTTGTATAATGATATACACTATAACTAGCATCGAATACATTATGTTTCATTAGGGTGGTTCATTTATTCGACATAGGGTGGTTCATAATATTGTGTAAAAATGAGTATAAAATGAAAAAATCACTTATCCCTGAATACCAATAGAAAAATTCTTGAAAATATAATATTTGTTATATCATTGTCGTTAGGGTGGCAATGTTGAATTGGAAAAATTATAAGTAAATAAGTACAAAGCAAATTTACAAAATGTATCAAACTACTGCGTGCAAAAAAAAAATTATCTCAACCAAAATTAAGATTGTGTCTCGTGGAAAATGTTGAATGCTTTCATGTCATTTGCAAAATCACACACGGGAGGTACATGGAATTTTAATATTTGAAAAATGTTTTCGATTCCAAGTGTCTTAAACTTTTAAATGAAACGGTGGAAACTGATGGAATATGTCATATTATTTTGTTTGAAAAATCTACTCTTGCAATTTATCCTTCTATTTACCACAATAATGTCCTTTGCCAACACTTGATTGAACACACAGTGCTCTGGCTTATATAATCGGACAAAAGACTGTATCGATGTTATTCAGTGATAATGAGAGTATAGGGATCTCAATCAGATACGCAACACAATTGACTCGTTGTTTCTGGGTTTGCATCGTTTTGACAGTTCGACCATATATTTTCTGTCAAGTTTACATCATCAGAACGTGAACGTGCCCATTGGCTGAAACTTTGCATAGACGTTTTTATAGGCAAAAGATGCCATTTTGTGCTATTGGTTTAATTTATTGAAACACAACTCATTTTTGAAAAGCTATTGGAATATGCTATTTCGGATAGGTATTGATGATTACAAAAATTTTTAGAGCCAACACGGTTTGTTTGAGCGGTGTGACATCTTCGGCAAAGTTGTAGATAACAGTTTCGTTTTTCAAAAAAAAAAAATATACACTCTAAAAACAAATTACTAATTTAAAAAAAAAAATAAAAGAAAGTTATAAATTAATTATCGAAAACAGCCCATTTAAAAAACTTTTTTTTTATAAAAACTACGAAAGTTTACCTGAAAAACGAAACCAGCCATGGAGATATCAGAGAAAAAGGTTATATTTTTTAAATTTTTTTTTTCACAGGGTACATTTTTTGGAGGAACGAAGTTATTATTTACAACTTTGCCAGATACATTATGCCAATCAAATAAACCGTTTTGTCTGTAGAAATATTCTTGATTCCTCATAGAGTGCTCTATTGGAAATTAAAAATATGACTACAGTCGAAACGGTATAGTGTCTTCGGCAAAGTTGTAGATAATATTTTGTCCTTCAAAAAAAAATATGACTTCTAAAACAAATAAATAAAAATATTTTTTTTTTCAAAATATGATAACTTATTTTTCTTGATTTCTATATGATCGGACTGGTTTCATTGTTTTGATAATCTTTCGTAGGTTTTATTAAAAAAATCGAGTTATTCAAAAATGAGCCCTTTTGAATAATTAATTTTTAATTTTTCTTCTAACTTTTGAATAAATAGTTTTTTGAGTGTAATTTTTTTGGAAAGACAGAAATATCATCTACAACTTTGTCGAAGACGTCACACCAATCAAACGAACCGAAGTGCTTTTTTTATTTTATACTCATATTTCACAATGTTATGAACCACCCTATGCCGAATAAATGAACCACCCTAATGAAACATAATGTATTCGATGCTAGTTATAGTGTATATCATTATACAAGCTATTTCGAGAGACTAGTGATCAATTTCAAAAGATAAATTCTAAGCATTTTTAACTTCGTCTTCCACAATTGAGAAAACGACTAAGTCCCAGAGAGTAAATTTTTGCAAAAAAAAATTTTTTTCAGCTGACACCAATTCTCGACGTTTCATGCGTTTTTAAGTCATTTGGCATCAAAAAAAAAATTTCGAAAACCAGAATTTCACGATCCTCACGGTAGCGACCATTTGCCTATTCTTATTTTAATTACTAACGGTTCAACTGGCATGCGACCAATTGATATTCCGTATGACCTCACACGGAATGTCGATTGGAAGTTATACGAGGAAATGATTTCAAAAACGGTCGATTCGATTCAACATCATCCACCGCTTGAAGAATACAACCTCCTCGCGGGCTTGATTCTCGACGCCGCGTTGCAAGCCCAAACGAAGAAATACCCTGGCGTAACGATCAAAGAACCGCCTCCCACTCCGTGTGGGACAAAGAGTGCTCCGATGCCTACACGCAAAGATCCCACGCGTAGCTGACCTTCCGGGATACAGACGATGCCGACGACTTTAAACGTTATTCGGAGCTTGATACCAAGTTTAAAAGCTTGACTAAGGCAAAGAAACGCGGATATTGGTGTCGGTTCGTAAACGAGACGTCGAGGGAGACATCAATGAGCACTCTTTGGAACACAGCCCGAAGAATGCGGAATCGCGTAACGGTCAACGAAAGCGAGGAGTCTTCAAGTAGGTGGATATTTGATTTTGCCAGGAAAGTATGTCCGGACTCTGTTCCTGCGCAAAACCTTGTTCGCGATACGTCTCCGGGCCACGACGCGATAGAATCACCTTTTACGATGGCAGAATTTTCAGTTGCCCTCCTGTCCTGTAACAATAACGCGCCTGGGTTAGATAGAATCAAATTCAACTTGTTGAAGAATCTACCCGGCAATGCCAAGAGGCGCTTGTTGAACTTGTTCAATAAGTTCCTGGTGCAAAACATTATACCGCAGGGTTGGAGGCAAGTGAAGGTGATCGCCATCCAAAAACCAGGGAAACCAGCTTCTGATCACAACTCTTATAGGCCGATTGCAATGCTATCCTGTATCCGGAAATTGATGGAAAAAATGATACTCCGTCGCTTAGACCACTGGGTCGAATCAAATGGTCTGCTATCAGATACTCAGTTTGGCTTCCGCCGTGCCAAAGGGACGAATGATTGTCTTGCGTTGCTTTCAACAGATATCTAACTGGCGTATGCTCGCAAAGAACAAAAGGCGTCTGCGTTCTTGGACATTAAGGGGGCTTTTGATTCCGTTTCTATTGACATTCTTTCGGGTAAACTTCACCGACAAGGATTTTCACCAATTTTAAACAATTTTTTGCACAATTTGTTGTCCGAAAAGCATATGCATTTTACGCATGGTGATTTGGCAACTTTACGAATTAGCTACATGGGTCTTCCCCAGGGCTCATGTTTAAGCCCCCTTCTTTACAATTTTTATGTCATGCACGATAAGACAACTTGCAGACGACAGCGTGGTCTCTGTTACAGGAGCCAAAGCAGCCGATTTGCAAGGAACATTGCAAGATACCTTGGACAATTTGTCTGCTTGGGCTCTACAGCTAGGTATCGAATTCTCTCCGGAGAAGACTGAGATAGTAGTTTTTTCTAGGAAGCATGAACCTGCTCAGCTTCAAGCACAATTAATGGATAAAACGATCTCTCAGGTTTTGGTGTATAGGTATCTTGGTGTCTGGTTCGACTCTAAGGGCACCTGGGGTTGCCATGTTAGGTATCTGATGAAGAAAAGTCAGCAAACAGTAAATTTTCTTCGTACAATAACCGGATCATGGTGGGGAGCCCACCCAGGAGACCTTATAAGGCTTTACCAAACAACGATATTGTCTGTCATTGAGTACGGGTGCTTCTGCTTCCGCTCCGCAGCAAACACACATTTGATCAAACTGGAGCGAATACAATATCGTTGTTTGCGTATCGCCTTAGGTTGCATGCAATCGACCCATACGATGAGTTTGGAGGTCTTAGCCGGAGTTCTACCGTTGAAAAACCGCTTCTGGAGCCTGTCTTCTCGTATTCTTATCAAATGTGAGGTCTTGAACCGTCCTGTGATTGAAAATTTTGAAAGGTTAATCGAACTCAATTCTCAAACCCGTTTTATGACATTGTATTTCAATCACATGTCCCAAAATATAAACCCTTCTTTGAATATTCCAAATCGTGTCAACTTATCAAATACTTCTGATTCTACTGTGTTTTTCGATACATCCATGATAGAAGAAACTCGTGGAATCCCGGATCATTTACGCGTGCAGCAGATCGCTAAAAAATTTTCCAATAAATATCGAAACATCAACTGCAACAATATGTTCTACACTGACGGATCACTTCTTGATGGGTCCACTGGCTTCGGTATCTTCAATAACAATTTAACCGTCTCCCATAAGCTCGATAATCCTGCTTCTGTTTACGTCGCAGAATTAGCTGCAATTCAGTACACCCTAGGGATTATCGAAAAAATGCCCACGGACCATTATTTCATCTTTACGGACAGTCTCAGTTCTATTGAGGCTCTTCGATCGGTGAAAGATGTTAAGCGCTCTTCGTATTTCCTGGGGAAAATACGGGAACATCTGAGTGCTTTATCCGAAAAATCTACTCAGATTACCTTAGCGTGGGTCCCTTCTCACTGCTCGATACCGGGCAATGAGAAAGCGGACTTTTTGGCTAAGGTGGGCGCATCAAACGGTGAAATTTATGAAAGACCAATTGCTTTTAATGAATTTTTCGCATTTGTACGTCAGAATACGATCATCAGTTGGCAAAACTCTTGGACCAGAGGGTAACTGGGAAGGTGGTTACATTCCATTATACCCAAGGTATCGACGAATCCGTGGTTCAAGGGGTTGGATGTAGGTCGGGATTTCATTTGCGTGATGTCTCGGCTTATGTCCAATCACTATAGATTTGATGCGCATCTCCTTCGTATTGGGCTCGTGGAAAGTGGTATCTGTGCCTGTGGTGAAGGTTATCACGACATAGAGCACGTTGTTTGGTCATGCCCTGTACACCGTGACGCCAGGTCTAAATTAATAACTTCCGTCCGGGCCGAGGGTAGAGAACCAGCTGTCCCTGTTCGTGATGTCTTGGCGAGTCGCGACCTACCCTACATGTCCCTTATATACATTTTCCTGAAATCCATCCATGCCCAAGTCTAGTCCCATTCCTTTTCACCCACATTCAACAAAACGGCAAGAACACGTCGTAGACCTCGATTTTGGAACCAGCAATTGAACCCCACACGAACTCGCCAGGAAAACCCGAGGCCTTTCTTTATATCTTGGCTCAGCGGCACACACCATATGGCAACTTGAACACCAGCGAACAACAACAACGAACCAAAACCAGCAACTAGACCCCGCACAATACCCTCAGAATCCGAGGATTACAAGCCCCTGTCCCAGCTCATGACATCGTGGCTTAGCAGAACAAATCCATACATGCTGCATATTTATTCGATGATCATCAGACGACCATTCAACTACGAAACACTGATTGAATAATACATGCTAGTTTTAAGATAGACTTAATTTCAGCTCGTAGTCGGCAGCGAGGATAAAAAATTTGCTTATAGATTTTAAGTCATCCGATATAATTGGCGCCGTTAAACATTGAATTGTATTTGTGCCGTGTCAAATAAATGATTTGTGAAGAAAAAAAAAACCGAAATTCCACGTACGTGGGTGATTATTCGGTTTTCAAAAAAGCAAAACTTCAATCGCTTTGCGCCACCCCATTTTAAGTCCGATTGAGCTGAAATTTTGCACAGGGTGTTTTTTCGAGCAGGTGAACATTTTGTATGGGTTTTTTTTTTTTGAAATTCGAGATGACCATTTTGGCTGGCACCCTAATGTCTATAGCGTGTTTAGCTAGATATATAGCGTGTGTGTGCACATCTACAGAGTGCGTGGCTAGCTATATAGCGTGTGTGGCTAGCAGAATAGCGATTAAAACTATCATAGGTCCAAATAAATCACCTCATGTTGATTTAAAATATTATAGTAGATCATTCAGAACTAAATCGAAAATTTGCCATTTTGATAAAAAAAATCATTTGTCAATAAAGCTCAAGTCCTACTATTCGCAGCAATCAGTTGTAAAATTATCTGGCCCTCGTCTATAACCTCTTCGTAGCCACTGCCTAAATTAAGCTATCTCAGTGCAACTTGATACAAAAGACAGCTTCAAAAAAAATCAATTTCGTTCTTGTTTTGGATCCGGCAACAAGTAAAACTGTATAGCTGCACACAGCTTCTGCTGTTGTTCATTGTCGTTACCGCTGCCGTCTGTAGAGCTAAACGTTATCTGGAGCAGAGAAACCATTAAACTGATTAACCCCATTGAGTGTATTCCCAAACCTATTGCAAGAAATACATTGACTTAAGACAGGCTGTCGTATTCTACGTTAACTCTGCGGTCGTGTCTTATAAACAACCTCTTCTACTTTTTCCATATACCAACGCCCCACTCTAGTTGACATACTTAAATAACTTGTAAGAAATAAGAACCAATCTGGAATAGCCGATAGAGTTGCTCTAATAAAGAGGAATTGGATTCTGAAACGCGTGTAGCGAGAAGTAGTCAATTATGCTTGTTTTTAAACATCAAAAAATCTGAGTAGACTTGTTCTACGCAGTATACTGGGAGTATATCAACTGCAAATAACCGGCAATCGGACACTTCACTTTGGCAAGAAATGAGCTGAAAAATACAACCGAAGTAATGATGAATCACTCGAAAAAGCGGAGCTGAATCAGGGCAATGTAATCAAACTAAAGGCTAACTACACGCAAAAAAAATTTCGTATACTATTGCGTAAAATATACAGTAAGGTGTTTTTACACGTATTTTTACGCGGGTTGCTTTTCTCTGTTACTGAAAAACGGTACAAGATATCGATCTCATTTCAATCACATCTTCAGTTTTAGAGCACGAGTGATCATATAAAGCAAAGCAAAGCCTTGGTGCTACCGATTCGGAACTTGACCTTCGGATTACTATACACAGACTTCGCAGCCAACCGTTAAGTGTACAGGATAATTGCCAACGGTCTCTCCCGAGACAAGACTCGAACCTACGACGACTGGCTTGTTAGGCCAGCATCGTACCTCGAGACCAGCTGGGGAGGCTCGAGTGATCATATATCAGTTTTCAAAAAGTTTACAATTTTTGGTGTAAATACTTAAAATTCAAAATATTGCTTTTTGGTCTCTAGATTAACCGCTATCATATTCAAACGACGTACAAACATTTTAGGACGGTTTTCTTTGTTATATTTAAAACTCAAGTCGTTTTTACACGGGCCCATACAAATTTGAAACGCATCCCCCGTGTAAAAAGACTTTAGTGAACCAGCTTGGTGCCTCTGACAGTTTAGTTCATTTCTGAGTGATCGATTACTTCGTATGAAATCGGAAGCGTGTATCTCCACCCTGTTTATTAACTTGACCGGTGTACCTCAAGGAGGCAACGTGGGACCGTTGCTTTTTAAAATATTTTTAAATTATGTCGGTATTTGACCTGGTGATGGATGTTAACTCATATACGCGGATGACCTAGAACTATGTTTTGTCGAGAAATACATAGAAGATTATCATATTTAGTTTGTATATTTAGTTTGCTGGATATGTTTTTAGAATGGGACCATCGCCATTAACCGATTGTCAGCATTCCTAGATGCTCAACAATAATTAAAAGAAAAATGGCTTGGGGGTGATACTGGATAAAAAGTTATTTTTTGCCTGTCACCTATCCGCCGTCGTTGCTAAGGCTAATCATAAGTTCAGGCGTATAAACAAAATAGCCAATGACTTCTATGACCAGCATTGCTAGAAAGCTTTATATTACTCTTTAGTGCGACAAATTTTAGACAATGCTTTCTCAGTTTAGCTTCCACATCAGCTGACCTGGAGTCTACAAATCGAAATACGTGGAAACCGATTTATCCAAACTTGCAATGGCTTGACTCACAAAGCTTGCCTCCATGGAATCTTATCTATTTTGACACCCTAGCTAGACAACGGAGGCTCTAACAGGCAAGCTTCACTAAGCTTCTGAACAATAAAATTGACTGCCCCAGACTACTGTCATTAGGCGTCGCTCTCAAATCACGTAACGCTAAAAACCCAAATTTCAGACCCCCTCCTCCCCTATGTAACGATAAGTAACGTTATATATGACTCCCCCCTCCCTAAAATTACGTAACGCTGGACAACCTGGGCCCCCTCCAAATTTGCAATTTTGAGCAAATATCACAATTACGTAACGGGCTCAACTACCCCCCCTCTCCCCTATGTAACAATAAGTTACGCAGACTAAAGTCCCCCCCCCCCCTTCATGCGTTACGTAATTTGTGTACTACGCCTTACTTGATATTCGTGTCCCACCGCGTGCTCTTAGGACTGCAACTCTTATCAAACATGGTTTCACTGCACAGCGTTTGGATTTAGGGAACCTATATCATCGATAATATGTGCCTTTATTTCTGCTGGGGATTTCTTCGAATTTGACGTACGTTTCACTTGTTTCTCAAGTAGGATAGCATGATCAGTTTGTTTAACTATATCACGTTGATAATATTTCTTTATTAAGGTGGCTTTCAGCGTCAGGCTGATTCGCCACCGTCCAAATACGTGGACAATAATGATGTGTTTATTTATTAAGACTTTATGTTAGATGTTTGAAATAAACTAATAACTAATAACATTAAATTCAAACGAGAATTTATTTTTTAATATAAAAATGAAATTATTTCCTAATATAAAAACGAAAAACATAAAAAATTATGAAATATCTTAATTGTAAATTTCTTATAATCCACTTTGAAAAAAGAATTAATGAGAAAGCGAGAGTTTCTCTGTTGAAAACTGCACACAGACCAACTGTTTTAACTGATAATAATTGACTGGCTCAAAACTTTATTTCCGCCGTTCTAGAGTGTACCAATTTGCGACCCGCCACGAAACTCAAAAGTATCGATATTCAGAAATGGTTCACTTTTTTTGTCAGTATACTCGGTTAACGTTTGAAACATTAACTTACTGTTTGTTCCTCTCAAAACTTGTTCTATTCTGATAATGATGCTTGCTGCTTTCGTAAACACGTTTCAAGCTTTCCCGGATGTATGTGATGATTGCTTCTATCCTGTTCGTGTCTCGTATTAAGGGAGCCTTTTAATGCTAGGCAAGCGATCCAACATAAGCTAACTCAAATAAATATTCTTTGTGTGTTGAACAAGCTATTCAGCTCATAAATTTACACATAATAATACCCTTTTGCGTTTGTTCTTAATCATGTTCTTCACGAAACAATTAGGTATTCTTTAACATGCGTTGTCTAACTTATGAAATTCAGATATGGCAAATGTCCAATGGCAGAAAACATTTTATCCATTAACTAGTGCCATTGAATCTAACGTTTTTTTTTTGCAGTACCCTTTGCCGGCTTCGCATTTTGCAGCATAATTGTTTGATTTTCATGATGATAAGTCATGAAGCTGAAGCTTTCCAAGCAATCGCTAATACCCCCATAACCACCCCCAATGGCACTAGTGATACCATGGGTGTCTGTATAGCACAAAAAAAGAACAATTCGTTCGTACTCATCAATTTTCATCACTCCAAGCACACTGGGTGGACATATTATTTGCATAGATCATTATCTTCTGCCTGATTTTCCACATTCGCGTCCGTTGTATCATTCTTTATTAATCAACTTGGTTGAGCGAAACTTTTATGATATGATTTGATGACCAGGCATAATTACATTTTTATTGATTTTTGTTTGTAAAAAGATAATCAATATCAGCTGATTATGCTTAAAACACGGGTAATCGAATATGCTATGCCATGCTATGCTATATGCTTTAATGTTTCATTATATGGTAACCTTCCAGAAGAATGCGCTGAAAATTGAAATCAATACCGCTAGCTATTAACTATTAACTTTGAAGTTTGAAGATCGGAAACAAAGGTCTAGCTTTTCACATCCTACGTGGAAGGTGAAGTGATTTTAAATAAGGCAACGTAGAGTTGTCTTCTCCAGGGAATTGTAATTACAGATATTGGCAGGAGAAACGAATGCGGTTCGGTATCGAAGAACAGTTAGCTATACACATACACATGCCCGGATAAATGATAAACATGCCATTTACTCTCAATAGCGGTATACTAATAAATAAAATGTGGAATACAGTGAATACCCAGTCAATATAACAATAGAACAATGTTTGAATGAAAAAAAAAAAAAACAATTCAATAACAACCATGTGTCCATAAGGTTCCGTAACTACTCGCGACTAATAACTAGTGACCACTCATCAGTACCTGTGTATGATTACACCGCACATATTTTACACCGTTCCCCAATGTGTCTTCCAGCTAGTGCGACTAGCACGAAGCCAACTGGCAGCGAATGTTTACCTCCATTTTTAATTACACTTGCAAATGCCATACACATTAGAATTAGCCAATCCTAATCTCGTTGATGTTTCTCTCCGTCTCCGCAGCTTCGAGCTCGGTCCATGATGCAGTCCACGAAACGGCTGCGCTACAAGGGCACTCTGAACGCGAGCAATAGTGTCCACTACGACAGTAACTTCATCCGGCGGAATTCACTTCAGGTAAGGTTGCATTGCATAACGGTCGGTGTTTAGATTGGCACCTCCTCCTATCGTACGGCAATATTGTGACTCATGATTGCATTCCTCCCTGAACAACGTCGCTGATATTGCCTTAAGGACAGTGTGATGATTCGCTGTTAACATACTTGTAGTAAATCGTTTAGTTACTTCTATGCCCTTTATTGCCTCCGTGTTAGCAAGCCCTTTTAGCTAGTTGAGCTAAACGTCTGTCAATTTCTAGTTTATAAAATAAGCGATTTCACGCAAACTTGTGTATGAAATTGGCAATTTCAGTGAAACTTTGTGAGTTTGGTGACATCTATGATTTAAACAGAGATCTCAAATAACTATCTTTAAAATATTTTTATGCAAACTGTAGGCAATTTTGATTTAAAAAAATGGATTTTCTTAAAACATTTTTTTCAAAAACAACTTTTTATCAAAATTGATATTTTGAAAAAAAAATAATGTTTGAAAACTATAGCGCATTTTTCTCAAAATATTTGTTTTATTTAAATTTGGAAATTTCTAGTAAAACTTTATACAACATTCTAAAAGTCGTGTAAACATTGCAGTACAGGCATTTATACGTAAAAAAGTTTGGTGGACAACAACTCTTTCGTATTATTTTTCAAGATTTTTTTTTCGAAAATTTGTCGTTTTAATTTCATACAGAAAAAAATAGACCTTAGAAAATAAAATGCATTTTTCTCATGAAAAAGTGTAGTATCCCAAAAGCTTGTAAAATGCATTTTAACTTTTGAAATAATATTTGTAATGTGAAGCATTTTTTTAAAATAACATTTCCCATGCTTACTTTAGTTTGTTGGCTCTGAGCCGAACGAATGTCCTGCTTCTTATGTCTAGTCCTTGCCTTTTTTTGGCAGTGGATTCTGTTTCTGTTCTGACGCTTAGCCGCAATCCTGTTCGGTGATCCATTAATCCAACTCTCTGGCGTATTTCCACCACTGTATGTTGAAATGCATCGCCTCTGTGCGAAATTTCGTTCGACAACCGGATCTTACAAACGACAAGATAATGGTCGGAGAAAATGTTCGGACTCCGAAATGTCCTAAAATTAGTAACATCAATGTCCTAAAATTAGTAACATCCGACCGTCAATCAGATCGATCTGAGAGCACGCTTCTGCATTCGGATGCGTCCAGGTATGTTTCTCTTTGAAGAAACACTCACTAGAGCATTTGTTGATAGGGTAGGGAACGGCTTAAGCAGTAGCGCCTATTTTAATCAGTCGACGAAAACAGGCCTCAAACTCCTGCATTCTGATCAACATCGACAATTTCAATGATGGAAACGAAAACTTTGATTGTCTAGCTGTCTTACGAATATAAGAAATACCGTTAATCACAAAGAAATCTGTGAACAATTGCAATTGAAACAAATCGACCTATATTGCAGCCATTCAGGAGCCACTTCGGGCGCTGAAAAAAAATAGTAGGAGGGTGGTATTCAAGACACGACCGCATGACGTTGATTACCGTATTCTTATATTCCATTAAAACAAATAGTAGAGGGAGTTGCAATGCTTCTATTATAAAACTTCGAGGCACCAAAAGGTGCCAGTTGCCGATTATATTTTTGTTTTCTGGTTAGTCCGTCCAGAATTACAGCCATTTTAGTATTTTGCAGTAGCCATGTACTACTAACAGTCACCAGCATTACGGGTGAAACCGGCACGAGATGACCGGTACTATTTTGTCTTTCCTCCTTTCAGCTGCTAACACCTAGCGTCCGTATGTAATCGGTACGATTTAGTAATGAAACTGATGGGGTGAAATGTTCGAACAGTACGTTTTATACCAAGGCTTCGTCAGTTAGTTAGAAAGAAGAAGGGGCTACATAGAGAATGGATTGACAAGGAACGCAAATAAACATCGGAAACAGAAAGTGACAACGACAATAACAACCAAGTCAGATCGATTGTATCCGTTAGTGTCGACTGTGCTTGGGAAGAGAGGTAGTGATTGGCTGCGCGGTATGATTTAGACAATCGATATTGATTACCAATTTTTCAATAGTGTATCTCAAACAATTGTTTGTTTTTGTTACATAAATTTAACCGTAAAAGAATTTTCTGATCGATTGATGCCAAAACCTCGAAAACCTGATTATAGATGACTACAAAATACGCGCTCCAAACCTGACCACTTTTCCCTGGTTTTCCTAGGTTGAATTACTAGATTTCCAAGTTCAGGTGCCTAACTTCGATATAGACGTTAGTCAACGTCAAAACGCCTGCAAAACAAATGGAAACCGCTTATTATAGGTTCGGGGTGATTGGAATAGTGCCCCTCGATTGGTAACTTTGATTGATGATTGTTGAAGTTTGCTAACTTAGTTTTACAATCTGTAAACAAGTTCTGACAGAGAAAACGATAGAGAACAGATTGATATACTACTGTTTGAGTTTCACCCAACACATTTCGAGTATTTCGTCTAAATACACAGGCGGTTTCTGATGCTGCTTAGAATATGTTCCCTACCCTAGCAACTCTGTGAACAATTGTGTTATATAACAGCTTATTAAACTGTAGTTCAGCCGAAATCCATTAGTTATGTGTCAGTTATGCGGTCGTGTCTTGGATACACCCTCCTATTATTTTTAGCTGAGTAAGCATTGTAAGCAAATTTTTCCAACGATCATAGCTCTCTATTGGAACATTGAAAAACCGGTGGACTTCCACTAGAAAATCGCCCAGTCCGCACAAATGACATGTTGGTGGCCTATAAGAGAAAATTCATATTCGTACGAAGAATATTTTCTGCAAATGACCAGGAATGCTGAAAAAGTGTCCAAAAGGCGGGGCCTTATACAAACGTTTGGTAATTGTCACAAAGCGGTTTGTTAGAAAAATGCTGCTTTTCGTGGTGATATTTATAGGAGAAACCAGAAACGTTTCTAATTTTTCAAATAGTCACCGCGAGTCGTATTTACATCAATACATTCGTAAATATTTTTCGTGATTAAGTTCTAGAATAAAATATTTCATTCGTGACCAACTCCTGAACGTTACTTTTAGTTTTTTTTATTTCGCCGATGGGAATTAGAAATGACTGGATGTGTATCTATAAAGTAATAGCCTCCAAGTTGAAATTGCTATAAATACCAAAGGCTTTTTCAAATATAATACCATTTTCATGGTGAGAGTATATCGCCTACCCCTAAAAATTTTCACCCGACTTCATTTAAATTAATATTTGGAAATTTTTGAATATTTCAGAAACACAAAAAAATTAAATTAATTCCTCTTTTCAATCATATGTCTGTTCTAATGCACCGTCTGTTTAATATTGTAGCAAAATGTATGAAAATTCACGATGAAAATGTATAAATCATATAATGTTATAATTTTATAATGTATTTATTTCTCGCTTTTAGTAATCAATACCCCCATCTTGATGAACCAAAAAACCATAGGTATTCGTCACCAATTATTTTTGGACCTCTAAAAAAATTCACTATTCCAACATTTTTGTCTTTCTCCTAGAAAGGTATAGCAATCACTGCAAAAACTAAAGGTATAAAAGTGCTCAAAAGGGCCGAATGTCGTATATCACTCGACTCAGTTCGACGAGCTGAGCATTTTCTGTATGTGTGTGTGTAACGCTCTCCCAATCTCACTCGATTTTTAATCTCTCGACCATTTAATCTCACTCATGTTTCTCAGAGATGGCTGGACCGATTTTCATAAAATCAGTGTCATATGGAAGGTCTTGTTGCCCCATAAGACCCTATTGTTTTTTTTTTGCAATCGGATTATTGCTTTCCCTGTTATGTTTAAAAATGTGAAATCCAGCTATGAAGAGAAACATATTCCGAAAGCTACATAAACTCACTCGCTTTTCTCAGAGATGGTTGAACCGATTTCCACAAAATTAGTGTCAAATGAAAGGTCTAGCTGCCGCATAACACCTCTTTGAGTTTTACTGTAATCGGACTGTAACTTCGTCTGTAATGTATCGGAATGTGAAAATCACGAAACTTCATTAACTCAGAAACTACACAACCGATTTGAACAATATTGATATCAGATGAACGGGCTAGTTAAGGGTTAACTGATGAATTATGATTGAACACGTGGTTTCAAAATTTGAGCAACCGTTATGTATTAAATTGTTAAAACAACGAAAGTCTATTGTCTCAAGTATTACACGACTCATTTGAACATAACTAGTGTCATACGAACGAGTCATCTCTCAAACATACAAATAACAAACTTCATAACAATTTGATATGTGGTTCAAAAGCTTTGGAATGAAAAGAAATTCAAAGACTATTTTAAACTATACCCGCATTGATCAATATATATGTCCTCAACATGATTTTAATCTGGTATCCTATTATTTGAACGCTCCCGGTATCGCTCATGATTAAATTGTTCGAAATTCATAGTCATTACTTTTATTTCGCTACTAGCTGACCCGGCAAACTTCGTCCCGCCTATTTTTGTGTTTAATTTAATAATTTTAAAGATTCTAAATTCATTGGTTGATTGAATGATTGGTTTTATCTGAATGACAACATCCTCGACTTCTGGCTTTTGTACATCACCTATATTCCGGAAACACTCATATTGGGTGGTATTCAGTTATTTTCATTGTTTTTCACAAACTAAAAGTGGTCATCTTTTAAAATGATGTCCAGCGTCAATGCTTGGCTTCTGTACATTATTTCGACCACGGAAATATCCATATGCAGTAGTATTCGGTTTCGGCTGATTCCCAGAAGTTGCCATCTTACAATTCAAAATGGTGTCTGAGGTCAATTTTTAGCTTCTTGCATCATTCTGGTTAAAGAAACATTCATATTAGGTGGTATTTGGTCACTTAAGGCTATTTTTCAGAAACCGGAAGTCGCCATCTCAGACTTAAAATGGCATTTGGAGACAATTTCTGGCCTCTGAGCGTCATTCTGGTTAAAGAAACACCCATATTGAATGGTATTTGGTAATTTTCGGCTGTTTTCCATTCACTGGAAGTCGTCATTTAACAATTTAAAATGTTGTCTGAGGTCGATTTGTGGCTTCAGTGCATCATAACAATTCCGGAGATACCCATATTGGTTGGTATTTTGTCATTTGCCGCTATTTTCCAGAAACCGGAATTCGCCATCTTGGATATCAAAATGGCATTTGGCAGACAATTTCGGGCCTTTGAGTGTCATTCTGATTAGTTTTTTTTTTAGTTTTAAGATAGTTTATTTGACACGGCACGATACAATTTATATTTAACTGAGCCAAGTACATTTTTTTTAATTCTAAATTAGCAGGGGAAAGAGGGAGGCACATTTTTTATATCTCGCGGCCGACTACGAGCTAGTGGGGATTTAAGGTGAGAGGATGGGAGTTACAATTTTGTTTTTAACTAATTTAAATCATAGAAGGTATTCCTTTGTACGTGGCTAACCAGTGATGTTCTAATTGACAGTTTTGGTCTGAGGTGTCTGCGTAAACATAAAGATGCCGAGTCTTCTTTTCAGCTTGTGACGGGAATTGTAATCTAACAAATATATAAAAAAAAGTTTCAAATTTTAATGCCAGCATTTTTTATAAATCCGTATAGCTGTGTCATGTACTGGAGATCACCGCTTCCCAGAATGTCTCTAACGGGTACGTTCGGTTGTTTTCCTCGGGCCCGAAGGGAATCTATAAGCTCAGACCTAACACCACAGAATTCGGCACACGACCAAACAACATGCTCGATGTCTTGGTAGCCATCGCCACAAACGCAGTGATTACTGTCTACAAGCCCTATACGAAAGAGATGCGTGTTTAACGTGTAGTGATTGGACATAAGTCTGGACATCACGCGAAAGAAGTCCCGACCTACATCCAACCCCTTGAACCATGCTTTCGTCGATACCTTAGGAAAAATGGAATGTAGCCACCGTCCCAGTTCATCTGAGGTCCATGATCATTGCCAACTGTTGAGTGTTCTCTGACGCAGAATGCTATAAAATTCATCATAAGCAATTGGTCTTACATAAATATCGCCATCAATAGCACCCACCTTAGCTAAAGCGTCAGCCTTTTCATTGCCCGGAATGGAACAATGAGAAGGGACCCACGCTAAGGTAACCCGGTAATTTTTATCTGTTAAAGCACTTAAAAACCGCCGTATTCTCCCCGGGAAATACGGGGTGTGCTTCACAGTCTTCATCGATCGCAGAGCCTCAATGGCACTGAGACTGTCTGTGAAGATGAAGTAGTGGTCTATGGGTAGGGTTTCGATGATCCCAAGAGAGTACTGAATAGCAGCAAGTTCTGCGACGTACACGGAAGCAGGAGCATCGAGTTTGTAGGAGGCGGTAAAGTTTTCGTGAAAATCACCTAAGCCAGTGAACTCATCTAAATTAGATCCATCAGTGAAAAACCTTTTATCATAACTAACATGTTTAAACTTATTAGAAAAAATCTTAGGGATCTCTTGGGGTCGCAATTGAACCGGGATACCAGAAATGTCTTGTTTCATGGTGGTGTCGAAAAATATAGCATTATTAGAAGTATCTAAAAATGCGACATTGGAGGAATCGTATGAAGAAGGATTAATATCTTGAGCCATTTAGTCAAAATATAAAGTCATAAATCTGGATTGAGATTGAAGGTCGACCAACCTCTCGAAATTTTCAATTACTAATGAGTTCATAACTGTGCATCGAATTAGCAACCGGTAAGAGAGATTCCAAAAACGATGTTTCAACGGAAGAATACCCGCTAACACTTCAAGACTCATCGTATGGGTCGACTGCATGCAACCCAAGGCAATACGCAAACAACGATATTGTATTCTCTCTAATTTTATAATGTGCGTGTTCGCGGCGGAGCGAAAGCAGAAACAGCCGTACTCAAGAACTGACAATATCGTTGTTTGGTATAACCTTAGAAGGTCTCCTGGGTGGGCACCCCACCAGGTTCCGGTAATCGTACGAAGAAAATTAATCCTCCTTGGCAATTTCGTGTCAGATACCTAATATGACAAGCCCAGGTGCATTTAGAGTCGAACCAGACCCCGAGATATTTAGCGACTAAAACCTGAGAGATCGTTTTACCCGTTAGTAGGAGCTGCAGCTGAGCTGGGTTATGCTTCCTAGAAAACCTAAATTAATCCACCTAGCGGTCAGACTCAGCCTTTCTCATTCAAACATATTATTTGTAAAAATAGATTTACATGAATGTTTAAATCCAAAAAGATATATTCACTCTTTGGGTTCTAAAATATTGATGTTGTAATTAAAGTATAAAATATGATCATAATTCATAAGTTAACCCTTAACTATCCCGTTCATTCGATATCAATATTGTTCAAATCTGTTGTGCAGTTTCTAAGATAATGAAGTTTAGTGATTTTCACATTTCGATACATTACAGACGAAGTTACAGTCCCATTACAGCAAAATTCAACAGGGTGTTATGAGGCAGCTAGACCTTTTATTTGATACTAATTCTGTGGAAATCGGGTCAACCATCTCTGAAAAAAGTTAGTGAATTTATGTAGTCTTCGGAATATGTTTTTTTTTCATAGCTGGATTTCACATTTTTAAACTTAACAGGCAAAGTAATAATCCGTTTGCCAAAAAAATCAATAGGGTCATATGGGGCAACAAGACTTTCCATATGACACTGATTTTATGAAAATCGGTCCAGCCATCTTTGAGAAACATGAGTGAGATAAAACAGTCTCCAGAACACGTTTCTTTCCATAACTTCTGAACCACATGTTCAATCTTCATAAAATTTAAAAGTTAAGAGTTTTTTTGGGTAGCCCGTTCAATTGAAACCAATTTTGTTCAAATCGGTTGTGTAGTTTCTGAGATATTGATGTTTCGTGATTTTTCACATTTTGATACATAACCTCTAAACTAGAAATCAGATTACAACAAAATTCAAGGGCAACTAGACCTTTGATTTGCAATTAATTTCATTGAAATCGGTTCAGCCGTCTCTGAGCAAATCGAGTGAGATTGGGAGGACGTTACACACACACACACACACACACACATGCAGAAAATGCGCAACTCGTCGAGCTGAGTCGAGTGGTATACGATATTCGGCCCTTTTGAGCACTTTTATTCCTTTAGTTTTTGCAGTGATTGCTATACCTTTCTAGGAGAAAGGCAAAAAGTGAAATGATAGAAATGACTTTTAATTTCAACTTCAATTCCGAGCAAGGCCGCAAACATTGAAATAGTACAATATCAAATATAATGAAGTTGAGGCCACATATTTGGATCGTAGCTATAGTTTTAAACAGTCTGCGGGTTTCGTTTCTTTCTATAACTTTCAAACCACATGTTTAAACATTATGAAATTCATTGTTTAAGGGTTTGAAAGCCCATTTATTTGAATTCAACTATGTTCATAGCTTCTGAGATATAAGAGCACATTCTGACGCAGCGCCAAAACTAAAAGTTTGATTACAATGAAATTCAATAGCAACCTAAGCGGCAAATAGACCCTTCATTTGACACCAAGATAGAAAGAATCGGTCAGACAATCTCTGAGAAAAGTGAATGCGAAAGAAAGGTGCACATACACACGTGCACACCCACACACAAACATATACACCTATACATGCATACATGCAGAAAATGCTCGATTCGTCGAACTGAGTCGAGTAGCATATGACATTCGGCCATTTGGATCACTTTTCAACCTTTTATTTAGCCAGTGATCGAAATAGGAGAAAGTCAATATGTTTACTTTCATTATGTGATTTCACATTTTTATGAACAACGGACAAAGTTATAATCCGATTACAATGAAATTCAATAGCAACCTATGGGGCAACTAGGCCTTTCATTTGACACTAATTTTGTGAAAATCGGTCCAGCCATCACTGAGAAAAGTGAGTGAGTTTTAACAACCTCAGGATAACTTTTCGTTGCATAACTTTTGAACCATATGTTACATCATAACGAAATTCAAATGTTAAGGGTTCTGGGGACAGCCCAATCATTTGAAACCAGTTTTATTGAAATCGGTTGTGTGGTTTCTGAGATATTGATGTTTCGTGATTTTTACATTTTGATACATAACCTCTAAACTAAAAATCCGATTACAATGAAATTCAATAGCAACGAAAGGTGCAACTAGACCTTTCATTTGCAAATAATTTTATGAAAATCGGTCCAGCCATCTCTGAGAAAAGTGAGTGAAAAAAAAAGTTGCACATACACACACACACACACACATACACACACACATACACACATACATACATACATACAGAAAACGCTCAGTTCGTCGAATGAAGTCGAGTGGTATATGACATTCGGCCATTGGGACCACTTTTATACCTTCGGTTTTTCCAGTGATTGCTATACCTTTCTAGGAGAAAGGAAAAAACGACCAACTCAGTTTTCTCCGGAGAGAATTCGATACCCAGCTTAAGAGCCCATTTAGACAAATTGTCTAAGGTATCTTGCAATGGTCCTTGCAGATCGCTAGCCTCGCTACCAGTAATGGATACAACGCTATCGTCTGCAAGTTGCCTTAGCGTGCATGAATTTGCAAGACATTCATCGATGTCATTGACGTAAAAATTATATAAGAGAGGACTTAAACATGAGCCCTGGGGAAGTCCCATGTAACTAATTCGGGAAGTTGTCAAATCGCCATGTGAGAAATACATATGCTTTTCTGACAACAAATTGAGCAAATATGTAGTTATTCAAATTTGGTGAAAGTCCCTGCGAATGAACATATCAAATTTGGTTCCATTTACTTGAGAAGTGCAGAAATTTGTGTGGAAACCCTCTCTTCTAGAAGGAGGAAAGGTGTCGAAACATTATGGACATTTGAACTAAACTATTTTCGTTACAATTTCCTCGGGACTGTGATACCATAATTTGAAACCACGCATGTCTGGTTTTGGACTAACTTTTATTGAGTTAATTTGGAATAAGGAAACTTATACTCTACACAGCTTATTTTCAACACAAAGTATATAATTCACATACAACGTTAGGCTGCTAGTCATGAGTTTTGAAGTTGAAGCGCGAAGAAGGTCGCCGTAAAACAAAACAAACAGAACTAGTCCATATTGTTGCTGTTCGATTGGTATGCTTGTTCTTGGCCTGCATTCTTTGCTATGCGGAAAAGAAACAAGCCCAAATGTAGAAAGTTGATATCTCGCTAAACATGTGAAAAGGGCCCATGTGCCATATGTAAACAAGCCACAATTTCACGTTTTTTCAATGAATACAAGCTTATTCTACTCGTACAAATAAGATTTTTTGATAAAGAGAGAATTCTTTTATCAATAAATCTTATTGGTAAGAGCAGATTTCGCTTGTATTGATCAAAAAACGAGAAAATTTGGCTTGCTTACATATGGCACATGGGCCCTTTTCACATGTTTGGCGAGATATTTGATATTGAGGACACAACAAGGAACCAAGTGCAGTAAACACTTGACTTGTTGTGTTAATGGAAAAGAAGGTCTAGCGGTTCTGTAAAATAAGATTTTAAAGTCCGTAAATTAAGTACCAGGATCGTAAAGATCTAAGATACATTTTTAAGCGTGGGAATTTAAAGACGTGGGAATATTCTACCACACATTTTTGTTACCTCTAAAAACATTTACATGCCAAATTTGGTTCTATTTGGTTGATTGGTTATCGAGCTGTGCGAAATTTGGGTTTCATTTATATGGGACCCCTCCCTTATAGAAGAGGGAGGGTTGTCAAACCATTATGGATATATTTGTTACCCCTAAAAACATCCACATGCCAAATTTGGTTCCATTTACTTGGTTTGTTCTTAAGTTATGCTGAAATTTGTGTTTCATTTGTCCCTTCTAGTAAAGTGAATGGCGTCGAACCAACATGGACATATTTGTTACTCCTAAGAACATTCACATCCCAAATTTGATTCCATTTGCTTGGTTAGTTTCCGAGATGTGCATGAATTTGTGTTTAATTTGTGTGGGACCCCTTCTTTCCAGAAGAGGGAGGGGTCTCGAACTATCTCAGTCACCTTTCTTGGCCCCTAAAACCCCAATATACAAAATTTCATGCCGATCGGTTCAGAAGTTTCCGAGCCAGATGGATCAGACAGACAGGCAGAGCTGCATTTTTATATGTTCAGATTTCTTAAGCACATATTTTATAATTCAATTACAACATCAATATTTTGGAACCCGAAGACTGAATATACCTTCATTGGATTTAAGCATTCATGTAAAATGAGAAAGGCTGAGTCTGACCGCTAGGTGGATTAATTTAGGTTTTCTGAAACTTTCGGGGGACAATATTTAGACAAGAGCCTTATTTTATTTGTGACTCTCGTGCGGATTGAACGATGAAAAACTAATTTAACACTTTCCGATAGTAAATATATTTGATGTAATTTTTATTCCACGGAAAATAGTGAAAAACTCGTAAGTCTTCTATAATTTTTGTTTTTTTTTTTACAAATTAGTCAGTTTGCTCACTGAATGTCGACAATGTATCTCAAAATTATTGATGCACTATACAGAAGGTATTCGCACCACTAAACAATCATAAACAATCTAGTTTGTGAAATATTGAAAGTGTCCATCTTACGCACAGTGTCCATTTTCACCTACTTTCTCCTAATACAACCTGTCTAGCCGTGTAATTTGTGATTTATTTTCCGCCACGAAATCACTCGATACTCGGTTTACAACCAGCAAGTCAAAAAAGAGTAGAGTAGTGAGGGACGAAACTACGCACGGGGTAAAAGTACCGTGGAATAGGGTGAAATTGATCAGTGGGGTGAAATTGATCACCTGAAAATTCGTGATAAAAAATACTAATCAAAAGATATTGCTCTTACAACACTAGGCAATGTTAAGGTGAAACGGGTTTGTGGCCTTTTCCTATACAATTTTGAGGTTAGAGTTCTTTTTACTTCTGTATTTTGATCGTAAAAAATTCGGCTTCCACTAAATAAACAGCACTCAAATTGCTACTTCAGGCAAGCAACAGTTGTAAAAACAATTGATCAAAGTTTCATGTACGTAGTCTTCATAAATCAAGATAAAATTAGATTGCAAAATTCGAGTTGATCGCGACCACGTCCCGTTTCACCTTAACGTGTCCTTGATCGCAACTTCTGCATGATTCACATACCTGTCAAAGTTAATCCTTGCATGCCCGGTGCAATTTTTCATATTTTCGAAAAATTCTTCTAACTCAGTCAAAACTCAATCAAATTTGATCAAACAAGTTTTGAATTTTCATTCTGTGCCGAACACGCATCAGTATCGGACGTGTGATCGGTGATCGCTCCGATAGAATATAAAACAAAAGACGTGTGAACAAGTGTTGGCATTGTTTGCCTGGTCGAGTGAAATAAATCCGGGTTCAAGGTCGCGCCTTTGTGCAACTGTTTCGCATCGTGACTACCAGCTGGTGCGTAAGCCGATTTGGCTGCTGGCTGAATTGTGCTACAGCAGTGGACGAGACACAAAAGAGGAAAAAGAAGAAGCCATCAGTTGACAGTGAGTTTTATCGCTGTGTGGAGTGATCTCACACCTGGCTCGCTGCTGGTGGCTGTTTGGTGCTGCTGGCTGTAACGGCTGCAACTTCGAACGATCGGACAACCAACCTTACTGGAAGGGAGAAGTAAAAAGGTACGTGCTCTTGTCGGCGCTAGTGCAGTAGACTTAGCGGGATGGATGTAGATCCCTCGCCTCCCGCGCCACCGAACCCCACCGAACCCCTCTGACCCTGACCCTTCTGTTACCCCCTCCCCTGATCATTCTTCAGTCCCCCCTCACCCCAGGCTTTACCCAGACGGAGCCCAGGGCAGCTTTACTGTCTATTTTCGGCCAAAGGCGGGACCGAAATCGAAACAGTTGAACCTCTTGCAGATTTCTAAAGACCTGACGAAGGAGTACAAGGGCGTGACCGAAATTTCCAAGGTCCGGCCTAACAAGCTCCGTGTCGTGGTCAGTAACCTGAAAGAGGCCAACGATATAGCTTGCTCTGAGCTCTCCACACGCGAGTATCGCGTTTACATACCCGCACGAGACGTGGAGATCGACGGTGTCATAACCGATTCGAGTCTGTCCGTCGAGTGTATACTGGCAAGTGCCAAAGGGTGCTTTAAAAACAAAACCTATCCCGATGTAAAGGTGCTCGACTGCAAGCAATTGCGGTCAGCATCGATCATCGGTGGCAAAACAGTATACACCCCGTCAGACTCGTTTCGAGTTACGTTCGCCGGGTCAGCGCTACCAAGCCACGTCTCGATCCACCGGTTTCGTCTCCCTGTGCGATTATATGTGCCTCGCGTCATGAACTGCCTGAATTGTAAGCAGTTAGGCCACACCGCCGCCTACTGCTGCAATAAGGCACGTTGTGGCAAGTGTGGGGAGAATCATGCGGATGATTCCTGCAGTAAAAATGCTGAACAATGCATTCACTGTGGGGAGAGTCAGCATGAGCTCTCGACATGTGCGGTGTACATGCAGCGCAGGAATAAAATAAAGAGGTCTCTCAAAGAGCGTTCGAAGCGTTCTTACGCTGAGATGCTGAAGAAGACCGTTACCACTTCTCCCATTACATCAAACCCTTTTGATCTGTTGTCCTCTGATGAAACCGATTCTGACGATTCACCAGCGGAAACATCTTACGCCAATCCTGGGGAGTCTAGAAAGAGGAAAAATATTTCCTCTCCTAAACTTCCCAGAAAAGGTCCTAAGATTTCTCAAAGTGAAATGAAAGTTACAAGCAAACCAAACAGTGCTGCGGAAAAACCGAAGCAAACTCCTCCTGGGCTTGCAAATTTAAAGTCCCAGAAGGAGTTCCCAGCACTGCCAGGAACATCTAAAACCCCAGTTGTTCCTTTTGCACATCCAGTTGATGAAACAAACTCTGGATTAGTGAAATTTTCTGACATTGTGGACTGGATTTTTGAAACTTTCAATGTACCCGATCCAATTAAAATTTTTCTTACAGCATTTCTCCCAACAGTTAGATCATTTTTGAAGCAGTTGACTGCCCAATGGCCCCTCCTTGCAGCGATTGTATCCTTCGATGCCTAATTCAACTGCGTATATGAAGGATTCTATCTCTGTCTTACAGTGGAATTGTAGAAGTATTTTACCAAAAATTGATTTGTTTAAAGTTTTGATAAATAAAAACAAATGCGATGCATTTTCCCTTTGTGAAACTTGGCTTACTTTAAACATTGATCTCAACTTCCATGATTTTAATATTATTCGCCTTGATCGAGACACCCCATATGGAGGAGTACTTTTAGGGATTAAAAAGTGCTATTCTTTCGTATTAACCTCCCCTCGATTCCAGTCATCGAAGTTGTCGCATGTCAAATGACAATACAAGGTAAAGAGCTTTGTATTGCCTCAATATATATATTCCTCCCAGAGCACAGGTTGGGCAACGGCTGCTCTTTGATTTAATAGAACTTCTTCCCTCGCCACGTTTGATTTTGGGAGACTTCAACTCTCATGGCGTGGCTTGGGGTTCCCCTTACAATGATAACCGCTCCTCTTTAATCTATAACCTTTGCGATGACTTCGACATGACTATTTTAAACAACGGCGAAATGACACGTATCCCGAAACCTCCAGCGCGCCCAAGCGCTTTGGATCTATCCTTATGTTCGACGTCGCTACGGTGATGATTTCAAGAGCGGTCGAGTCGATTCAACATCACCCACCACTTGAAGAATACAACCTCCTCGCGGGCTTAATCCTCGACGCCGCGTTGCAAGCCCAAACGAAGAAATATCCCGGCGTAACGATCAAAGAGCGGCCTCCAACTCCGTGGTGGGACAAAGAGTGCTCCGATGTCTACACGCAAAGATCCGACGCGTTTTTGGCCTTCCAGAAGGGAGGTTTACCCGACGACTATATACGGTATGCGGAGCTTAATACCAAGCTTAAAAGCCTGGCTAAAGCAAAGAAACGCGGATATTGGCGTCGGTTCGTGAACGAGACGTCGAGGGAGACATCGATGAGCACTCTTTGGAACACAGCCCGAAGAATGCGGAATCGCGTAACGGTCAACGAAAGCGAGGAGTCTTCAAGTCGGTGGATATTTGATTTTGCCAGGAAAGTATGTCCGGACTCTATTCCTGAGCAATGCGTCTTCGCGATGCGTCTCCGGGCCACGACGCGATAGAATCACCTTTTACGATGGCAGAATTTTCAGTTGCCCTCCTGTCCTGTAACAATAACGCGCCTGGGTTAGATAGAATCAAATTCAACTTGTTGAAGAATCTACCCGGCAATGCCAAGAGGCGCTTGTTGAACTTGTTCAATAAGTTCCTGGAGCAAAACATTGTACCGCAGGATTGGAGGCAAGTGAAGGTGATCGCCATCCAAAAACCAGGGAAACCAGCTTCTGATCACAACTCTTATAGGCCGATTGCAATGCTATCCTGTATCCGGAAATTGATGGAAAAAATGATACTCCGTCGTTTAGACCATTGGGTCGAATCAAATGGTCTACTATCAGATACTCAATTTGGCTTCCGCCGTGCCAAAGGGACGAATGATTGTCTTGCGCTGCTTTCAACAGATATTCAGCTGGCGTATGCTCGCAAAGAACAAATGGCGTCTGCGTTCTTGGACATTAAGGGGGCTTTTGATTCCGTTTCTATTGACATTCTTTCGGGCAAACTTCACCGACAAGGATTTTCTCCAATTTTAAACAATTTTTTGCACAATTTGTTTTCCGAAAAGCACATGCATTTTACGCACGGCGATTTGGCAACTTTTCGCATTAGCTACATGGGTCTTCCCCAGGGCTCATGTTTAAGCCCCCTTCTTTACAACTTTTATGTAAATGACATCGACGAATGTCTGGCAAATTCATGCACGATAAAACAACTTGCAGACGACAGTGTAATCTCTGTTACAGGAGCCAACGCTGCCGATTTGCAAGGACCATTGCAAGATACCTTGGACAATTTGTCTGCTTGGGCTTTACAGCTAGGTATCGAATTCTCTCCGGAGAAGACTGAGATAGTAGTTTTTTCTAGGAAGCATGAACCTGCTCAGCTTCAAACACAATTAATGGGTAAAACGATTTCTCAGGTTTTGGTACACAAATATCTTGGTGTCTGGTTCGACTCTAAAGGCACCTGGGGTTGTCACGTGAGGTATCTGATGAAAAAATGTCAACAAAGAGTGAATTTTCTTCGTACAATAACCGGACAATGGTGGGGAGCCCATCCAGGAGACCTTATAAGGCTTTACCAAACAACGATATTGTCTGTTATTGAATACGGGTGTTTCTGCTTCCGCTCCGCAGCAAACACACATCTGATCAAACTGGAGCGAATACAATATCGTTGTTTGCGTATCGCCTTAGGTTGCATGCAGTCGACCCATACGATGAGTTTGGAGGTCTTAGCTGGAGTACTACCATTGAAAAACCGCTTCTGGAGCCTGTCTTCTCGTATTCTTATCAAATGTGAGGTCTTGAACCGTCCCGTGATTGAAAATTTTGAAAGGTTAATCGAACTTAATTCTCAAACCCGTTTTATGACATTGTATTTCCATCACATGTCCCAAAATATTAACCCTTCTTCGAATATTCCAAATCGTGTCGACTTATCAAATACTTCTGATTCTACTGTGTTTTTCAATACATCCATGATAGAAGAAACTCGTGGAATCCCGGATCATTTACGCGTGCAGCAGATCCCCAAAATTTTTTCCAATAAATATCGAAACATCAACTGCAACAATATGTTCTACACTGACGGATCACTTCTTGATGGGTCCACTGGCTTCGGTATTTTCAATAACAATTTAACCGTCTCCCATAAGCTCGATAATCCTGCTTCTGTTTACGTCGCAGAATTGGCTGCAATTAAGTACACCCTAGGGATTATCGAAAAAATGCCCACGGACCATTATTTCATCTTTACGGACAGTCTCAGTTCCATTGAGGCTCTCCGATCGATGAAAGATGTTAAGCACTCTCCGTATTTTCTGGGGAAAATACGGGAACATCTGAGTGCTTTATCCGAAAAATCGTATCAGATTACCTTAGCGTGGGTCCCTTCTCACTGCTCGATACCGGGCAATGAGAAAGCGGACTCTTTGGCTAAGGTGGGCGCAACAAACGGTGATATTTATGAAATACCAATTGCTTTTAATGAATTTTTCGCACTTGTACGTCAGAATACGATCATCAGTTGGCAAAATGCTTGGACCAGAGGGGAATTGGGAAGGTGGTTACATTCCATAATCCCCAAAGTATCGACGAACCCGTGGTTCAAGGGGTTAGATGTAGGTCGGGATTTCATTTGCTTGATGTCCCGGCTTATGTCCAATCACTATAGATTTGACGCGCATCTCCGTCGTGTTGGGCTCGGGGAAAGTGGTATCTGTGCCTGTGGTGAGGGTTATCACGACATAGAGCATGTGGTTTGGTCATGCCCACACAGTGACGCCAGGTCTAAATTAATAGCTTCCCTGCAGGCCGAAAGTAGGCAGCCGGCTGTTCCTGTTCGTGATGTCTTGGCGAGCCGTGACCTATCCTACATGTCCCTTATATACGTTTTCCTGAAATCCATCCACGCCCCAGTTTAATCCTATTCCCTTCCGCCTACATCCAACCAAACGACAAGAACACGTTAAGACCCCGGCTCCGGAAACAGCAACTAGACCCGCACGATACTCTCAGGTCCCGAGGGAGACAACCCAATATGCCAGTCCGTAATATCTTGGCCCAGCAGCGGAACATATTCAATATGCTGCTTACCTATGGCGATGGAAAACCATCAAACAACAAATCAGTGTTTTTAATGCAAAACATTCTAGCTTTAAGTTAGATTTAGTTTCAGCTCGTAGTCGGCAGCGAGGATAAAAAATTTGCTTTTAGTTATTAAGATACTTTAGAAAGTAAGCTACCAGATATAATTGGCGCCGTTAAACATTAAATTGTATTTGTGCCGTGTCAAATAAATTATAGATGAAGAAAAAAAAAAAGTTTTGAATTTTGGAGCGGGGGCCTAGTGTGGTTGGTAACGTCTCCGCCAACCACGCTCGACGCCTGGGTTCGAATCCCACCGCCGACATAGGTGTCGATGGTTGTGAGGTGGCGTGATCCACTCACAACCAACCCAACTGGTCTAGATTCAATTCTAGCCGACACCGGGGGATTTTCTGAGGCGAAAAATCTCTGGGATCACGCCTTCCATTGCATGAGGAAGTAAAGCCGTTGGCGCCGGTCCGTTAATAAACGGGTCGTGAATTAGGGTCCTGGGTGTGGAGTCGCCTCCCTGGGCGTCGGTGATTGGCCACAACAGTGGCGGAACTAGACCGACGGAAAATAAGCGAGAATAAAAAAAAAAAAAGTTTTGAATTTACTCAAAGTAATCTTAGTTGAGGGTTAATTACGTTTAATTTGGAGAAGTGAGTAGAGTTTGATAAAAGCTCAAAAAATCAAATTTTCAACAATGATCATTCCATACCATTAAAGAAATACTGATGAATTTGCAGGAAACCACAAAGATTTTGATTTCAGAGCTAGTTTTTGAACTTTTGCAACAAACCGAATTGAAATCGGTTGAACGACGATCAAATAAGAGCAAATTTAGCATCAAGCAGCTCGTGAACCAAAATAAACAAATTTTAACCTGAAATATCGTTATTTTCGTTTCCAAACTAGCTGTAAATGATATTTTTGAGCACAGAAATAATCATCATTTATCTTTAACATATCGAAAAAAAAGCACATTGCCAGAAGAATGTATAAATTTCAACGGTGATCAATTTCACCCCAATTTACCTCATAGTACCCTATAGAATTATCGAATTTATTTCATGAAGAAGACGATAGAAATTTCACCAATAGCCATAGAGGTTTACTGGAGCACATACCAGTACTTGTTTCAAAATTATACTGATTCGGGAAAAATGTACATGAAGCTAGTTAGTTGAAAATTGTTATAAAAATTGAACGATTTCACCCCGTTCCATGGTCCGCAATGGCCTTTTCGAAGCATACGAGCAAAATAAACTGGCAACATTGTATGAATTTGCAGTATTATAACGTCAGTTAATCACACATGTAAACACATAAGATTCCGTTTAAATGGGGCGAAGCTATGGGGAAACTTGTGTTTTGAGCTGTTTCGATCTAATTTTCTTAGTTTTAGGAACTATGATTAACCTATTCGGAAACTACATAAACTCGAAAACAACAGAGCCCAGAAAACTCTTGTATAATTGTGGTTTGTAGGGTGAATTTGTTTTGCCGAAAATATATTGATGTTCGTCATAAAACTCAAACCAGTTGGAAAACTCATTGTGGGACAAAAGTACGCATAAACCGCGGGGCAAAAGTACACACTAAGTGCCATTAACCGTAATGAAAAAAATGTGTTCAAGGATGTTTTTGTACAGAAGTTACTCAAAAATAACTAGTGATATGCGGACGTGCTCCGAAACTGAGGAATATTATGGTTTCATGATTTTTTAAATGAAATCTTACAACCATTCTAGTAGTTTTGTTGGTATGCTTTCAAAATAGTCCTTCCGGAATAGATAGGGGCTTCTAGAAGCCAAAGAAACAATGAAAAATACAAGGCCAAATACCATCCAATATTTATTTTCACAACCGGGATGACGCCCACAGATCGGAAAATGGCCCAGACTCCATTTTGAATATCAAGATGGTGACTTCCGGTTTCTAGAAAGCAACCTAAGATGGTCGAATACCTTCCAATATGTGTATTTCCGTAATCGAAATGATGTCCAGAGACTGGATAATGACCCCAGACACCATTTTGGATTCCAAAAGACAACTTCCGGTTTCTGGAAAACAACAAAATGTGATCAAATACTATGAGTATTTTCGGAATCAGGATGAAGCTCTGGACCATTGAATGACCCCAGACGCCATTTTAGATCCCAAGATGTCGACTTCCGGTTTCTAGGAAACAACCCAGAATGGTCGAGTACCCCCCAGTATGTGACCGGAAATCGACTTCAGACGCCATTTTCAAATTCTAGATGGTGACTTCCGGAAGTCGCTTTTTTGGAATCCAATATGGCATCTGGAGTCGTTTTCGGGTCTCTGTGTATTACCCCGTTTCCGAAAATAAATTCTAATAATTTGTTTCTATAGCCTCTAGAAGCCCCAGTAAAATCTCTTCTGGAAGGTCCATTTTTGGTATATGTCATCAAAACACCCGAACATATCCCCAGAAAGTCGAATTTCCGGAAGTAAGAAAATTATTTCGGGGCACCGGTCTAACGCAGTTTAAATGAATCAGTTGAAAACCAGCGAAAAATAATTAACTTTTTTAAGAATAGTGTAATAAATACACTGTTCATACAGTGCGAACTTTTGCCCCGTAAACTGCGTGCCTTTGCCCCGCATGCTGGGTAAAAGTTCGCATCTGAGTATTTTTTCTAAAAAGTGAAATTCTCATGCAACAAACAAAATTCGAAAAACTCTGGTAATACATTTTGAAGGCGAACGGTTCATGTACCGCTTGAAAACAAAACCGAATTTTATGATAATTGTTTGCAATAGTTCTGTTGCAAAAACAATTAAGTGCATACTTTTGCCCCTCACTACTCTAATGGAATCGATCACTACCTAGAGCAGATAGAAAAGTCTACGGCAGTGTGATTTTCAAGAGGCAGCTACACACAATATTGATATTATGCAATTATTTCTCTTTGTACTTCTCATGTCCTATGTAAAAGTTGAATCACATTATCTTTTCAAACAATCTTTCGGAAATAATAAAGGCTTAAACACAATGGATACGTTGCGGCAATTTGACAGTTAGCTAATACACACTGTACAGGGCCGGCGGTTGATGTGGGTAGTATGGGTAGTAGTACCCACTCGGAAAATATCCCTGTGGATACTTACCCACAGTGTTGCTGATATTCGCCTCATACCATTCATAAGCACTCATCTTGGCCAAGCTAGTTCGGAAAAAACTCTCTTTGTATCTGTTCTTGAGCGAA
Source organism: Wyeomyia smithii (assembly GCF_029784165.1). Classification (NCBI taxonomy): domain Eukaryota; kingdom Metazoa; phylum Arthropoda; class Insecta; order Diptera; family Culicidae; genus Wyeomyia; species Wyeomyia smithii. The sequence goes on along the minus strand of NC_073696.1, from coordinate 220,752,017 downwards.
CCGAACAATGCCTTCGTTTTGAATCACCGCATGCTGCTTATAAGCAGAGAGTGTTCGTGGTCTCTGCTATTCCGTTTTGCTCGTTGTCGTTCACTCTTCCCGAAGCGAAGCCATCGTCTGTAAGGAGTGGAATCGACGAGCGTTCATGGTGAAGCTTAGTTAAAAATTCGTAGTGAATGCAACTGGCCGTAGCAATGAGCCCGCCGAGTGGAAGAGGAGATCTGAAGCAAAAATTTTTGGATGCGGGGAAAGAAGTAAAGGTAAAATCATGGACTTTTAGAAAGAAATTCAATATTTCCGAAACAAACGAACTTACGCTAAAACTTATGCAACGACGTTCGTAAAATTTTGCGCATGCACTCGCACATCTCATCTTCCCGAAAAACGGAGCACATGTTATTTCACATTTTACGTGTTACATGGTGTTATATCATATGCAACATGTTATAAATCACATGTGATATATTGCACTACATTGCATCTGCTACCTATTACATGTCACACGTCACACGTGATCAGGGGCGGACGAAAACTGATTTGAGCTGTAGGAAAAAAACTTAATTTGGCGCCCCCCTTTGTTTTTTTGTTTATAGTCAGTTTTTTTTACGCGGGGAAAACACTTGAGGTCCGTGTAAAAAAACCGCGTTAATTCACAAATCCGCGTAAATTTACCCACCAAGAACCAAGACCACTCTGTTCCGCAACGGCTCATACCTATATTCTCTACATTGCGCAAGCAATATAGCCTTTCATTTACACGGCTTTGTTCCAGCCAGCCACTAGCGCATCGTACTCGAGTTTATCGCTTCATAGGGAGCATTCGCAGGGAGTGGGAATTAGCACTCTTCGTGAAGTCTTCGGCTTGCAGGCGAGCATTCGAAACGACCACGCTTCACGTAGTAGCGAACAAACGGGTGAGTTGTAATTATTCGGTTTGCCGAAAGAAGCACTTGGCGAAAAATGAGAGAATGTAAGTAGAACGGAGAATAAAAACATTCTAGCCCTCACTCATAGCCATAGCAGGCATACTCTCGCACACGAGATGAGAACCTCTCCCTTACGGTGCTTATGAGGCTGCTGTGAACAGAATATAGAGCGAATGAAGCTTCAACGTGATAATCAGCAACATTGCTTACCCACACGGAATTATCGGACAAAACCAAAAAAAAATGTAATAATTTCTATGTTCGAAACTTAAAATAGCCGCGCACATGTGCGAGCGACCGCTTTTTAATGGATATCGTTGAGCGAAAGTTGATAAAGCTACAGATTTAGAGCATGTCTGAGCAATTTGCTATCAAATAAAATTTCGATTTCAAAACTTCAGGAGTTACTCTTGTGCATTTTTTTCATTGGTCAAAAAAGAGAGACTTTCACTACTGTATATGAAGCCTTACCAGAAGTCCGCTCAAGTTTAAATTTTGGATGGAGACTTTTTTCGAGTAGCAAAACTGTTGAGCCTTGAGTTTGCATTAAAAATGCACACTAACGAAACAATCTATGCAGCACCAACCATAGTAACCCATGAGTCAACAGAAAAGAAAATTACCTCGAACTCTAATCGTGATGGCGAAAACAGTCAAACTACTTTATTCAGAAGTGTGCGCGTTCAAATAACGGTGCTCCACCGCGTCAAGAACGAATATCGTGCCCCACTATGTGGACGACGGATACGCCTGTTTCGACATCTTCAATATCTTGGCACTGTTCGACAACGATCAAAGTATCGAAAAAAACCCGGTTCCAAACGGCCGATAACCCTGAGCGATAGGAAGCTTAAAAGGATGCTGTAGAGAGAAACCGAGGGAACAGTGGCTATATCGCTGCGTGCGCTTGGTCGGGATGTTTATGCCACCAGCCAAACTGTAAAAATTACAAGGCGAACATGGATGTCAACGACTGGCAGGGCACTTCATATTTTACTTCCTCCACGAAGGAAGTGAGCTCCGATGTGAAGTTCATTTGACACACCAGGTTACCCAAGATGCTGCTGTGATTGTTTCGGTTAACTGCTTAAGACCACTTAGGAACCTTCCCTATTCCTTATTACCTACCCGGGAAAATAGTATGACGTCGGCCCTGATACTGTCAAATTAACATCAACGCAACGCAAACGTATCCACTGTGTTTAGGCCTTAACAATAAGCTCGGAAAAAAAGACACAGACAGTCTTGCCTTACCGCCGTCGTAATAATTGAGCCTAATTTAGTATCTATCTTATCACTAAACAATGACAATATTTGAACAACAAAATCCAGTACATAACCGACTGGTTCCCATTTTGACAGTTCAAACTGGTTACTCAACAAAACTACTGTCTTCAACTTTATCGAAGACATCACACCAATCAAACAAACTGTTCTGGCTCTGAACATATTTTTATGTACACAGGTTTTTTCATCACGAAACAGCACAAAATCTGTTTCAGCCAAATCAAAAACGGTCTATCACAATCGTTTCCCTATGCTGCTTGGTATTGTACCTTGCCGATTCTACCAAACTCACAACGTTTCACTGAAATCTGAGTCGGTCTGCCAACGACTAGCTTCATGCTTTGATTTTATGCTTCCCCGAAATGCGCTTAGCTCAGAAACGGTTATTTTATCTGTCACCAAATAATCATAACTTACATAATTCCCATAATTCCTAACCACTCTAATCTGTTCATTATTTTATTATTTTGCTTTCTCGCCAAAAACTAGATTGGAACACCGCTGGGTGGCCGCTGTTCGCCATCACCAAACATGACTACCAACATGGTGGTTATACTGGACAACAATCTCAGCGGTCGGCCACGTTGCTACACGACATCGGCAACGACGACGACGACAACGACAACGACGACGCCACCGCCGCCACCATCGCCATTGACTGCCGAAACCACCGAAAACAGTCCAACAGCTCCTCCGCTGATACGCATCAACGGTTGCCTGGCGAATGTAGATAGTGTAAATAATGTAAATAATAATAACAAGAGGTGCAACGGCAGTAGTATTAGCAATGGTATTAATAAGGAAAACAGTTTTCCTCGCTGTGCATCTCCCCCATCGACAGCGGCAACGTCGTCCGAAGAGGAGCAAAACCACATGGACAAACAACAGGAGCTAGCGCCAACGGATGGCACGGGTGACTGGAGTCATCACTGCGACCGTCACAATGGCAATCAGCCGAATCAGCAATCGTTGAACGAACAATTAAATAACGGGCATGATAGTGACGAACGGGAAAGCCCAAGCAGTAATGCTACTGAAATTTAACAGCTAGCCTATGGACGGTTTTGTTGGAAGGGTCAGGGAAGTGACCATCATTAATACTGTCGTCCGTCGGACGATTCGAAGGAGACGCACAGTCTATTATGCTTAGTGTAACCAAACCAAGAAAGCTCGAATGCTCAAACTGTTACAATTGCTTTCAACCATAGCTCTACTGAAAGCACATTGTCATGATGACTAGAAGGATTTTCCCAACCCTATTCGGAAATGATATATTAAAACAGCGGTTTCCAGTACGTGGTGACGATATCGGGGCACATTCATTCGAGGCTGGCTTTTGCCTAGAAAGAGAGAACTTGTTTGGGCGACAAGTTATTACTTTTTGTGGCGTCATCGTCGGTTAGCAGGCGAATCTTTGTGCACTGTATCGTGCACTACAAACAGCAAAAATGCTAGACATTTCTGGGTTATCAAAATGGAATCGTTGGCTGCACAGGAAAATCTTCCTAATTCTAGCTAATTACTATAAATTAGTTGCGCTTTGCTCCAGCTTACCGAGCAATGATTAGAAAGCATTAACTCTCGAACCATTCAAAATGCCAAAAGACGAATTTTAATCTCAAAGCTTATTTGCGTGTAGGTAAACACAAGACGGCAGGTGAAAACTAACAGCCTTACCATGTAGTTATTCTGAATTTCACGAATACAAAATATACATATACGTTAGACAATATACAAGTATGTTAAAGATGAAGCGAAGCCATGCTTAGCAAGAGTTTAGTTGTTCCTAGAAAATAGTTTCGTGATCATATTCCAAAAGAGAACGAATATATATATGACTAATTTACCACGTGATATATAAAAATGTAAGAATAGTATATATTTTTGTGATCAATAAATCACTTCTGAACTGTAAGCTGGCGTTTCCTTTTTATTCTAATTAATCAAACATCACCTAAGAAAATCGCAAACAATTCTGTGTGCCCTCAAAAATTATACGAGGGGGGAAATGTTATCTCAAAAATGTATTTTTGCTTATTTTTTTTTTCATGCAAACTACAAAAGGTAAACAATGATGGCTGTCCGATCACGGAGAAATGAGAAACAAAAAAGTTAGAATTTTCTGAAAACAGAAATCTTTAAGGTTGATTACCTATGTCGAATTCAAATCATTTTTTTCTGCCAACATTATCAGTGTACCGGCGTCAGAAGGTTTTCCATCTTTGATGTCTTCAGAAAAATTGTTGAGCGTCAAAAAACGCACCTTTTGAAGTCATGAAACGAATGGTTTGAGCCAGAGGTCTCTGGAATGGAAAATGCAAAAGGGGTCCCAAATCGATCAAAAAGAAACTTGGTTGTGGCTTCGTGCTATTAGGTTTTTTTTTTTTTCATATAACAACGCCCCACTCTCCTACACAACCACAAAGTTTTTTTGTTTCTAAATTATGAGACGGTTCTGCTGCTCCCAATATTTGCTAGAGTCCCAAGCCTTGGGATATGCCCAGTCCACTGCAATCTAGGTCATTTATTTATTTATTTCGTCAATCATATATGTAGACTGGTTACATTAATTTCTAAAGTATACACAAACATAAAACAAATTAATTTTGTGTCCTCAGCCTCAAGGACTTAAAATACTGTTTCAGTTTATACCGGGACATCGTAAAGTCAATGGCTTCGCAGTGTTGATTATAAGAATTCATCATACTATTTATAGGTCCATTTTTTGCGTGTTCCGTACGATGATGGTTAAGAGCAAATAAACTACGGTGTCGAAGTTGTCGAATGGGTGCATAAAAGTTCAATTTAGAAAGTAGTACTGCTGAGTCAACGTTCTGCGAAACGAAATCGTTTACAAATGAAGCCATCACGTACTCTCGCCGTTCTTTTAATGTTTGAATGTCAATCAACATGCAACGTGCTTCATATGACGGAAGACGATGTGAGGTCCAACCTAGCTTACGAAGAGCATATAGTAGAAATTTCTTTTGTACTGATTCTATTCTTTCTTCATGTACACCAGGACGAGGAGACCACACAATGCTACAGTATTCCAGTATTGACCTCACATAGGCAATATACAAAGTTTTGATAGTGTACGGGTCTTGAAAATTGTAGCAGAAGCGTTTGATAAACCCTAACATGTTGTTTGCCTTGTGTATGATAGCGTTATAGTGGCAGGGCTAGTAGCGAGTCACTTTTTAGTGACTTTGTCACTATTTTGAGCCTAGTCACTAAAAAGTCACTATTTACGCTAAAAAGTCACTAAAGTCACTATTTTACGACAAAATGGTCACTAAAGTCACTTATTTAGCTTTAAATGTATAAATGAACTATTGTTGTATTGCAACATACTTTAGAAAGCTTGCTTCTCATTTACAGAATATTTTGACAGTTCGGTTTGTAAGGCATTTTTGTTAACTTTTCCATCATAGAAGTTTCATGCCAGGCAATGTTTTAAAATTTCTCATCGAAGTGAACAGTGCAGAATAGTTACGAACGAATTGTCTAAGAGCTGCAAAAGAATGTAAAGTAGGCTGTCCCAAAATTGCATGATGTCTGGAAACCTGGGGGCTCACCCTTAAAATAAAAGTTTAGGGTGTCAGAAAAAATCTTTATAAGGGCGAAAACCTTAGGAAATGATGTTTAAGGGGTGCACAAGCGGGATATTTGAAAAAAGTCAGGTTTTTGAACATGTTTTTTAAAAAACAATCTAAAACTTCAAATTTTAATAAATCGTTATGTCTTATTATTTCTAATGGATTCTTTAGGGTTCAAACTATAAGCCAGATTTTTGTTCAGAGCTGTTCAGGGTGTCAAGCATGCATTATGTATTTTTAAATTATCGAAAAAGTTGATTTTTTAAAAAATTCTAGCATTCAATCGTTTGAAGTGGGTACCGTACATTGAGCTATATAAAGTTCAATACCGTCAAAAGATGGGAAATTTAGTGGGGAATAACTTTGCCGAAGACACAATATGGCTATCTTTAACCCCAACAAAGTTATTCGTGATTTACTACTGATATATTTACTGCCGAACTTTATGAATAATTATTTAAAATATAGTATTCGACAACACATTAACCAAAATTGCTACGACCCACCACTAAACCGCACAAATGATTACGCCTATTCATAGCAAAGCACTTGTACATTTTTTATACACCGCATAGGGAACAATAGGTTGCAAGTCTGCTTTATTGCAATCGTTATTGAACTAACTCCTTGGTAGATACAATGAAACAATAGCAATATTTTTCGTACCACGATCCAGGGATCGTTGAACAAAGGCTATTTACGTATGCGTGCTCTCATTACTCAGCTCTCTACAGAGAAATGAGAAAGTTTAGGAGGTAGTGAACAAATACACTCCGTCTCCGACGAATATTTCATTATCAGTTAATCTCTAGAAGTCACGGGAAATAGAACAATAACTTATCATGTCGCCGAAAACGAAGCTCAAATACGATCTGATGTCCGGCATAGCAAGAAAGAACCTGCCCAAAAATCATTTTCCGTCGCAGCTTGAGATCATCAGTAACTTCCGGTACCACCTGGAAAATCAGAAATCATCGAAGGGACACTTTGTTCAGAATGTGTCTACCGAGGCAATGGCAATTTGGGATCGGGCTGGTTTCCCGCATCAGCTCAAGCGGAACGTTGTTAGACGAGTTACCAAGCTTATAGCATCATGGCAAAGACTAAAGAAGGTCTATAAGAAGCGGGACTCAAGATCATTAGAAAGGTTGAAATCGAGTAAGATACAGATGAGTGAATTTTTCAACATCAGCGTAGAAAATATCGAAAGCGAATTACAACACGATGCGATCCGCGTGGAGTTCTGGAACTTTCAGAAACATAATAAAATTTCGTGTGTGTTCCCAAAAGCCATCCAAACAAATGTACCGGTTACCTGTGAACAGTGTCGTGAAAAGAAAACACGAAAAATTGAGAACAAATCAACAAGGTCGAATATTAACGTCCGAGAACAAGTCGTGGAAGATACAAGTCAGGTCCGACGAAGTAAAAGACTACAACCACTAACAAACGCTTTTATCGAAAACTAGTTGAACGTTCCCGGCGATTTTTTTTTGTTAGGGAATTAGAATTACGTTGTCCATTGATGTGAACTTTTGTAATGCTCGGCGATGCTCGGGATCCAAGTTTTCAAAATTAGGAATCAATAATTAATTGCAATATTAGCACAACTCACTTCAAAAAAATTTCACATCTTATACGTCCATCATCACTTTAAGTACTTTAATATTCTAAGAAGCACAGAACGGAAATACTCATATGGGATTGCATTTTCTGATTTTGGACTCTTTTACAGAAACTGGAAGTCGCCATTTCGAATATCAAAATGACGTATGGAGTCCCACTTTCGGAAGTATTGAAATGGTTGGCCAAATATTACTTCAGGTTATTTTCCTGAAATCAGAAGTCGCCATTTTGTAAAATGTTGTGTGGGGTCATTTCAGTTCCGAATATACCAAATTCGGGTGATGTCCGGATATTCGATAATCGTTTACAGTAAAACCTCTTTTTATGTAGCTTTTGAAAGAAAGTAATCGAAGTAATAAGAATTGAGCATGATGCCTCTATATATCTAAAAAGATGACATGTGAATTTTTATAACGAAATTGTTTGTTGGTGTCCAAAGAAATACGTCTGAGAAGAAGTTAATGCTTTAATCCACAAAACTACGTAGAAATTAAAAAAAAAATAATGCATAAGTCGCCTCCTAAACGATGTTTAAACCAATGAAATGCGGCCTTTCCTTCAGCCAAATGTCCCAAGATCTAGTTTAGGTAAAAGTAAAAAAGTAAATCGAATCCCGTAATGTGTTACCATTCACAAAACTACGAAAACATCAGAAATGTAATTTTTTTCTGCTCGACTCGCACATAATCAAAACATGGATTTAAAAATATTTGCAGATGTTGAAGCAACAACAATTATTTAAATGAAAAATAATTGCATATCATAGGTTTGAATTTTGATTGGCAAATTGAGCCCGAAAATTCATGAATTACAAAGCGTTATTTTTACTCAAAAGTCATTCCTATCTTAGACAGTTTTCCTAAATATCTTGTTTACACATCAACAAACATTTTTAATAGAAAAAATCACAGATTACAGCTTCGGGTTTTGATTTAGAGGCAAATCCAGCTTAAAAAATCATACTTCTGCATGTTTCACGTAGTTTTGTGAATAATATCTCGAGTTTTAGTAATCAGATACCTGATATTTTTCCTCAAATGTCTTTCCTAAACAGCAACAAACATTTTAATAAAAAAAGAAACACATGTCATCACTTTGAATTTTGATTTGGAGACGAATTGAGAATAAAAAGTAATAATTGTGCATGTTTCACGCAGTTTTGTGAATAATATCTCAAGGTTTAGTGATCGGATACTACATATTTTTCCTTAAATGTCTTTCCTGAGCATTAACAAACATTTTAATGAAAAAAGAACCATATGTAATCGCTTTGAATTTTGATTCAGAGGCAAATATAGCACAAAAAGTCATAGTTTTGCACGTTTTACGTAGTTTTGTGAATAATATCTCAATTTTTAGTAATCAGATACTAATAATTTTCACTCAAATGTCTTTAATGAACATTAACAAACATTTTAATTAATAAAGAATCATATGTCATCGCTTTAAATTTTGATTCAGAGGCAAATTCAGCACAAAAAAGTCATAATTTTGCATTTTTTACGTAGTTTTGTGAATTATATCTCAAGTTTTAGTTATCAGACACCCATTATTTTTTCTCAAATGTCTTTCCTGAACATCAGCGCACTTTTTCATGTAAAAAACCTACATGTCACCGCTTATATTTTTGATTTAGAACGATTCAAAATGATGATGATTACTTTACACCTCAGAGACGGAGGGAATAATATCAATAAGATCAAGCGTTACGGAATTCCATTTTTATATAGTAGAAGATATTGACCGAAACCGAATCTCTAACCGTGGGGCTGTTGGGGTATTAGCAGCCACAGCTGTTGCCTTTGATATCAATCCACAAGAACTAAGTTTAAGCAAATCTACTCTTCACAGAAAACGCAAAGCAGTATGTTTGCCTGATTTATAATATTGATGTTTAATATGTCTTTCCATTTTCCAGGCCCGCCAAGAGATTGCTAAAGAAATTCAGGGTAAGTTTCCAAAAGAGCAGTCTTTGGTCGTTCATTTTGATTCCAAGCAATTGTTGTCCAATCGCAAAAAAACTGAAAAGTTAGCTGTTGTCGTGACGGGTTTAGATTCTGTTGATCAAATCATAAGTTGCGAATTTATAGAACACGGTACAGGAAAAGTCGTAGCAGAACAAGTTTTTAAAAGCTTGAAACGCTGGAATCTCGATGAAGTTATTTGCGGAAAGTGTTATGACACCACCAATGTGAATTCAGGAGAAAAAATGGTGCTGCGGTCATCCTAGAACGTCTACTTGGAAGAAAATTGCTGGATTTTCCGTGCAGGCACCACGTATATGAATTGATTCTTAAAACAGCCTACATGACATGTTTTGAACAACTGACAAGTTCTCCCGATGACGCTCTATTCAAATCATTCCGAAACGAATGGGATACAATAGATGAAAATGATTACTGGATTCCCTATTGGTACCTAATTATAATTTGAGGTTTCCTCAAGAAAATAAAATAACATGTTTTATATTGTATTATCTTTAAAGGAACACTCGGACAAGAGGAAACCAAAAGTCTTGTTGATTTTTGCAGGCAAATGATCTTGCAAAAATTCATACGCGAGGACTATAAAGAACTTCTGCAGCTTTCATTATTGTGCCTTGGAGAAGGCGATCCAGTGAAATTTCGGCGCCCTGGTGCCCTACACCACGCCAGGTGGATGGCTCGGGCGATATATGGTCTCAAAATATACCTTTTCCGGGATCAATTCGAGACAGATAATGTCCAGCTTCACAGATTTGTGCTGTTTGTTGTGAAAATTTACGTGAAAGGGTGGTATGAATGTCCAGTGGCAACAGATGCACCAGTGAACGACTTGAGGTTTATGCAGTCCTTGCAAAATTTTGAGGATAAAGAGCTAAGCCAAAACACTTCCAGAAAGTGCAAGAAGCACCTTTGGTACTTAACAGAGCTCAATGTAAGTCTCTCTTTATTTAGTGATCGAGTAGATGAGGAAACAAAACGGAAGATGGTAGAAAATTTGAAAAAGCGGAGTAATGGAAGCTCTTTAACCAGAGTTAGAAAGTACTCGGCCAAAAAAGGTCTGGCCGATTATGTAACCGAAAGATCCATGATCTTTTTTCAAATTTTGGGGCTAGAGAGCGGTTTCTTGAATGAAGATCCTACCAGCTGGAACTCACGAACTGATTACATTGAAGCGAAGAGGAAATGTAGCTCTTTAACGGTGATAAACGATCCAGCGGAACGAGCTCTCGGGACAGCAGGAGACTACAATGCTTTTGGTCCAAAGTCCGACGAAGAGAAGGGGAATACACTACTGATGATTGCAAATAACCGTAAAAAACAAAACAATTCATCGAAAAAGTCAGTAATTGATTACTTCAATTCATAATAATTGATTAATTTTTTTTTGACTCGTATTATTGGCTATTATAAATAAACATTGTAAATATAGAAAAAAGTGTATATTTTTTCTTCGCAGTAAATCACGAATAACTTTGTTGGGGTTAAAGATAGCTATATTGTGTCTTCGGCAAAGTTATTCCCCACTAAATTTCCCATCTTTTGATGGTATTGAACTTTATATGGCTCAATGTACGGTACCCACTTCAAACGATTGAATGCTGGAATTTTTTAAAAAATCAACTTTTTCGATAATTTAAAAATAATGCATGCTTGGGACCCTGAACAGCTCCGAACAAAAATCTGGCTTATAGTTTGAACCCTAAAGAATCCATTAGAAATAATGAGACATAACGATTTATTAAAATTTGAAGTGTTAGATTGTTTTTAAAAAAACATGTTCAAAAACCTGACTTTTTTCAAATATCCCGCATGTGCACCCCTTAAACATCATTTGCTAAAGTTTTCGCCCTTATAAAGATTTTTTCTGACACCCTAAACTTTCATTTTAAGGGTGAGCCCCCAGGTTTCCAGACATCATGCAATTTTGGGACAGCCTAATGTAAAGGTTTGTTCTACAAGCTACTCGCGTCTTAAACCAGTGTTGTGCGTGAAATTACGTTTGTAGTTTGATTTGCTTGTCTCAAATCAACTGTTCCTCCTTGTTGAAGTGGATTCAAAAATTTCGAGCTTATATTGTGCATAGTCGTTTTGAGGTCTCAATTCGTAGGATTTTGCTTTCAATCATCCGAACCTACCGGTGTTTACCAGATACCATTTCGAAATTCCATAATGATAACCCGTTCTACGCATATTTTGCCCATGCTCCAGATCAAACAAACGAGTGTTTAGTGGGACGAATTTGATTAGAAAATGTCAAGTGGGTTAAATATGCGTGGATAATCATTGATGGGACACACAGGCTTAGTATTGCTTTTACAGATTTTCGGAACGAACAATGCTTTTTTTAATATATTTTGAAAAACCCCTCCCTAGTTAGCTTAACCCACTTCAAACGCATTTCGAAGCTGTCACAGGCGACACGGATTCCCAGATTTTCTGGATAACCGCTTCAACCGCTTTACAAGTTAGAGATTTTTAAAAAAAAAAAGTTTATTGAGTTAAGATCAGGTGAACTTAACGGCAATTTATTTCTATTCAAAAAGTCCCTCGAATTGTCCCTATACCAACCTTGAGTCAAGTTCGCAGTATGCGCTTATGCACCGTCTTGCTAGAACATATAGCAATTAACTCTGAAGAGTTTTCGAAGACACGGGGTAACGTTTTTTTTCCAAAACTACCGGTTTATAATGAACAGCATTAAATTCGGCGCCTTTGTAAATGAAAATCAGAGGAAGTTTACTCGCTTGCAAATTGCTCCCGAGACCATCACTAAAGCTGTACTCTGCAATCGAGGAACACTCCTTTAGAACTCTGAAATGTTATCTCTTGCTGCTGCCCACATTCGATTGTTTTGCGTAACCAGTCACACTCCAGGCCAAATAGTTTCTCATCAGAAACAATGAACTCGCGAACAGCGAGTTGTGAAAGTAGCATTTTCACTCTATCGAGCCACTTTTTCTAAAAGAATCGGCCAAAATATTGTGGACCGATTCAATAGTTATACTCAGATGGGTGGGAATCACGTTATCACTTCGCCGGACACGCTTCTTTATAACAGTCACAATTTTACGACTTGCGGCATTCTTGCAGATCGTGGCCGACAGAATTTCCAACGATCCCCCAAAGAGAATGTTTCCTTGTATTTTTCGATGGTTTAATAAACGAAATCTCGCCTAGCTTCACATGATTTAAGATGTTTGAATATTGTGCAAGGGCAGTCACTGACCAAAAATCGTTTTACTACGACTTTCCGGATTTGTTTCATCGCACATCAAGAACTAAATACAACTGACAGACCACCAACACACCAATGCGTATTCGAGAGTGCATACATTCGTTCACGTACTTTCATTTACACTTTTAACTGGGTCATTCCATGTCAAGTGTCCGAGAAAATGCATCGACCATCTCCGATTTCGACCAAAATTTGTGAGTCGATGTATTTTGGGCCGGAACTTATAAGTACAAAGTGTTGTACCGATTGGTGGACCCCTCGGCCAATGGGACTGCCTCCACTTTTTGCGAATTTAGCAAAACACCTTTTTTATTTTGTGACTATCTCGGGACCCTTAAGAGCTACAGGTGATATTGACATATCATTTGTAAGGGTTTGAGACGTAGAATCGAACTACGTGGTCAATTTTTTCCTGAAGTGTTGCCAACATTGCATTTTTTTCGATTCAAAACTTAATTGCGATTTCCACGAAATACCCCCCTTCGATTTTGATTTTGACCACGCCAATGTGTTTAGCAGACGATTTTACAAAATCAGCAAAAAACAAAATGTAGCGTTCCAGAGATACAGCATTTTCAATATTGCAAGATTTTTGATTTTGTCTACGCACGAAAGCGCTTCTACATAAATTGCTGCTATCTTAATGGTATCCTAGCAGGCGTTTGTATTATCAAAGAGATGTTCCTTAGAGGAGCATCCGCTAATGATGTAACGCAAAAAATCCCGCTTTAGAATCATTTTCACGAACGGTGACAGGAGAGTTTTGGCAGCTTCATGTCGTCAGCATATATTAGAACTTTAATGTATTTGAGGATGGAGGAAATGTCGTTTACGTACAAAATAAAAAAAGTGGTCCTAAGTAGGAGCCTTGGGGAACACCTGAAGTAACTTGAATGGGATTTGACTTTTTTCCATTAAGTTTTATTATTTGTTGCCTGTTTGTTAAATATGATTCAAGCCACTTTAGGAGACCAGACTCAATTCCATTTTTTGCAGCTTAGAAGGTAGCATTGCTATGTCAATGCGATCAAATGCTTTGCTCAAGTCTGTATAAAGAGCTTCAACATGTTTCCCATTGCTGCCGTATGCAAAATAAAGGTAACATGCTCCGTAGTGCCTGGAAATTGACTCGTATGCAGCTCTCGTTTCTCAATGTCGCGTACCTCTAACAGCTCCACTCGCTGAATTTTCTACACGGAGTCTTTTGTATCAAGTTCAGCGTAGATTTTTGTTATGAAGGCGTGGCCACGCAGCTTAGAGAAAGACAAACGGAACAAAACACTTTGTTGAGTCAGAATATGCAGGCAGTGCACAGTGGTCCAAAAAGGCAAAAAGTGGAATTTCATAGCGCCTTCTACCTTCATCCTAGCTTAAAAGTGTTTTCGAAACAATTTTTTGTATGAATGATCCGCATAACCGCAAATTGTCAAAAAGTATGAAAAGTTTATTATACTAAAAATTAAAAAAAAATATTTTTTATGTGTTAAAAGATAGAAGAATAGTTTATTCAGCAAAGCTGTAGAAGATTTAAAAATATGAAACTTTGTTGACCAAATGAAAACTCTATCTTCTTTCGGTACAAAGTTATAAAGTATACTACATGGAACTTACTTAAAAGTTAGTTTTTTGTACTTAACTTTTGTTAGTTGCATTTTACACGAAAGTATTGTTCAGAGGAATTGTTCGGGCACATAAAACACACATTTTTGCCAAAGGTCTTATATCTTCAGGACTTTTCCTTACCAAGTTATACTATATTTTAGCTTATTTTTTCGATAACTTCAAGAACGTATAGGTTAAAAAGGGGCAAGTGCTGTCAATACATTTCCTTGAAGTTATGTTATGTTACAGTAGGTTTCCATATATCAAATATACTAACTTTTTTGTGTTAGGAGATAGAGGAATGGTTAATTCGGCAAAGCTTTAGAACGTGCAAAAATATGAATCTTTGCTGAAAAAACAAAATTCTTATCTTCATTGGGTACAGAGTTACAGAGTATATTCTATGAAAGTTACTTAAAAGTTAGTTTTTTGTACTTATAACAGTTATGAGCACTCCAGCTAAACTGCGAGAAAAAGTATTAACATCATGATTCTACTTGCCCCTTTTTACTTTATACGTTCTTAAAGTTATCGAAAAAATAAGCTAAAACATGCTATAACTCTGTAAGGAAAAGTCCTGTAGATGTGTGGTCTTCAACAAAAACGTGTGTTTTGTATGCCATAACGTTTTCTTGTGAAATGTAGCTAACAAAAGTTAAGTGCAAAAAATTTACTTTTAAGTAACTTTTACAGAAAATACTCTGTAACTCTGTACCCAATTAAGATAGGAATATCGTTTGTTCAGCAAAGATTCATATTTTTGCACGTTCTAAAACTTTGCCGAATTAACCCTTCCTCTATCTCTTAACACAAAACAGTTAGTATTTTGGATATATGAAAACCTACTGTAACATATGCTCGCCGTACTCTAATATGGGTGGATTGGGACAAATGGAACCTTAAAAAGTTTATAGTACTTCAGCTTAACTTCAAGATAAAGTATTGACATCATGATTCCACTTGCCCCTTTTTATCCTACACGTTTTTGAAATTATTGAAAAAATATGATATAAATTTGTAAGTAAAAGTCCTGGAGATATATGACCTTTGGTAAAAATGTGTGTTTTATGTGTCCTAACAATTCCTCTGAACAATACTTTCGTGTAAAATGCAACTAACAAAAGTTAAGTACAAAAAACTAACTTTTAAGTAAGTTCCATATAATATACTTTATAACTTCGCACCGAAAGAAGATAGAGTTTTCATTTTTTCAACAAAGTTTCATATTTTTGTATCTTCTACAAGTTTGCTGAAATAACTATTCTCCTATCTCTTAACACAAAAAGTTATTTTTTTTTACTTTTAGTATAGTAAACTTTTCATACTTTTTGACAATTTGCGATTATGCGGGTCATTCATACAAACAATTGTTCTGAAGACTTTATTGAGCCAGGATGAAGGTGAAAGGCGCTATGAAATTAAGTTCCACTTTTTGCCTTATTGGACTACTGTGCAGTGGATTTATTACGTCCATGCTATTGTTATCCGTGCTCGGGAAGCAAGCCAATAGCGAGGGAAATGTATGGGAAAGCTTGACCTTGTAACTTTTCACCTTTTTTCACCATTAAGCAGTAAGGCAACAAAGAAGTAGTCCTTCGTCAAAATTGAGCTTTTCCATATATTTGGGAAGACTCCACTTTTCAACGACATATTGAACAGCCAGGACAAAGGAGCTGTAAGTTTCTTCGAAAGATTTGTCATGAGTACTGGAGGAATTCCATCAGGTCCAGGTCCTTTGGAAGGGTCTAAATTTCTTAGACTCTGCAAAACATCCTGTACCTGAAGTTGGTTGACACCATTCTTAGCGGTGTGGACGATAGATGGTTTCCCAAGTAGCTCCTGCAGTTCGTGGTTCATTCGACTTCTACTCGTTTCGTTCTTCATCTGCAGTCCAACGAAGATGGTACGCAGCACCTTCCGCTCAAAGACCGCAAGCATAGCCCATGTCTCGTGGCCGTAGAGAACTACCTGTCTGATCAGCGTTTTGTAGATGGTCAACATGGTGCGGTAGCGAATTCTACTCAATCGGAGACCGAAGTACACGCGTTTTCCTGCAATAATGCACTGGTAAATTTCTCTTCTGATATCGTTGTCGGCAGTTACCAGAGAGCCCAGGTACACGAGCTCATCGATCACCTCTATTTCATCACCACCAACTTGAACTCAAGGTGGGAGGTTAGCACTGTCTTCTCATGAACCTCTTCCTTTCATGTACGGTCAGCCGGGGTGAGATTGAGCCATCCAACCCGTGACTTGTCAGCCATCTCTTCCGGGTCAGGAGACTAGTCTTACTTGGTTAGGTATTGGAGTAAACTTATTCAAGAAAGATTGCCCTTGTAATCTTGTAATCGCCATGGGATGGCGGACAAACAATGGCTTTGTATGGCACATACTCACCCCCACTGGCACAACCTCACCCCGGCTTACGGTACTACCTATATTGTAGGCAGCGTTCAGCAGAGTAATTGCCCGTTATTTGCAGCACTACAGGTTGTCGGTCTTTTTGTACATGAGACGCACAATATTTTCCATCCACTCCTCCGGTACTCGTTCTTCCTCTCTGCTAAGATTCGGCTATGACTCAGTGTTTCTTCACCGTATTTCAACAGCTCGATGGAAAACTGCACCGGTTTTATCGTTTTTTTTGCCGTCAACACTCCTCCTACACCTCCAGGAGATCGGGGGCTGGAATCCCGTTGTCTACTGTTTGTGCACCAACTACCATACTGTCCACGGCTCTACTACATCGCCGTTCAGATGCTCATGGAAGTGCTGCTTCCACCTTTCGATCTCGACTTCACACTCGTGCGTAAGATCCAAGCTCCTGTACATATCGGCTTGCGGCACGTAGCCTTTACGGCAGCTGTCCAGCTTCTCGTAGAACTTGAGAGTGTCGTGAGCTTGGTACAACTTTTTCATCGCTACGCAATCTCGGTCTTTTTGTTAGCGCTTCTTCGTTCGGAGGACTGAGTTCTGGCTGTTCCGTGCCAATCGGTATCGTTCCACGCTTGCTCTCGTACGGTGTTGCAGCATTCTTGCCCGTGCAGCGTTCTTCTTCTCGACTAACTGTTTGTATTCGCCGTCAAACCTATCATTTTGATAATTCGGAGCCCTAGTAGTGCTACAACAGTGCTACCCCTGGCGGATCGGATGCTCCTCTAGCCATCTTCAAGAGTAGTTACGCTAAACTGCTCTACCGTATTTAGCGCAACCTTCGGCTGCCGCGCGTACTCCTGCGTAACCCCGGCGTCACGCAGTTGGTCGATGTTTGGTCGCAACGTTCGACTTCGGCGGGTGTTACACCGTCGAAAGTTTTGAGCGCATGCACATAGCTATTATGTAATGGTCCGAATCTATATTCGCACTGCGGTAGATGGGAACGTTGATGATGTCGGAGAAGAAACTGCCGTTGATTAGAATGTGGTCGGGTGTTCTCCAGGTGGTGTTGTGGATATCTTTACGGGGGAAGAAGGTACTTCGGACTACCATACCAAGAGAGGCTGCAAAGTTCACGCATCTATGGCCGTTATTATTGGACACGGTGTGCAGATTATCTTGTCCGATTTCCGCTCTGTGCATTGCCTTCCGTCCTTCTTGAGCATTCATGTCCCCATTGACCACTTTCACGTCCCATCGCGGGTAACTATCGTAGACCTATTCCAACTGCGCTTTTCAATACCTTCAGTCCTGTTCAACAAAGTTCTTCGTGAACAGACGTTTGGGTTGGCAAAGCGTTTCCGCACAATTTGAAGCCCAAAGGCGAAATTCAATGTTAAGCCTAAAAAAACTCAACAATTATTTATTTATTTGGCAATTCGTCATAATGACATGGCCTGATTCACGAAGTTTCGCCAATTCACTCGGTCAAGTCTACCTATCTTGCCCGCTACGCTCCTGGTCACCATCTGGGTTCGCCGTAGAGTTGCACGAGCTCATGGTTCTTCCTCCGCCTCCAGTTTGCGTTCTCCTGCACTCCGCCAAAGACCGTCCTTAGCAGGTCTTCCTCGAGCATTGACCACGTTTCATGCCCGTATTCCGTATCATTGTCCTCGGTTACCCGTGGGCCAAGATAGACAAACTTCCCGACTGCTTCGAAATCATCGCCGTCGATCGTAATGCTACTGCCTAGGCGTTGTCGGTCGGCTTCGGTTCGGTCGACTAGCATGTACTTCGTTTTTGACTTATTTAACTGCAACCATATCCTTGCTGCTTCCCGGTTTAGTCTGGTGTACTGTTATGCAACCACCGACTATATCCATGTAATTAGCAAAGAAAACGAATTTTTGGATTTGATGGGCATCGCACTCCGAATCGAATACTACTGAAACACGGTTAAAAGCTCTTTGAAGACCAATAATGGCACTGTTTGCGCTGAAGTTGGTGCGGAATATGCAGTAATAATGACCTACTTCAATTACGAAGTGTGTCGATATGAAGAAGTTGACAGCGATCCTCGTATCGAGTATTCTGTATAGGCTGCCTCCATGGAAGCAATCGGAGCGCGAAGAGAGTGAATCGACGCTGGACGCTTTCGATGCGGTGAATAGAATCGTTATAGTAAAGAACCCAGACTGGACAGCAGTATTCCAGACAGGACCGAACCAATGAATTGTAAAGAAATACCCTGTAGCGCAATGTTGAATAGTAGGTAGGAGAGACCATCACCCTGCCTAAGCCCCCTGTGGGATTCAAATGAACCCGACAATTCACCCGAAATTCGTACACAGCACTGCGTCCTATCCACCGTAACCTTGATCACTCTAAGCAGCTTCCCCGGAAAGCCTTTTTCGTCCATCACCTTCCATAGCTTTCGGTGGTTAGTGTCATACGCGGCTTCAAAGTCGATAAATAGGTGGTGCGTGGGAGTTCTGTATTCACGGCATTTCTGGAGAGTGTGTCGTGTGGTAAAGATTTGGTCCGTCGTAGGCCGTTCTTCCACGGAACCGGCCTGATGACTTCCCACAAATCTATTGGCTAGCGGTGAGAGTCGACGGAAAATGATTTGGGTAAGCACTTTGTAGGCGGCATTCAGGACGGTTATCGCACGATAGTTCGCACAGTCCAATTTGTCGCCTGTATATAGATAGGGCAGATAACCACATTCTTCCACTCCTTCAATAACTGTTCTGTATCCCAAATTCTTGCAATCAACTGGTGCTAACAGGAGGCCAGCTTTTCCTGGCCCATCTTTTTAACACTTGCGTACCTGATCTCTCCAGAGCCGAAAAAATGAAAATTCTTTTACCTGCCATTCCGCAAGATCTGAACCGAATTTGATACAATTTTTCTCAAAAAATCACAAATTTATCATAGTTTTTGGGACATTTTTCGGTCTCCGCTCCGAGGCCATCCTTCCCAGCCGATTTATTGTTTTTCAGCTGCTTGATGGCATCCATAACTTCACGTATCATTGGGCCTGTCTTCTCCGTTGATTGCACCGATGGGATCGTTTTTTCCGTCGCCATGGACCTCTGTCTGGGCGCCATTCAGGTGTTCGTCGAAGTGCTTCCACCACCTTTCGGTTGCCTCACTATCGTCCTTCAGAATACTGCCATTTTTATCCCGGCACATTTCGGCTCCCGGCACAAAGCCTCTACGGTATGCAGTAGAACTCTCGCGTTTTCTGAGAATGATGCAGCTGTTCCAGCTCTGCGCACTCCTCCTCCTCTACGCGGCGCTTTTTCTGCGGGAAAATTTGGGTTCGTTGCATCTTCGTTTGTCAGTGTCTTTCTCCATTCTGACGAGTGGCACTGCGCCTCTTAGCCGCACAGACCTGATAATGTTCTCCGCTACACAGTTGATAGCTGTTTTGATGGTGTTCCACCAGTCCTCAAGAGAAGCT
The DNA here is from genome assembly GCF_029784165.1 of Wyeomyia smithii. Classification (NCBI taxonomy): domain Eukaryota; kingdom Metazoa; phylum Arthropoda; class Insecta; order Diptera; family Culicidae; genus Wyeomyia; species Wyeomyia smithii. The sequence goes on along the minus strand of NC_073696.1, from coordinate 220,731,915 downwards.
TCCTCCAGCTGGTCTTCTTCCGACAGCTTTGAGCGAATGCGCATAGTTTTCGGCGACGTTAGGTACCTTCAGTCGCGCGAGAACTAACCGATGACCGATGACTATCACCAGGTGGTGGTCCGAGTCGACGTTAGCGCTATTATAGGATCTGACGGTGATGATGTCTGAGAAGTACCGACAATCAATCAGAACGTGGTCGATCGAAGTTTCTGTCCGATTTGGTGACCTTCATGTGTACTTGTGTATGAGGTTGTGCTGGAAGCAGGTACAACGCACGACCATATTCTTGGAGGCGGCAAAGTTGATAAGTCCTAGGCCAATTTCGTTGGTCAGCTGGTGCAAGTTGAACCTTCCAATCTTCGGTTTGTATTTCTTCTCCTGGCCGACCTACGCGTTGTAATCTTCGATGAAGAGCTTGATATCACGTTTTGGGGTAAACGTGAGATTCATTCTTGTCGTCTTGCCCGTTTTCGCATCTCTATGAAAAACTTCCATATAAAAGCTGTCCCCGGCTCATGTGTGTTGCCGCGGCTCTGAAAAATGGCGTGACCATTCCGGAACGAAGTACCGTTAAGTACCTCCAGCACACCATCTGCAGTGCTATGACGTCGAACCTGCGAGATTTCAATATTTCGGAGAGCACTCGTGTGCTCGCTTGGGAATTATGAGATTGGCAATGCCACGTCCCGAGTTTCCAATCGTTAGTCCGTTTTCTTCGTGTGCCTCTGTGCCGTTTGCTCCAGTCCGAATTTCTTTGTTTCTCGTTCATTACTTGCGAGTGTTTTATGGTGGCGGCTTGTAAGGCCAACTCCCCGTCTCGCCAGAGGGCCATCGTGCACAACACTGTTTAAAGACCCACGTTAGCACAAGGACGGGAATCTTCCGCCACTAACCTGGAGTAGAGACGCTGTTCTGAGCCGCTCCTAACATGGAGGACAGACGCTCGGAAACTCAAAAAAAAAACCTCCTTCCCTGTCAACATACGACCAATATTTCCCACCGGGGTTGGTTACTCGATCTACTCTTGGTTGCTCGTATCTGAGATGGCACCGTGTGGAGGTTGGGATAGGAGTGGCTGAATAAGAGGCTAAGGACCATTTTTATTCCTGTAGGTGCACTTGGCACCAATGGTACGCATTATCCAGGAACAAATTTCAGTTAAAAATTACAATGTTCCTTCAGATATTACTATTTTTTTTTTTTTTTTTTTGTAAAAAGAAAATAGACAAGTGTTTTAGCAATGATTTTACGCATGAAACTAACAGCAAATTCATTTTTGGATGAGAAAGACAGAAATCTACTTTACATAATAAATTTTACAAACAAATCAAATGAGCTTCCACTCTATTTTTGCTATTTACGGCATAGATTCAATTTTTCACAAGCTATGACGGAAATATTTGAATTTAACGCATCAAAAAATAAGCATAACTTAATTATTTTATTTATCTCGCAGAATTCGTTTCATATTCGAGCGCCCTAAAACCTGCAACTCAGAAGAAAAACAACGAAATCGGCGAAAAACTTTTTGAGTGAATAACACTGGTCAACACAGGTGTGGCCTTACAGCTCAAGCTGAAAACCAATAAAGAATATAGATGAACATGTAGCTAAAATGCCAAAGGAATGATCAGCAAAAACTGTCTGTCGCCGCAAAAGAAGGAACACACAAGAGTTGGACGTACTCCGTACCGTACTGGCTGAACTAACTCTGGTTTCAACAACCAAAAACTAACAAAGTTTGATGACAAAACTAATTGATTTTGGAATATACATTAATGCATAAAGTTGTATTAGCTGTTTTTGCTTCTTCTTTTTGCTGAGTGAGTTACGAACCTAATTTGGATCAGTGTTCAAGTAATTGTGATCGTATCCGTTCGAAATGAGCATTCACGTCAGAGGCAGGAAAAACTTTGGTTTATTCGATTCTTCTTTAAATATTCAATTCATGTGGTTAATAACATTTGTGATACAGTACACCATGTTTTTTCGCTCTGGCTATGATTTGTTCCAAACGCTTACTCACAAAAGTAAACATCTCCGAGATTTAACGCTTTTCACCTCAAAAGAAGAAGACAAAACTATTTTGGAGTGTTACTTACTTGTTGAGCACCTCGTCTCATTTGAAATACATGAGCGAGCCGAGTCGACTCGTCTTCTGTAATAGGAACCTATATCCGTGGATTGCGTTCACATAAGCAGTAAATTTGTTAAAGAAAACATCAGCATGTATTTTTTGTAATCAGAATACTATATGCATTTATTAAAACATTTGTAGTAATGCAACATATATAAATGGTCTTTTGAGTAGTTTTTTATTCATAAATTACGTTTTGAGAAATACTACAAGGTATACAGCCCTAGGGGTTGTATGGAATGGTGACGTAGGACTAAATATTTAATATATGCTAAACTAAATATTATTATATGCTGCGCTTAACTGTTCATAGGTAACACTACCGTTTATTTTTGATAGTCGTTATTTTAAGACTAACGATGCATGAATACATGAAAATTTTACACTAGTAGTAGTTGCGAAAATTCTCATAACTCTTATCTTCAAGCATCTATAGTTCTGAAAAGAACCAATTCCATAATATTCAGTTAAAAATTCGTGCTACAGAACGCTGATAATCGCACCATGAATATTTTGAGTTGACTCGTATGCAGCTCTCGTTTCTCAATGTCGCGTACCTTTAACAGCTGCACTGCTCTCGCTTATGTGTAACAAACTAAACTGAAGCTGAATTTTCTACACGCAGTCTTTTGTATCGAGTTCAGAGCAGATTTTTGCAATTAAGGCGTGGCTACGTAGCTTCGAGAAAGAGGAACAAACCAAAACACCTTCGATACTACTGAGTGATTTTCATAAGCATCAAAAGAAAGGTTTTGCTTTCCCGATGCGCAAATCACTCTGGTTCTTAGATTAACTAATTTTCGTTGCTAACATTTGACTGATAACGGTGTTCGAATGAACACAAACAAACAATTAAACCGGAAAATCACTCAATTTAGCAGTGCAAATTCTTAAAATGAGGGTTATTCTTGTTGTGATAAACTATTCATAGGTAACACTACCGTTTATATTTGGTGCGTCCTGGTCGTTATTGTAAAAATGATTATTTAGAAATAGATGGACATTTCACACTAGTAGTAGTTGTGAAAATTATCATAACTCTTATCTTCATCATCTTATAGTTCTGAAAAGAACCGATTTCATAATCTTCAGCTCGAAATGTAGCTACAGAATGCTGATGATCACACCACCACCGGTAGCATCGATTATTTTGTTGGCCGCGTATAAAATTTGCTCTCCGCTGTGCCCTCCAGCAGCTGTGCCAGCAAAATATCCTGCAGCGTACGATGGTTATTGTTGCTGCCGTGTGCAGAATACAGGTAACATGCTCCGCGGTGCCTGGAAGTTGACTCGTATGCAGCTCTCGTTTCTCAATGTCGCAAAGCTTTAACAGCTGCACCGCACTCGCTATTGTGGAACAAACTAAACTAGCGAACCTATACATTAGAGAAATGACAAGACACTCACCGTTAAGGCAACTGTCAACATCAAAACGGCGAGCTGTATAAATTTGCACTGCCGTTATCCGTTTTGATGTTGACAGTTGCCTTAACGGTGAGTGTCTTGTCATTTCTCTAATGTATAGGTTCGCTAAACTAAACTGAAGCTGAATTTTTCACACGCAATCTTTTGTATCGAGTTCAGCGTAGATTTTTACCATTAAGGCGTGGCCACGTAGCTTATAGAAAGAAAGAGAAACAAACCAATACATCTTCAATACTACTGAGTGATTTTCATAAGCATCAAAAGAAAGTTTTTGCTTTCCCGCTGCGAAAATCACTCTGGTTCTTAGATTAACTAATTTTCGTTGCTAATATTTGACTGATAACGGTGTTCGAGTGAACACAAACGAACAATTAAACCGGAAAATCACTCAATTTAGCAGTGAAAATTCTTGAAATGAGGGTTATGTCTTGTTGTGATAAACTATTCATAGGCAACACTACCGTTTATCTTTGGTGCGCCCTGGTCGTTATTGTAAAAATGATTATTGAGAAATAGATGGACATTTCACACTAGGAGTAGTTGTGAAAATTCTCGTAACTCTTATCTTCAAGCATTTATAGTTCTAAAAAGAACCGATTCGATAATCTTCAGCTCGAAATGTATGCTACAGAATGCTGATGATCACACCACCACCGGTAGCATCGATTATATTGATGGCCGCGTATAAAATTTGCTCTCCGCTGTGCCCTCCAGCAGCTGTGCCAGCAAAATATCCTGCAGCGTACGATGGTTATTGTTGCTGCCGTGTGCAGAATACAGGTAACATGCTCCGCGGTGCCTGGAAGTTGACTTGTATGCAGCTTTCGTTTCTCAATGTCGCGTACCTTTAACAGCTGCACTGCTCTCGCTTATGTGTAACAAACTATACTGAAGCTGAATTTTCCACACGCAGTCTTTTGTATCGAGTTCAGCGTAGATTTTTACCATTAAGGCGTGGCCACGTAGCTTATAGAAAGAAAAAGAAACAAACCAATACATCTTCAATACTACTGAGTGATTTTCATAAGCATCAAAAGAAAGTTTTTGCTTTCCCGCTGCGAAAATCACTCTGGTTCTTAGATTAACTAATTTTCGTTGCTAATATTTGACTGATAACGGTGTTCGAGTGAACACAAACAAACAATTAAACCGGAAAATCACTCAATTTAGCAGTGAAAATTCTTGAAATGAGGGTTATGTCTTGTTGTGATAAACTATTCATAGGCAACACTACCGTTTATCTTTGGCGCGCCCTGGTCGTTATTGTAAAAATAATTATTGAGAAATAGATGGACATTTCACACTAGTAGTAGTTGTGAAAATTCTGGTAACTCTTATCTTCAAGCATTTATAGTTCTAGTATAGTTCGATTCGATAACCTTCAGCTCGAAATGTATGCTACAGAATGCTGATAATCACACCACCACCGGTAGCAACGATAAAATATAAAATTTGCTCTCCGCTGTGCCCTCCAGCAGCTGTGCCAGCAAAATATCCTGCAGCGTACAATGGTTATTATTGCTGCCGTGTGCAGAATACAGGTAACATGCTCCGCGGTGCCTGGAAGTTGACTCGTATGCAGCTCTCGTTTCTCAATGTCGCAAAGCTTTAACGGCTGCACCGCACTCGCTATGGTGGAACAAACTAAACTGAAGCTGAATTTTCCACACGCAGTCTTTTGTATCGAGTTAAGCGTAGATTTTTATTATTAAGGCGTGGCCACGCAGCTTAGACAAAGACAAACAAACCAAAACACTTTGTTGAGTCAAAATATGTAGGCAGTGGAATTTATTTCGTCCATGTTATTGTTATCTGTGCTTGGGAAGCAAGCCAAGAACAAGGGAAATGTATGGGAAAGCTTGACCTTGGAACTTTTCACCTTTTTCCACCATTAAGCAGTAAAGCAACAATGTTAAACATAATATCAAAAAATTGTTACACATTTTATCTATCCACCGAAATATAAATGACTAAGATGCATTTAGTCGTTCGCTTGCTATAACCGTTTGAAATCTGACGCAACATTTGCCAGTTTCATTTTCATTTTCACAAAGTGTAATCTAGTATAGAAAACAAAGACGTAGTCCTACGTCAAAACACGTTTAAAGTTTCGGCTGGTAGGGTGGCACGATCTATAGACTTCTTAAAATTAACATTGAAAATAAAGGGTTCTATTAAATTCCTAATCTATTTTTTGTATATGTGCGGAATAATTTCCAAAATGTCTAATTTCACATTAAGATCCTCACCTACATTGTCCTTCTAACTAAAACTTTCCCCTAAATTTTTCTAAAAATCACAAGCTGCAAAAAGTTACCGAAGGTTTGAAATTTTCGTTATACAGATTAGGACACACTTGGCTACAAACACATAGGTACGCTGTTCTGTCCTTCATAAGTACAAAACCACAATCTACTTGAACAGACTTGACAACGCGATTTTTTGTTGCGCCATGTAATCGCCCAGATTGCTCTTTGCCTGAGCATATTCGCTCAAAATTAGTTTGTCGTTGGGGATACGTTCCCGCACCAGTCGCAGGTCATCGATTGCCTTTTCGTAGTTTTTCAGCTTGTTATGGGCTAGTCCTCGCCGGAAGAGAGCCTTGGAGTTGTGCGGATCGAGAGCCAGTGCTGCCGTGCAGACATACACCACTTCATCGTTTTGCCCGAGCTTAAGGTAAACTGCCGCCAGGTTCAGATAATTTGCAAGCTGAAATTGTTCCAGTTTCATGCGGTCTTCGATGAATCGGATTTTGTTGTTGAAGAAATCGAAGTATCGCCCGGCTTTTTTGTAACGGCGAGCGGCTTCAATCCATCGCTGGTGCTTGAAATAATAATTACCAGCTGCTTTAATACAGTTTAGCTCGGCAAGCATCTCGCTTATCTGGTGAAAACATTGAAAATTAGATGTATAAATCGCTAAACATCGAATATCCTTACAGTGAAATCATTTTCAAATTTGCCCCAATCCTTCGGAAACGGCGGTAGTTTGTCTTCAGTTTCGTCATCATCGTTAAGGCCCCAGTCGGCACCTGGCGCAATTTGGCCACAGTTCACAATAACGATATCCTCCGTTGGATGGCCTTCCTCTGTGGTGCACCTTTCCATTTCTCCGATAACACCGATTCCTCTAATAACATAACCGAACACGACATTTGTTCCGTTCAGATGAGGACACTCGCCGGATGTAATAAAAAACTGCGAGTTGTTAGTGTCCGGTTTACCCAAGTTAACCATACTTACCGCACCGTCTTCGTGCTACAAAAGCATAATTATATTGAAAGATTCATCAGTTTTTTAATTTATATTACCAGTAACGAAAAGTTTTCATCTTCGAATGTTTTTCCATAAATACTTTCTCCACTGGAACCATCAAATTTCACAATATCTCCACCTTGGGACATAAATAGGGATTTTACTTTATGGAATTTACTGCCCTTGTAGTGCAACCGGGTTCCAGTGGTATCCGCAGTGCCCTTTTCCCCAGTACAAAGGGCACGAAAGTTTTCCGCCGTTCGCGGAACGATATCAGCGCGCAATTCAATCAGTATCCTTCCAACTAGAATACATATTTTTCACTTATATTATAATAAAAAAGAATACTGCAAATCAAAACTAACTTACCATGTTCTTTACCTATTTGGATATCCATAAAAACAAGCGGGTTATTTGGACTGTGAACTTCACGATTCAGGGAAATTGCCATTTTCAGTGTCGGAAACCGTGGTTATTTGGTGAACTTTATCAACGCGTCATTAAGAAACAAAACAAGCTACTGCAGAACACTGGCTGTGAAAATTAGCAGCTAGCTAAATTGCTCTAATTACATTTTCCAACAAAACAACTAAATTATTTCGCCGAAAAATCGTATGTTGGTAAATAAATACTACCAGTTGCATGCAGAGCTGCCAGATTTTATTTTGAAAAATCTGTATGCACCCGTAAAAAAATCTGTATTTTTCTGTATTCTGTTCGTGTGCCTACAAGTGCTCTGGTTTAGGGTACCTGGGCTTGGCATCCAACCTTAAACTTTGCCTGAAACCGTAATAAGGTTGGGTAGAATTCCTGAAAGAAAACTCAGGTCTATAACCGTTTTTTTTTTTTTCTATAAAGGCAATCGAATCGGGTATATTTGTTCCTAAGCATTCCCGCTTAGCCAAATGTCGAATGTCCAGGGGTGGCATTGCGCATTAATTTGTCCTGCGGCTCATCTAACCCGCAAAGTCGAAAAAAAATACGAAAAACGAAACATAACGCCCTCCAGCGATCATTTAGTTTTGTTCGAGCTGCTCGAAACGAAATGCGCAATGTCACCCCAGAAGAAATCAAACAAAAGGAATTTCCCGCTTAGTAAATGCCAGACACCCAGCAGAACTCGAACAATCACGCTCGACGGAAAATAAGCAAGAATAAAAAAAAATCGCTTGCTGAAATTCTGGACAAATCTGTATTAAAAATCAAAATTTTGTATGAATTCTGTATTCTGTATCATTTCTGTATCGTAGTCGACAAATCTGTATAATACAGAAAAATCTGTATACTTGGCAGCCCTAGTTGCATGTGAGACTGTCAAGTGACATAAGTGTACACTGAGCGAGAAACGTCGCCTAATTTTAGAACTCGGAGATTTATTACCGAGGGTCTCACCGATTTGATAGCTGACATACATTACACGGAAACTAGCACCCCTATGGCATCGTGCCATGTTTCAAGGGATAACATCTCAACATATGTGTAAACGAGATAGCATGTCACCGCCTCTTTTCATACATCTTTATCTTACTGCTGACAGCGGGCACAAATTAATTTGAGCCCAGGACATGCTTTCATTGTCATTCACTGTTACTCGGTATAGGGATGCCAATGGCTCGGAAACTAGCCTGCATCGTTCTAGGGTGACTGTCTACAAAATCTAAAATGATTGGGGATAATCAGCTTTTGACGCGCCATGCTCATCATGGTCCGCCATGGACGCAGATTTCGTAAAAAATAACCCACTCTTTGATAAATCTCCTTACGTCAGTTTCAAGTCCTCATGAATTTTATCGAAAGCAAAATATATTACCTGTTGCTGTTTTTTTAAGTTACCAATTCTTCAAAAATCCGTGAGCAGTGACGTTCGCATATTACGAACGAATGTTATAGCGATCACCATTATGGTGTGTTACGAAAATTATCCTGTATCTTTGGAAGAGATAAATATCAATTGCTCAAAATTTTGGTAGAACTAAACTAGTCAATACTGTCCAGCTTTTTACGCTCCATAATGGCGGTCTGTATACTAAAAAGACATGAACTGGAATAAGTAAGTTAACAATGTTTATTACAGATTTATAGTGGTTTTGCTGAAACCCGTCGAAAGGCGGCTTGGGACTAGAGGTTTGGGAGGATATAATGCGATTTATTTTATTTCATTTATCAAGCGTTAACATATATTCTGAAAATTTTCCAAAATTTTCGTAGAAATTCAAGCAATACGAAGAAAGGATAGGCGTTCTAAAGCACGTTTTGCAAAAATGGGTTTGCCGTGATTATGATGGCCGATAAAATACTTAACCGATTCTCTTTATCTTTTACAACTTTAGCGCCTAAAACAAGTTTTTCGGAAAACTGTTCCTATTTGCAGTAAAAAACAAGTAAGAATCGTTCAAAGGCACAACTCTTAACATATGAAAATTTATGAGTTTATGACTTCAGTTGACATGCTGAGCCTCCTTCGTATTCACCGCAAGCCTCTTCAAAAACAATTTCGGGTAAACAGCCATAACTTTACCAAAAATTATTAGTTTGTTTTATAAACAAACCTTTGCCTTGTTATTAAAAACTATACTACTAAAAAATATAACGTATTAAAAAAATATAACGTATTTGAAGGTATGTAGCAACTTTTTTAATACGTTGACAATAAAAAATGTATTAAAACTAGCACATTTTTCTTAGAACTACACACCTCCGATATGAATAGAATAAGCTTTTTTTTGTTCACACATTTATTTGACACGGCACAATACAAATTAATGTTCTACGGAGCCAACTATATCTAATGCCTTATGGTCTAAAATATCTTATAAGCTAAAGGCAAACTTTTTATCTCCGCTGCCGACTACGAGCTTTAACAATATCTAATACTAAAACTAGCATGTTTTTTGACGTAGAACTACGTTTTACTTTAGCATACCACACAGGGATGCAAACTGAAAAACTGGGACGAAATTTGTCCCTTCTCAAATGCTAATAGGTCGGTTGGTTTTCAACCGATTTCCTTCATTCTTGCAGCAATCGATTGGAAAATTATACACGCATCTGCCCAAATTCAGAAAAATGTTGTTTGTATCTACGAACTATTGCACTATTGAAAATTGTCAAGCCATGTTGAAATAAATATAACGTCCTTTGATTGGTCGCTTGCTTACTGTGAGTGTATGATATGGTATGATGTGTGTATGTGTGTATGTGTGTATGATATGGTATGATGAGTGTATGGTATGATGATATGGAATGATGTGTGTGTGTATGATATGATATGATGTGTGTGTGTGTGGGTCTGTATGATATGGTGTGATGTGTATGTGTCTGTATGATATGGTATGATGTGTGAAAGTTTTATAGCGCTCAATACAGCCAAAAAGCGCTATAAAACTTTGGTAAAACCAGTTGTAACACTAGGGTAATGAAACACTCAATGCATTTGTTAATAGTGTACGTAGCTCTACGTCATTTATGCGGTCGTGTCTTGGATACAGCCAGGCTTTGTTTTGCTCATCTTCATCTTAAAGAGAAAGAGTTTTCATCCCTCTTACTGTGAGCTTACATTCAATGTGCATCACACCATCTGCTGTAGAGAGAGCGCAGAGTAATAGCTTCTCTGACGAAAAAACGCTCCTAATTTGACAGAGCATCCGCGCACGCAAGAAAAATGAAATAAATTGCTCGGCGACCAACTGAGCATTGCGTTACCGTTCTCATCGCTCTGGGGTGCGGCAAAAACAGTATAAAATCGAACTTTCTGCAGAATACGCACCCATGGTGAGTTGTGAATCTTCCTATAATATTAAATTCGAAAACGGTTAGGATGTGGCTTCAATATGAACCTAAATGTTTTGATATTTGGCCAACTTCTTTTCTAGTAAAGGAGAAGCTAACGAAAACTACTCCCTCTTAAACTGAGAGAGCAAATAAAGGTTTATCCCAAACACGTGATGATAAAGAGTGAAAAGGAACTCTGCGACTGAAATACTCTACGCCTAAATGTGGATAATTACTCACTCTGTGTGAGAGAAAGTTTAGTTCTCCAAGGGGTCTGGCAGGTAGAAAAGGAAATTTGGGCAAAAATTAAGAGAACGGAAGAAGCCTGGATACAACCTCCTACTTTTTATCCGAGATTTGTTTCGCTGTTAAATGAGCACCTAGATGCTCTTCAAATTGCTATAAACAAGTAGCATGTATGGCAAGTTTCGCTGAGCGAGGATATCGCGTAAAATAAGCTTTTAACGGAAGCCATTCAGCACAATTGCGTAAACTCACTCTTGACGTTATCAGCACAAGCACCAGGCAAATGTTTATCCATAATTATCCATTTCGCTATGTCCGGAAAGCTAACAATCGCATCCGGATTAATACACGAGAGATAATAATGGAACAAATCAAAGGTGATCGGCTGAATTTTGTCTCAAGAATCCACAGAAGGAGGCATGGCAATTACTGCGGAGTGTGAGAATATCATTATCGGATATTTAAGAACCTTCCGCTGATTTTGTCACAGTCTTCTTTCGTTTCTTTACCTCGCCGAGAAATAATTTGAGGTGTGGTAGCATTTGAAATGCTCGAACCATAACACGTTCATTTTCCACCCAGCGAACCTCAAAAAATTTAAATGGAAGAACTATGTGATCTGCCCTCCCCAAAGGATATTTTTTAAACATCTTACATAAGGCATTCAAGAGTTCATCCAAATCACAGCCCTTACTAGAGGAATTATGGACCACGTGCAATCCGCAGCTTCCAATTCTAAAAATTTCATACGATCAGTTTGATGTGAGTTCTTGGTTTTCGGCTGAGAACTGCTTAAAAAATTTCCAGTTAATTGCTAGGTCGTCCATGGAGCACTGGATAACTTTTATTTCTTCAAAAGTGGAGCGTTTTTTGAGAAGCATAACTTTACGCTATTGATAAGGTAAATTCCAAACCAATATATCTTACTTCAACCTGGTTTTCACTACGGTTCCAAAAACGTACTCCAATGTCCTTTTTTCGGCTCTGAACAATTTTATTCTGAGTCTCATCGGAACCCACGACGAGCTCGACACCAGCCATCCGTTAGTAAATTGAACAAGTTGTTCGAAAAACATTAGCTTGACATTAGCTCCGCTCTACGGTACGAACAATGGGTGTCTACGGTTTCCATGGCCCACAAGATTTCAGCGGTGGTTACATCCTGAGCAAGTACAAATTTATCAAGGACACTCAGTAACCCAGAAGTTGGTAGCAAATGCATTGGTCATTTGTTGGAAAGGCACCTTGATTCGAAATAGTTGGAGTTCCTGAGGCGACGACGCTGACGGAAGTGTTTGGCGGTAACGGGTTTTTTAAAAGTAATATCAATATGATTAAACTCTGAAGCATTGCCTATTGAGAAGCATCTCACCTTTATTAGCACGAGCGTCGACCTGACTTTTGACTGCGGAAGTTCCTGTGGTCGTTTGTATTAAATTATAAATTTTAATGTATAAAATACAATAAAGCACCGAAATAGGGTTTTTACAACCCTCTCAGCGGTATTATTCCGCTTCTAATCTTAGGGGGAGATAAAAAACATGCTGATTTGCAGGCTAGTGCGCCTTACTTGAATCTCATGCTTGTGACGCTTCCATTTTTGAAGGCTAGAGAAAACTACCTTAGCCAGGGAATTTATTTTGGAACTACGATTACATCACTTGCAGCGAGCTGACCGGGGACTATTATTAAGAAAGTAGTTGATCTTAATATAGAAATCTGCACTTATTTGATTAACCCTCTAGTGCCCAAGTTAATTTTTAGACGGACTTCGGTAAAATCACTATGAATCTTTAGAAACATTTTGAAGTAGAATACTTCTCTCAGGAAGTTCGGCTACATAGGGATGTGAAATGAAAATCTAAAACCGAAAAAAGTGAAAAATATGTCCAATTTCAAATGCTAATAAATCGGTTAGTATTCGATGGATTTCCTTCGTTCTTGCAGCAATAGATTGGAAAATCTTCTAAAATTCTTCCCAAAATAAGATAATTGTAATTTTATTATTCACACTATTGTACTATTGAAAATAGTCAAGCCTTGTCAAAACGAAAAATTCGACCTCTGATTGGTCGTTACATGCTTGCTTCCCAAGCACGGTCGACAGGATCATATACCTTGCAATTGAAAACATGCTATTTGGCCTATATAAGAGCCTGTTTCAGCCGGAGCCGCTCATAACAGGTCTAGACAGCGACAACAGCAGTCGTCCTTCCTTAGCAGCAGCGCTAGCCCTGTGGTTGGTCACCACGTCTCAGGAGCAGCGCGGGTTTTCTCAGCGTGTGTCGCCAGACAGCCATTATCCCCCCCGTGTTGGGGCAGCATGAAGATTGCCATCAGGAAATCCAATTTTTAACATCAAAATGCCTTTTTGAAGGCAAATAAACAAGTCATTAAAGTTAATAATTTTTGTCAACGCAAGCAAGCATTCTGTGTTGCATATTAGCAATTTAAATTTGTCGCACCCGTCTAATTTACTGAATGTGAAATAGCTTCCATAGTGCATGTTGTCCGTGTATCTTAATTCCCCCAATGTTAGGGCAGCTCAAAGGTTGTAATTAGGAACCGAATTTGAACCGCAAAATGCTTTTTTTTAAGGCAAATAAAAAAATAATTGAAGGTTAATAATTTTCTGGCATCAACACAAGCAGACATTCTGTGCGGGATGCAATCAAATTCTGTTGTAGTTGTCTAATTTTTACTTTATTTAGTAAACCCCCCACTGTAGGGTCAGCGCAAAGGCTGCGATCAGCATAACTAACTTTGAATAACAAACTGCCCTGTTAGACCGCATTGACAAAGACAGTTAGTTCGACTATGCAGAGCTAATATGAAGTCGATTCAATCAATCAGCAGTAACAGAATTTCGTCGTCTCCCAGTTGCCAAGTTGGCAACATGATGCAACACGCAACAGCGAGCAAACGAAATCGCTTGATGTTACAAACCGCAATAAGATACGGGTTAAAACCGTTGCGTGTGTGAGAGCACCATCGGTGTTTATTCGCTGGATACAAAAATCAAATGTGAACTGTGGAATAATTCGTCTAAAGCAGCGGTTCTCAACCTTTTTTTGTCCGCGTACCCCTTGGCGATATTTTTCATATCAATTGTACCCCCTGGCTTGAAATGTTCTTGCAGAGTGGGAGAGAGTAATGGTAATTCATGTTGTGGTAGTCTAGTTAAGGTTCCAAATTAAACTGTAGCTTGTTTGATTGCTACAGTCATGTTTTAGGGGCTAGATTGACCAACAAATGAAGTATTATTGAGAATAATTGCTTTGTTCGCCATTACTGATTTTTCTTTCGCGTACCCCCTGAAGGCTTTCGAGTACCCCCAGGGGTACGCGTACCCCAGGTTGAGAACCGCTGGTCTAAAGAACATAAGGAAATGGTAAACCTAAACTGAAAGGCGTGGCCTATTACGTAGTACCCTTCGGCTATAAAAGAGTGTTTCTGGGAAAACTAGCTACATTCATTAGTCGGAGGGTGAACTGGATGGACCGTCCACAACGTTGACAGCAGTAGCAGCAGATATCGGCACTCAGCAGTAACAGACCATAGCAGCGGGTCGCGCCTGTGGCTGCCTTCAAATTGAACACTTGTCCTGTGGTTGGTCACCACCTCTCAGGAGCAGCGCGGTTCTTCTCAGTGTGTGTCGCCAGACTGCCATTATTCCCCCACTGTTGGGGCAACATGAAGATTGCCATCAGGAAATCCAATTTTGGAAATCAAAATGCCTTTTTCAAGGCGAAAAAACAAGTCATTGAAAGTTAATAATTTTTGTCAACACAAGCAAGCATTCTGTGTTGCATCCTAGCAATTTAAATCTGTCGCACCCGTCGAATTTACTGAATGTGAAATAGCTTCCACAGTGCATGTTGTCTGTGTATCTTAATTCCCCCAAAGTTATGGCAGCTCAAAAGTTGTAATTAGCAACCGATTTTGAACCGCAAAATGCTTTTGAAGTAGAATACTTCTCTCAGGAAGTTCGGCTATATAGGGATGTGAAATGGAAATCTAAAACTGAAAAAAGTGAGAAATACGTCCAATTTCAAATGCTAATAAATCGGTTAGTTTTCAATGGATTTCATTCGTTTTTGCAGCAATAGATTAGAAAATCTTCTAAGATTCTTACCAAATGCATGAAATTGCAATTTTATTATTCGAACTATTGTACTATTGAAAATTCTTAAACCTTGTCAAAACACAAAATTCGACCTCCGATTGGTCGTTATACGATTGCTTTCTTAAGCTCGGTCGGCAGAGTTATGGACCTAGTAAATTGGGAATGCATCATTTGGCCTATATAAGAGCTTCATCAGATAATAAACAGACATTTCATCGGATAATCAATTGAACAACTGAAATTTGAAGAACACAAATGAATATTTGAAGAGTTAATATTTTCTCGTTTTGCGCTATAATCCAAAGTTAATTATCTTCATCTACATGCATACTCTGACTATTATTACGTGTTTGCGTCGCTTAGTGTTTGGCTACGGTTATGCAGAACGCAAATAACGACACGATGCGATTCGGCAAGACGAAATGTGTTGAAATGTATAGCTCTACTTCGCCTTAAAAAGAGCTGTACATTTCACCACGGTAAGGCGAATCGCATCGCGCCGTCATTCGCGTTCTGCATAACCGTAGCCTTTGTTCCGTTCCCGTTTATTGATGTCGTATTAAATGTGCATATTACAATTCGGCAACACCTCAACTTCTCATTTGCGCAAAATTTATAAATATTCAATGAACTTCATTCAAAATATCAAACAAAAAGAAATTACAATACTGCCATTGAACGGTCAACGTTTATATACTAGAAAAAATGACTGACACGCATGAAGCCGGGTTATCTTTCTTGTAAAAGTATTCTACTTCAACCTTGCGGTCGTGGCTTTGCATACAACCTTCCTGTGATTTTTTAAGCATTTATTGAAACTTTTCTGAGCAAAACGTGATTGGTTTTTTAAATTTTATATCATTGTTCTTCGATTTTTAAATGAAGAATTGAGAATCGCTCTAAATCGCTACAATGACAATTGGTATATGAGCGAACTGTCATTGTAGCGACTTCGATTTTAAAATTGAATAATTCGGGATTTAAAAATTGAATGACAACGAAGGAAAATTTTTGAAAAACGTTTTGCTTAGAAAAAGCAGCTCTTTCAGATGGTATTACACTCTTCTAGCTGATATATATAAAATCAGAAATCTGTGAATAGCTAAACAACTCAATTTTAAAATCAAAGAAAAATCGTAGAGATTTAAGAAAAAATACGTAGTGCCTACCTAAAGGTCGGTCATCGATTAGTATAAGAAAAACGTATCGGCCAAAGTCACTAAAAAGGCGAATTTTGGTTCATCCATGACAATGAATTCCGCCATCATTGTTTATCGAAATCGCAAGTCAAAAAATGTTGGAAACGCATTTTCAGGGAAAGCTATTTCTAGGGAGTTCAATTTCGGAAAATGGTTGCACTTGGAGAATTGAATATCGGGGATATATAAACAACGACAACAGTCAGTGCGGTCTCTATTCATTTCATTCGTGCGATTCATGGGCAGCAAGCAGTCCAATCACAAATCACAAAATTACAGTTATTATATAGTAGTTGTAGTTAAATTTAGTTAATACAGTAACGCTAAGTGAATTAAGTGAAATAGACGGATTTACTTACCTGGATACTGCGTTATTCAGAAAGGAAGAAAGTGTTGCGGTTAGACTTACCTGATTTAATGCTTATACTTACCTGTGAGACAAACGGTGATTTTCTGGTCTTCTGCTGCTCACCTGAGCAATCGACATCCCACAATGTTTCTCGCAGCCCTTTCTAAAGAAATTACGAACCAGGAACACGTGAAATCCGCAGCTTCCTATTCTAAAACATTCATACGATCAGTTTGATGTGGGTTCTTGGATTTCGGCTGTGAACTGCTTAAAAATTTTCCAGTTAATTGCTGGGTCATGCCATGGAGCACTGGATAACTTTTCTTTCTTCAAAAGTGGAGCGTTTTTTGAAAAGCATAACTTTACGCTATTCATAAGGTTGGTTGCGTGCGTCGATGACAAAAATTCCGAACCAACATATCTACTTCAACCTGGTTTTCACTACGGTTCCAAAAACGTACTCCAATGTCCATTTTTGGCTCTGAACAATTTTATTCTGAGTCTCATCGAAGCCCACGACGAGCTCACCACCAGCAATCCGTTAGTAAATTGAATAAGTTGTTTGAAAAACATTTTTCAACAAAAGCTTGACATTGTCCCCCGCGCTATGGTACGAAGATGTACACGGTTTCCATGGCCCACAAGATTTCAGTGGTGGTTACATCCTGAGCAAGTACAAATTTATTAGGGACACTTGGTCACCCAGAAGTTGGTAGCAAATTCATTGGTGGTAAGGGACCCTGATTCGAAAAATTTGGAGTTCCTGAGGCGACGACGCTGTGTGTATGTGTAAGTAACGTGTGTGTGTATATGTGTAAGTAACGTGTGTGTATGTGTAAGTAACGTGTGTGTATATGTGTAAGTAACGTGTGTATATATGAGTAAGTAACGTGTGTATATATGAGTAAGTAACGTGTGTGTGTATGTGTGAGTAACGTGTGTGTGTAGATGTGTGAATCACGTGTGTGTATATGTGTAAGTAACGTGTATGTGTGTGTGTATAGTGTGTGTGTGTTTGTTTGTATAGCGTGTGTGTGTTTGTTTGTATAGCGTGTGTTAATACATTCACAGTTTTGCAATTATCATAAACACACAAGGTAAATATATTTTTGACAGAAAACTTATATAGGCAACAAGTTGATTATTTATCCCATTAGTACTTCAATTGGTATTTCTGTGATAGGGATATCATCTGGTCGGAGGTAGAAATCAGGACGCCATCTTTTTCGGCACAAATTTGATCTAAACCTAAGACCTCCTCATGGCAAGATGCTGGCCTAACAAGCCAGTTGTAATAGCTTCACAACCCACCCTAGGAGAGACTGTTATAATAAAATCAGAAAGCTAGCCCCACAATTATTCTGTATGTCTGTATGCTAATAGTTGTCCGCAAAATCTGTATCTAATGAACAAAAAGGTCAAGTTTCGACAGCGTAATGTTTGTACCAATGATTTGCCTTTTATTGGATCTACACTTCATGGATTTAACTGTTATTTATGTGAAGAGGCAGATAATTGAGTAGAACGATTGTCTAAGAGGCTGTCACACTGTCGCAGTGAAAAAATAGACATCGGATGGTGCAATTTTTTCGAAACCAAGGGGCATTTCAAAGGCATGTGACACGTTTCGCGGGACGTATTTTTCTTCGAAACGAGGAACTGTCTCGTCACTTCACAATTACTAGATGTCTATTGAGAAGTTTTCTCTATAAAATTTGTTCGTTTGTTTCGGAACACAACTGAAATCGTAGAAGTTACGCTAAAAAAATTTACTATCAAAATCAGGACAAATGTCAGAATATGAAAAACAAATCAGGACGCTCAAATAGGATCTCAAAATCAGGACATGTCCTGCTAAATCAGGACGGATGGTATCCCTACCATAATTTTATGGTAGTTATTTTTAGCACTGAGCTTGTTTTGCGTTTATTTGTAACATGGGACTGACCAAAATTTATATTTTTCTAATCAATTTAGCAACAAAAAGCTTTTTCTTGCGATTTTTTGAGATCACCGGGTATGTGAAGAAGTTTTTGAGGTTTAAGAAAAAAGTGATCAGAAATCACATGGGACTGTTATGCATTTATGGGCAGTTCATATGGGTATTGGTATTTGTATGCTGTGGTTTACGACAGGTGAATGTGTTTTTTTTTTAATGTTCATGGATTATTGTGTATGGTATTTGTACGTTTGGTGTGTGTTATATACTATGGCTATGGCAGAATTGAATCTTTACACCCACCATAGTCCCACGGCAAGCCTACGTATGTGCACTCAAGCACATACCCTTTAATTTTCCAATTTTAATTATGTGAGCAACATTGCCTAATAAAACAACTTTGTAGAAACATGTTATTCAATTTTATAATATATTTTTGCTATATTTTCAATTTTCAATGCATCGCTTTAGTAACACATGTTTCGATATAAACATAAGTTTAGGTATTTTAAAAAGTGATATTGATTGCAACACTATAAGAACACTTTCTTCAAAGACGATGATGGTCAATGTTCAATTCGCAACCGCTAATTTTCACTTTACTCCATTAATCAGATTTTGCCCATATTGAACACCAACTGGAAAATTCAGAGTTCGTTGTTTTAAGCCTGTATTACACTCTTTGACCAATGGACAAATATATGACCTTTTGACATAATGGTCAAATTTATTTGACATCATGATTGTTGTTTTCCCGTGTTTGCCACATTAAAAAATTTGAGAGTGACAAACAATTATCTTTGACCAAATTTCTATATGTCAAAAAGTGCAAATATTTGACGCTTGGTCAAAGAGTTTAATACAGCTTTTACACTTTGATTTATTAATATTAGCAAATATTAAATATCGGGTTGGAAATGAGTTTCACTTAATCATGCTCATATTACCAAATTACACAGTATGTTAAATTCCATTGGCACTGCCCTCGCTCGCAGCCGGCTGTCAAAAATATGAACAAAAACAAATCACTCACACAACCAAAACGATTGCATGATACACTTAGTGTATCGTCAAATTGCATTCTGCAGTGTAATTCACGTACGTTTCATGATAATAATCAGCCCAGCATAATTTATTATTTAGCAGCTGTGGGCGTCGATGGATTACAGTTCTATGTGGCAATTTTAAGAAGGAAAGTATTTCATTTCTGCTCAGTTAACAACTCCGGTATCTTTATGAAAACGTCAGTATCCAAAATGCAAGTTTGTTGTTTGCTTAGTGGCATTTCGCATTCAATTTGTATCGTTCAGTGCTGAGGCAAGCAAAGTGATGACGTCGTGTCTGGCGAAGTTTAACAAAATCTCGTTTGTATCGTTTTAAATTTGTCTTCAAGTGTTGATTTTAATAAGAGCCGTCCTAGTGCGATATCTACGTAAAATCAAGTAAGTGGCGACCCTTAATACATGATATATGCAAAAAATCCATCCAATTCAGCCTGATACTTCTCGATATGTCAAAATGGCTGAAAGTATGGTAAAAAACTTGTAGAATAATCAAATTAACTAATTTGCTATGGTTCATTCACTCCAACTTGTAGACGAAAAAACTGCGACAGGCTATCGAGCGGCAACAATGTTGTAACTTTGCTGATTAGCTATTCGTGTGCTAGAAAGAAGTGCACACGTAGGTACATCAAAAGTGCAAGGCTAAGCATACTATACCACAATGGAATTCGTCGAAATGATACGAACGCCCAAACTGGATGGTGTGTTGTTGTATGAACAGCTAAAGCGAGAACAAATCGACGGAACGCTTTGCGTTACCGGTCATCATTTAATACTGAGCACTCGTCGGGAAGGTGCACGAGAGCTGTGGGTGAGTACAAAATATACTGCCACCAGTTGCTAGCATATGTTTGATTGGAAAACAATATTCGGAGTGCCGGTTCAGAATAATAGAATCGAATCTTTTGTGTTGAATTCTTTGTTCTCAAATTTCTGCAGATTTCTTTTGTAACATTTTTTTATAGGGAGAGCAGTCAGTACTTATACTCTTTTCTTTGTTGTTGTTTTCCAGCTTTTACATCAGAATGTTGATATTGTCGAACGGAAACCATGCATTATTAACAACGTTCTGGAGGGAGGCACTATTATCCTTAAGTGCAAAGATTTGCGAATTATTCAGCTGAAAATCGGCTCTCCTCAAGAGTACTTCAACGTGTCCAACTCGATCGAACAGCTATCGAATCTGGAGGAAACAAAAAAGCTTTATCCATTCTTTTTTATTCCGATGTACAACGTTATACAGGATGGTCACACGGAGTACTCAGTGGAGACCGAGTTTGCCAAACTGCTAGCAACGGATGATTGGCGATTGACAACTGTAAATCAAGACTTTCGTGTGTGTCCATCGTACGGGTCTCGGCTGGTAGTGCAAAAGTCGATATCGGACGAGCAGATTATCCAGTCAGCAGCGTTTCGCGATGGCGGTCGGTTTCCGCTGTTGGCATATAAGCATACGAACGGTGCTGTTTTGTTTCGATGCTCTCAACCCCTGTCTGGTCCGGGAGTGAAACGGTGCCGTGCGGATGAAGCCATTCTGAACGCCGCGGTCGAACCGGGTGGCAAGAAGGGTTGCATCTTTGACACGTGGGGCAAGAGTAAAAACACCAACACTGAAATCGAACCGCACTATCCGCAGTGGAGGGTTTTCAGTCGACCGATCGGTGCTCTGAGTTCGGTTTCGGCACTATTAGATAGTTTTGTGAAATTAATGGAGGCGTGCAACGATGTCACTGCCAGCACGGATCGCTGGCTGACCAGGCTGGAAAATTCCAGCTGGTTAAGTTTCGTGCTGAATGCGATTAATGTATCCTGCGTTGTGGCGCAGTGCCTTGCACTGGAAACGGTACCCGTTGCGGTACACGGTGGAAAGGGACTCGACACTCCGCTGATCGTGACTTCGGTGGCGCAGATTATTCTAAATCCTGACTGTCGGACAATAAAAGGGTGAGTAACAGATCACGCAGTAGTTTTATACCAAATCTGATCGAGTGAAAATAGTGGAAAGAATTCATAATCATCTTCGAGTTGGTGAAACATTCGAAAAATTTATTACAAAATGGCAGCCAAAATTTTGTGAATCTGAAATAAAAACCCGTCCAAAAAAACCATATTAACGCGTTTTTACAACAAGTTTTACGTCAATTTGAAGTGATCAAAAACGAATTATATACATAAAATGGTTTTATCTTAAAAAGAGAAGTGATTTTGGCACTAATTTCAATCTATTGAAGTTATTATACGCATTGGTGTTTATGTTTTAATAATAATTCGCGTGAATAAAAAAAAGGATGCTTTAGTTTTGCGTGTGATTTGCATGTGAGAGACAAGACACGTACCGAACTTTGAATGGCAGAATAACTCTTTTAGTCGTATAATAAAGATTTGAATAACTTGAGATAATAATTTTGGATAATTTAATGTTCAAAAACATGTAAAATTATTAGGATAATAATTCAAACTGTTGTTAATTTCATTCTTTCAGACTGCAGGCCTTAATCGAACGGGAGTGGCTTCAAGGGGGCTATCCCTTCTCGACTCGTCACAAACACTCGTGCTACACGCCGTCGGCGCAGCGGCACAAAACTTCTAGCGCAACGTTTGTTCTGTTTCTTGACTGTGTCTTTCAATTGTACAACCAGTTTCCCTGTAGTTTCGAGTTTGACTCGCGCTACCTGATTATGCTATTCGAGCACAGTTATTGCAGCCAGTATGGCACATTTTTGGGAGATTCGGACCGAGAGCGAACCGAACTGCGGGTACGGGAACGTACGACAAGCCTGTGGAGTTACATTAACCGGCCCGAGATCATCGATACTCTGCTCAACC
Organism: Wyeomyia smithii; assembly: GCF_029784165.1. NCBI lineage: Eukaryota > Metazoa > Arthropoda > Insecta > Diptera > Culicidae > Wyeomyia > Wyeomyia smithii. Next base: position 220,709,579 of record NC_073696.1, on the reverse strand, counting down.
CGATGTATGTTCCGAATGCATCGATAATCTGGCCATCGGTGGCCCCGCTCAGCATTATCCTCTGGTCGGAAATGTACACCCGTTGGGTGATCGACCAAAGCCAATCGCAAGCCACACGCGATCGGATGCGGGCGATCATTAGCGACGAGAAAGAGCTGGAAAAGCGGGCGAAAAAATTGCGACGTGAACTGGCCGAATTGCAGCGCGAATATCAACAGCTGAAACTGCTGGATGAAGATGAAACGTCCGTGCATGGAGAGGAGGATTATGATGATGACGAATTCGATGACCGTAAGTAGTTCATAGGAAGCTTAGATGGTGCTAGCAAATATTATGTGTTGCTGGAAACCTTTACCATGGCGTCAACACCCACACTTTTTAACCGCGAAACGTGACATTCCCGAAACATTTTTAACATTACATGACACTAACCGCATCGCTGTTGAGGAAAAACAGATCTTAAAGCATGGAACATTTGAAGCGTCAATTTAACTAAGTTAAGTACGGTTTACCGAAGGGTAGTGTTAAAACCGGTGCAGGCTTATCAATTTATCTGTAGGTTAGGACAATCAGTGCCCTCTGCGGTGGTCAAATCAGCCCACGAGTTGCCATTTCATACTATTTGTCAGCAATGTAGTACTATTTATGTGTGATGTTCTGTTGTTAGGAGTTGTTTAGTTATTTTCTGTTCAACTATTCATTCAAGACTAGTCATTTATTTAGGTTAATAAGTTAACTGAGTGCTAGATTTCAAGCATTTGAGATGGTATCTCATCAGCGCTTACCGTAGTGATTGATAAACGGACGGGAAGTGAAGTCTTAAGCAGTCTGAATTGTGGTAAATATTTTCATTTTAAATAGGCATTTTTCCAGGATATATTTTCATTTTTTCTCCTTTTTTTAACATATTTTCACAAAATTTATTAGAATACTTGGTTTAATGATTTATGCAAGACCCTGACTATCATAGTGGTTATATTCAATTATTTGTATATTTACGTCCAAAATTTCTCATCAATAATAATAGAGTTTACTGGTAGTTCTTTCAACCCAGTTATTCTCAAATTTTCGGATAACCAAATACAATGTCTATGTCCAAGACATGTCCGTCTAATGTTCATTAGTTGTTCCCGAGATCAGGTAGTGTTTTTTTTCCTTTCTCGTAATGTCGAGTGTGGCTATTTTCGAGGCACTTAAACGTTCTAAAACAAACTGGATTTATTTCTTATACTAAACCCTGACTGAGGTCCGATCGACAGGCCATGAGTATTGATGACGGTGCCCTGTTCACCTTGTAACGGTGACGATAGCGGCGACTGTTGCTATGTCGGATGTATTTAATTCCTACTGGAAACGATGACAAAAAACATATAGGGTATCGAACGTCTTCGTCAGTGGTTTTCTTCGGCCCCCTTTTGCATAAGATTGTTGCAAAAAAACTACCGAAGAAAACCACTGACGAAGACGTTCGATGGAATTGGGTCCTGGAAAAATGGTATGGTGATGGAAAAAGAAAAGCTGAATCTTCCAAATAATTTCCAGTGTAAACTGTTGTTGGTTAGTCTGATAAGATTTAAGTCTTTCCTTGTCTCTACTGTGTTGTCTTTCGTAGACTAAATCTTGCTCGATTTCATCTGTGACATCTTCCAGCACTTTTTCAGTCCAGAAAAAAAAATTAAATGTTTTTGCTCTGGCAAAACAATGTTTATAGATTTAGAAGGATGTTTTTGTCGCAAAACAAGCCGTTGATGCAGTTTGAAGAAGCGAAATTTTTCAAGATATCGATAAGAATTACTGGGCTAAACACTGTTCGATATTACTACTCTATGGTAGTTTATGAAAAGGAAGACGTCTTGCTGGATCAGAAAAGCCGTGTCTGTTTTGCTGACAGCAGGACTGTCCTCTTTTGTCGCTAGAGAATGTGGCGTTGGTTTCTGGCGCTTTCAACATGGCGAAACAGCGAAGAGACCGTGGGTTGCTGATATTGTAGATCGGTGGTGTAGGGCAAGCATTGTCCATAACCGTATATCTAATGATTTCGAGTTGAAAAGTGTTATAGCATCTTTAGTCTTAAAAATAAATTCTTTCATTTGCAAATGGACTTCTCGGTTAATTCTAATTTGTCCGTTGTTGTTTACAATGAGGTCATTGATTGAAGAGTAAATTAAACGCAGATCATTTTCATCTGGGTTACCGGCAATAAATTTCCAAACTGTTCCGATGGCATACCATCTCTTCTATCGTTAAAAGGAACTATATTTTTGATTAATTTATCTTACTTACCAGTCAGCTCCAGGCCGAAGTGTCCTTTGCTGTTCGAAGAAGTCGTCTCCATTCAATTCGGTCCATGGCTGCAGCTCGCCAGCCATGTCGTCTGCTTAGGCTCCGCAGGTCGTCTTCCACTTGATCGAGCCACCCTGCTCGATGCGCGCCCCGTCGCCTCGTTCCAGTCGGGTCGTTATCATGAACCATTTTCACTGGGTTGTCGTCCGAAATCCTAACGACATGCCCAGCCCACCGTAGTCTCCCGATTTTCGCCGTTTGTACGATGAGTGTTTCTCCCAGCAGCTGATGCAACTCGTGGTTCATCCGTCTCCGCCATGATCCATCTTCGATCTGCACTCCACCACAGATGGTAAGCAGCACCTATCGTTCGAAAACCTCAAGGGCGCGGTGACCCTCCACGAGCAAGGTTTTGTGGCCGTAGAGGACAACCGGTTTGATCCGTATTTTGTAGATCGTTAACTTCCTGCGGCGGCGGATTTTATTCGAGCGGAGCGTCCTTCGAAGTCCAAAGTAGGCACGATTTCCTGCCATAAGGCGTCGACGAATTTCTCTGCCGGTGTCGTTGTCAGCAGTTACCAGTGAGCCCAGATACACGAACTCGTCTACCACCTCGATTTCATCACCGCTAATATGAATTCGTGGCGAGAGGTTTACACTGTCTTCTCTGGAACCTCTTCCTCGCATGTACTTGGTCTTCGATGCGTTTATGGCCAGTCCTTTTCTTCCGGCTTCAACCTTTAGTCTGATGTACGTCTCCGTCATCTTCTCAAGGGTTCGTGCTACAATATCAATGTCATCGACGTAGCCAGAGAGCTGAACAGACCTTCTGAAAATCGTGCCACTCGTGTCGATAACAGCCCTACGTATCACACCCTTTAAAGCGATATTGAATAGCAAGCACGATAATCCATCACCTTGCCGTAACCCTCTTCGAGATTCGAAGAGACTCGAGAGTGTCCTCGAAACTCGAGCTACGCACATCACCCAATCCATCGTCGACTTGACCAACCGTGTCAGTTTATCCGGAAAACCGTAATCGTGCATAATCTGCCATAGCTGATCTCGAACGATTGTGTCGTATGCCGATTTAAAATCGATGAACAAATGATGTGTGGGCAAGTTATACTCACGGCACTTCTGTAGGACCTGCCGTACCGCGAATATTTGGTCCGTGGTGGCGCGGGTAGTGCCCCACGAACTCCCTTGCAAACGGTGATAGTCGGCGGCACAGAGTTTGAGAAAGTACCTTGTAGGCGGCGTTCAGCAACGTGATTGCGCGGTTGGAGTTGGAGCAATCCAACTTGTCGCCTTTTTTGTAGATGGGAAACACTGTACCCTTCATCCTACCTCCTCCTCCCAAATCATGGTAATAACCCAGTGTAGCGCCTCAGCCAGTGATCCACCACCGTGTTTTAACAGCTCGCTGGGGAGTTGGTCAGTTCCAGCGACTTTATTGTTTTTCAGCCGGTTGATCTCCTCTCTAACCTCCTGGAGGTCAGGGCCTGGAATTCTGTCGTCATCTGTGCGTACACCGAGATCTACTACCACTCCGTCGTCGTCCTCTGCTACATCGCCATTAAGGTGCTCATCGTAGTACTGCTTCTACCTGTCAATCACCTCACACTTGTTCGTGAGAAGGTTGCCGTCCAAGTCCCTTTATCGAAATTATGCTTGTGAACTGATTGATTTTCATTTCGCCAAATTGCAGTTTCAAATCGGAAATATGCAGTCGCAATGAAAGTGGTGCAGGTAGTAATAAGACTGAGTTTGTATTCGTCCTGTTCCATAGTGAAAAGCGAATATAGGCTGATGGTCTATCTTCCAGATCAAAATTGTTTGTTGCAAGGATGTAGGGAAGCCCCTTATCTTGGAACTTGTGATATTTTCCTTGATGATAGTAAAGCACAAGAGTCCCGTACGCATTGGCGTAACTAAGAAAAAATCCTAGGAGGGGGGGGGGGGGGGTATCTAATTCTCTTAGAGAATTTCTCTATATTTAAGAAAAAACATGGATGGTTGTAGCTTTGCTTGTTTTCTTTTTAGTCTATTCCTGCTCATACAATTCAAGTCTCGAGAGGGCTACAGAAATCCCAGGGAGAGCAATAGAGTAGTTACGCCAAAAAGTTAAAGGGTATGTGCTTGAGTGCACAAACGTAGGCTCGACGTGGGACTATTGTGGGTGTAAAGATTTAATTCTGTCATAGCCATAGTATATAACACACACCAAACGTACAAATATCAAACACAACGTTCCATGAGCACTTCACAAAAAACACATACACCTGTCATATACCATATCATACAAACTAATAGGAAAAATAATTAACTTGTTGCCTAGAAAAGTATTCTGTCATGAATAAATTTACCTCGGATGAATGCATTTTTGCACACACATACATGTTATACACACACGCGCTATATACACACACGCTATATACACACACTACTCACAAGCACACGCTCCTCAGACATACCCACGCTACTTACACACACACCACTTACATACACACGCCACTTACATACACACGCCACTTACACACATACACATACACGCCACTCACATACACACACGTCGCTCACACACACATTCACACACACGTCACACACACGTCACACACACACATTCACACACACGTCACACACACACATTCACACACGTCACTCACACACACACTCTCACACACACAAACATTAGCACACACTCACACACACAGACATTAACACACACACAAACATTAACACACACACAAACATCAACACACACACAAACAATAACACACACACACAGACACACACACACACATAAACATTAACACACACACAAATATTAACACACACACAAACATTAACACACACACACAAACATTAACACACACACAAACATTAACACACACACAAACATTAACACACACACACATTCACACAAACACATACACACACACATAAACACACACACATAAACACACACACACACACTAACACACACATACACACATACACACACACATACACACGCTAACGCTTCTCACACACACATACACTCACCAACGCTACTCAGACACACACACACTTGGTATACGACACACTATACCTACACAAATTATTATCGGCAGCATCCAAACGGCTTCCAAGTCTTCCAATGGTCCCTTCCAACGGCTTCGAATGGTCCCCAGTGCCGATCACGTCCAGTTTCGGGATGTATTCCAACAACGATATCTGAATTAGATTACCACTGGTGGGGTCCAACTCAGATCGAAGGGAAGCCGAACTGTTCGCTTTGACGGTCGACCAGGGAATGAGTTTCTCTCAACACGAAATGTCCTTTTATAGTGTCACTCAGTGTGGGGAACTTGGGTGATTGGGGGAAGACCCTATCACGTGGAAGCATCTCTGCTTTCTTTCTTCGTCGTTTACGTTGGGTGATGAATGCGATGCCAATTGGCTGGCATTGCTAGCCAATGACTGAATGCGTGAAATCATTTCGTCTATGTTTTTGAAGTCTGCGTTAGGGAAATATACCAATCGTATGAAAAATGTATGTGGATATCCGACCTTCAAACTTTTCCGCAATTTTCACGGAGTATAAGAAAATGGCAACTGAAATTATCATGTTATACAAATCTTGTATGTTTTAGCTTTCCAACGGTATATTAACTATTGAAATCGGAACAGTTGTTTGAGCGCTATTAGCATCTAAAATCTTCCATTCCGCCAACCAAAAACGTTACATGTTCAATCCAGTTTTCCCAGAATGTACCTTAGTATAGTGAAGAAAGACGTAGTCCCACGTCAAAAGAATTGAATGAATTAATGGCAAAAAAATGTATGCACCACTTGCTTAGCTGGAATTAGCGTTAGAAAACAAGCAACGACAGGCGTCGGCAACGAGCACGAATTCCCGATCATTGAGGACGACCACGATGAAGCCCCGAAAGAATGCAGGCGGTTGCAAGGGGGAACGAACGGCGAGTGTTGATGGCCCACGGATACAGGAGACGGATTCCACCGCTGTCACCACGGCCCCCCTACTGCGAACTTGTGATATCTTCCTTTGCGTTAGTAAAGCACAAAGATTCCCGTACCCACGGATACACGACAGTGTGGAATTGCCTCTAAAAGGAAATATAATTTATTAAGTAAGAATAACTTACCGCTAGCATACCTTCTATTTTCTTTCTTGCTTGTCCTTAAGCCACTCTATGGCTTTTTCATTCTATAAAAGCGAAAGCTCTAATGGATTGGGTTACCCTTTAAACTTTACAAGTGTATCTTAGCCCGATAATTTCTGAAATCTTCGCTTTTAACATCGGGGCGGATCAATGGGGAAAAGCGGATCACCAGGTGCGCTGGTCCGTCACACGTCTACCTGTTGCTAGTGTTTTGAAAAGATAAGAAGGGCTTTGACGTACTCAATCATTCTGGGCTAGTGAACGTTGATTGTTGAAAATTTATTCGCGGCGGACTATGTAGGACTTTCTGCTTTTGCAATTACCATCTGGCCTCAACCATTTGGGTTGCTAGTAAGAATGCAAGCCAAAATACTTTACTGTTAGAGTAGTCGACATTCTGGTCGGGCTCCAAGCGAGTAATGATATCTTTATTATTATTATTATTATTATTGATTTTATTGAGGTTTTAACATAGGAGTCATTCACCTCCTTACACAAATTTACATTTTTAGTTTATCACAAAAAATCTTAATATCTATATCTTTTTATATAAAAAAATCTTAATATCTATATCTTTATATCTATATCTTTTTATAAAGGTCAGTGTCTTTAAGGTATTTTATTAAGTTTTTTTCGTTAGGCAGTGACAAAGCTTCTTCCAAAATATTGGGAATGTTGTTGTTAAATCGTTCGGTATCAAAAGCTCTACAGTCAGTTATGATATGGTGGATGGTAAGGGGGGAGCCACAAGTAATACAATTAGGGGGATTAGTTTTATCTAGTCTATAACTGTGGGTAAGGATGACACCCCGTTAAGCATACAGACGCGAGGCATACGGACGCGAGGCATAGTACCCTAGGCATAATGGACGGCAGGCATACGGACACGAGGCATATGGACGCGAGGCCGAATGGATGCGAGGCCGAATGGACGCGAGGCCGAATGGACGCGAGGCCGAATGGACGCGAGGCCGAATGGACGCGAGGCCGAATGGACGCGAGACCGAATGGACACGAGGCCGAATGGACGCAAGGCCGAATGGACGCGAGGCCGAATGGATGCGAGGCCGAATGGATACATGGCCGAATGGATACAAGGCCGAATGGACACAAGGCTAAGGGGAAGACATGCGAAATATTTTATTATCGTCATCATCATCACAGACCTCTTTCAAAAACATGTATTTCGTTTTAAAGTGACATTTGGAAAGCAATACACTCGCGGCCTTCGGCCGACTCGCTGTTCGAGCGAATGCTGTCCTTACTCGCTACCGCTCGTTCGGACTTAACTAAGGGAAGAAAACTCTGTTTGAGTAGACCTAGCAAACCAGTAGATCAGTCGTTTGGGTGCGAGAGGCCGCCGCTTCCGACGGCGGGTCGGCGGCCGGCTCGGACTGCGGAAACCACGGCGGCTTAGTGCCGCCTTGTTTCCTTGCCCTCGATTATGCGTCTTCGCCGCATGATTTCAAGAAAAGTATTATACCCAACTCAAACTCTTTAGGAATATATTTACACCTGAACTACATAATTGGATCTCATGCGATCGTACAACATCGCATTCGGCCTCGCGTTCATTCGGCCTAACGTCCATTCGGCCTCGCGTCCATTCGGCCTCGCGTCCATTCGGCCTCGCGTCCATTCGGCCTCGCGTCCATTCGGCCTCGCGTCCATTCGGCCTTGTGTCCATTCGGCCTCGCGTCCGTTATGCCTTGTGGCAATATGCCTCGTATCCATTATGCCTCACATCCATTATGCCTCGCGTCTGTATGCCTAGCATACTATGCCTAACATCCATATGCCTAGCGTCCATATGCCTCATGTCCCGTCCCCGTGGGTAAGGCGTGTGTGGCCAATACGTAAGCGGGTTAAAATACGGCAAACAGCCGGGATTTTATTGTCGGGCCAACAAAGAGTTGACAGTTTTAACCTTCTTAGACTACATGAAGTGTTTTTAAACCATTCGATATCCCAAGAGTCCCTTATTCTGTTTCTAGCCCATCTTGAGACATCAATAGCGGGGAGAGGAAGTAAATCAACCGGTTTTTCTCGACCTGAACCGGCAAGCTTGTCAGCAACTTCATTGCCATTAATTCCAGAGTGTCCGGGAACCCAGCAGAGAGTGACTTTATTACTAATGGACGTTAGTTCAGTTTTAGTTAGCCAAGGATGGGAGGATGAATCAGAATTTAAAGTCTGCAGGCAACTGGCTGAATCGCTGAATATGACAGTTTTTTTATTGGGGTCTAGGGATATTTCGGAGGCTTTCATTAGGGCGAAGGCCTCGGCACTGTAGATGCTAGAGATAGAGGGGAGAGAGGAACTTATATTCAAGTTTAAGGATTCTGAAAATATACCATAACCAACCTTGCCGTCGGCTACAGATCCGTCAGTATATATGTGGTGGTAGTTCTGATATTTGTCGGAAACTAATTGATGGAAGTGCTGTTGAACTATGGAAGGAGTGTAACCTGCTTTTAAAGTGTTGAGAAGAGAGAGGTCTATGGAAGGGGAGGGTTGGTTCCAAGGTCGGTTTTTAGTTCTAGGTAATATAGCAATCGGTGGAAGATTAGAGCGGGTTGTAGATTGGAAAAGTTGTAAAGTTCTATTTACCAGAGGAACGTCGCTTTGACCGGTAATGCTCAACCATCGAATGGATTTCCTGACAAGGCAAAAAAGAAGATAGTATTTGAAAGGCAGTTGACCACATTCTGCCATGATAGCAGATGTAGGGCTAGTGACGAAAGCACCTGAAGTAGAACGAATGGCGCGATTGTACAGCGGAAGGAGTCTTCCTAATACTGATTCACCTCCTCTACTGTAGAGTCCAACTCCATAGAAGATTTTAGGAAGCAGCCAAGCATTTACGAGTTTGAGCATAGTGGACCTATGGGCATAGGATCGAAATCCAATTATCTTGATGACCCGCATTTTATTGATGGTATCTTTTCTAACAGCATTAGCATGTTCTTTAAAATTGAGACGTCTATCAATTTATATAGATATTTTCAATATCTCGAATTTTGAGAGTTGGTTTACTAGGGATAATTACTTGATTAAGTTTAATATCTCGAAGCTTACTTATACCTTTTCTATTGGAACTAATGTGAAGCAGCTGGGATTTTTCGGGAGAGATGGTAAAACCTATTTCATCAGCCCAATGAGCTACGGTGTTAACCGCAGATTGTAGTCTATTACGGGCTTAGGATTTGAAAGGGTTGAAGGAAAGTAACAAAATATCATCGGCAAAAACAAAGATATGGATGTTGTTAGGGATGATTTCAAAAAGAGACTGCATACAAATGAGGAAAAGAGTAGGGGATAGTACTGAACCTTGGGGAATACCATTTTCTTGTAGTCTGGTTTCGGATTGTGTGTTTCCAATGAGTACCTTAAACTTCCTGTTTTCCAGGAAATTTCGAATGAAGAGACCCATGCGGCCTTTAATGCCCCATTCTTCCAAGGATTTCAACATAGTGTAACGCCATGTACGATCGAAAGCTTTCGACAAGTCGAGCGAGGCACAATCACCATGATGGCCCCGTTGAAGGTGACTCTCAATAAGATCTTCCAGCTCAGTGAAATAATCATCGGTTCCTTTGTCTGGGCGAAAAGCAAACTGTCTGCTATCGAGAAGGTCTCTGGAAATGAGTTCTTTCAAGAGACGCCGGTTTACCATCTTCTCAAGTACTTTTCCAATACAGTTAACTAGGGTGATGGGTCTATAACTATCAGCCTCACTTCGATCTTTTCCAGGTTTAGGAATAGGAATCACTAGACCAATTTTCCAATCAGGAGGGATTTTCCCTTTGTCCCATATGTCGTTGTACAGAGATAAAAGAATTATTTTACCAGAGTGAGGTAGATTTTTAAGGAGAGGGTATCCGATGTCGTCAGGTCCTGACGATGAGCCGTTTACTCTGCGTAGAGCCCATTCAAGTTCCGAAAAACTAAAATCTATATTGAATGGAAGGTCTAAGTTTGTTTCAAAACAAGGAGGTGAGGATTCTGATAATTTTTTCTTGGTTATAAACTTATGTTTGTAATTAGAGGACGAAGAAGCAAAAGCAAAATGATTAGCTAAATGTTCAGAAATAGAAGAAGGATCATCGGAGATCTGGTTATTAATTTTGATTTTAATGGGAGCTTTGTTACGGTTGCCACTGAGACGATTTACTCTATCCCATAATTCCTTGGAAGTAGTTTCTGGGTTTATTGCCGATATAAAGTTTTTCCAGCTATCAGACTTAGCCCTAGAAATTGCCTCTCTAGCAGCTCCTCTGGCTATTTTGAACTCTTCTAATTTCAAGGATTTCTGACGGTCTTCTTTGGGAGTCTTTTGAAGAGCTCTTAACTTTTTTCGACGTAGTTTGATGGCCTTTTCAACTTCAGGGTTCCACCAATGCACTGACCTCTTCCCGGGTTTGCCACTGGTTCTGGGGATATGACTTCGAGCTACTTCAAGTATGGTAGAAGTGAAAGATTCAGGAGAGGAGGGGGGATTATTAGGTAAGCGAATGATTATTTCACGTTGAAAATTAGACCAATCGGCCAACTCATATTTCCACCTCGGGCGAGCTGCAGAGATAGGACAGGGACGATTGAGAGTGACTATGATAGGTACATGATCGCTACCACAAGAATCATCGTGAACTTTCCATGATAATCGGTTTAATAGGCTCCAAGATACGACAGACAGATCTAATGCAGATGTGTTGCCATTAGAAGGGTTAATGCGTGTAGGGCTACCATCATTTAAAAGAATGGGATTTTGTTCCTGAAAGAAAACTTCGAGCATTTTTCCTCTGTGGTCATCTCTGTGCCCACCCCATGAAGTGGAGTGAGCATTAAAATCACCCAACTGGATGGTAGTGGTTGAGATTTGGTCTTAAAGTACACGAAGCTCTTTTCTAAGCCGATGAGTATTAATTGAACTAAGAAGATAGATTGAGATTATTGTAACTTTGATGGGAAAGTCAATTTCAACTGCTATTGCTTGGAGTGGAGTGGAGATAGACAATTTGCGGTGAGGGAATTCTGAGTTAACAGCTATTGCAACACCATTTATATTTGGATTGCTTGAGTTTTCGTGGATGTAAAGGGTATAACCTTTGATGTAGTTAGAAGGAAATTTAGACTTAGGAGATAAGGTTTCTTGTAAGGCAATAATGAGAGGGTTATATTGAGAAATTAATAATTGTAGTTCAGCGAGTCTTCCTTTTAAACCAAATAAGTTCCTTTGTATTGCAAGATTTGTTAAAGTGGCAGGTGGGTTGGTTGAGTATCGATTAGTGGTTTGATTTGAAGGGTAGTTTAAAAGATGAGTCAGTGGAGAAGAGATAATCGGGATTGGAAAAACTGTCAACTTCAACGGTCATTTGTTCCGATGATTTTTTAACTAAAGGGGGAATGATTTCAGTGGTAGGGTGTCTTTTGTGGGCAGTTTTAGAGTTTGATACCGGAAGTAAATTCACTTTGGAAGAAGTGTCACTTACCTTTACTGTCTTAGCTGTTTGCAGACTAGAGTCAGTGTCCATCTCGTCTTCGATGTCCTGGTCGGTTCCCTCAATCACAATCTTCTCCTTCTGTTGTTTCTTCTGCTTCTTGTCTTTTTTAGTCTGCTCGAGTTCCTTAATTCTACTGGTTAGGTTGGCCACGGTATCCATCAGCTTCTGGATCATGTCGTCCTTCTGTTTGATCAGGTCTGCTACTGCATTGTTACCGTTGATTTTCAGTCGCTGTTGAACTTTGCTCACTTCGGCGTAAGATCCTGCCCCTGCGTTGAATTGCTTGACGGCTTCTTTGTAGTCGATTCCTTTCGTCATTCTGATTCTGGTGATTTCTTTTTCGGCTAGGTAGATTGGGCATTTCCTGCTGGAAGGTCCATGTTCTCCTTTGCAATTAATGCAGTAGGGCTTATTCTTGCATTCCTCATCAAAGTCATGCACTTTCGAACAGTTTCGGCATCGAGCGGCAGCTTTGCAACGATTTTTAGTATGTCCATATTTGTAACATGTGAAACAAATCGTCGGCTCAGGAATAAACACTCGAGTTTTAATTCTCAGTGGACCAACCTTGATGACTTCCGGGATGGTGGTGCCCTCGATAGTTAGGACCACCGTAGGGAGGTTTTGTTTCTTTCCTTCTACGAGCCCAGTGAATCGTTTGGCAGCAATAACTCCTTGGCTTTTAAACTCTTCTACTAATTCAGTTTCGCTCATCTTTACGATTTCACGACAGGTAATAACACAGCGTCTCTTATTGAGTGTTGGGTGTAAAATCACAGAGACGGCCACGCTCGGTTGTCCCACATCTTGTTTCAGTTCTTTTAATGCAAGAAGTTTTCGCACTTGTTCCGGGTTTCGCACTCGCAATACAAATTTTTTTCCATCATTCTCCGTAGTTGCTCCTTCAATCTCACCAACGCAGGCTTCCAGACATTTTCCGACAAAGAAGAGGTTTAGTTCCGCTCCGTCGTCAGCTTCCAGTTGCAGAATGTTAAGTTGACCAAATTTATTATTATACATCCACTGAGGCACAGTTCCAATCTCAGGATATTGGCTACCTGGATCCCATCCAGAGCAGCACGCCGCCGCCGCCATCAGTTGTGTTCTCTTTTTGCACTTCCTAATCGCTGTATGTAGTCTGTTACTTTTCTATTCGAGAAATATACAGCGACGGTTGACAAAATCACAAAATATTGTAGGTAAATGCTACACTAGCAAAATAACTTTGACGAACAATCCGAAAAACAAGCCTGTATCGCTTGAATGCCAAGCATCGACTGACTGATGATGATATCTTTATTAATATCCAGATTTCCTTTTATAGCTTAAACATAGGTAAACATTGATATTTATTTCTGCGACAACTGAGGTGACGAGTGCGAACGCATTCTTTTGCATTATTATTTTGGTGATGGGTTTTTCGATAATAAATAAACATTATTGCTATGCGCATGGGTCGCGCTGTGTGCTGAGTTGGTAGGTAGACAAATTATAGGGCCAGAAGGTGTGGTCCGTAGAGAATTCCGTTTGTTGTTGTTTATCTGTTTTATCGTTGCGTTAATGACTGATTCATACTACACTAGCTATTCGATTATTTGTACATTTGCAGTCTTCTCACTTATTCCGGGTAAGCAATTTCCGTTGTCTACATTACCCAATCTCATTTTCTAATAGCATAGCTAGAATCCTGAGGGCGGCAGTCTTTCTCTCCGTCTGGGTGGCATAATTTCTAGAAATTGCGTCTGTGTTGTCTCAGAAAAGTGTCCTTGTTATCTTGTATGTTTTATCTTGTAAGAGATCTGATGGAGATTGTTGTAACTGTAATTCAATAAATAATAACTTAATTTAATAAACAACACGAGAAGGAGATCTATTTTGTGATCACCACGAGCTGTTTATGTCTCACGGCCTTTGCGCATGCTGCGCGTTCGTTCGTGCACAGTTGAGACTTGTCTTTTATTATTGTAGTTCCTTTGATTGTTTCAATTCTCATCGTCCCGAGTGGGGGTGCTTTAGTTTTTGTATCGTTACTATGTCCATTTTCATATTTTATTTTCACAGCTCTCGATGTTTTTTTTTTTAATTTTCACCTTCTCATCTTCCCAATGTATTTTTGTGTTTTTAAGTTCTTCATCGCCCCAAGCTGTTCTTGTAGCTTTGAATTTGTCGGTTGTTTCCTCACAACATTTCCTTATTTGCCTCTCATCCAAGGGACCGTGTCAAGGTTCAGTTTCTGCTCCACTCGAGCTCAACCTCACCCGCTAAAAAGCATTCTAGCTCTGAACTCATAGGATTGAAACTTTCAGACGATTCACTACGAGCCGATCTACATCATCATCTTTTGTAAACGGATTGAAATGTTCGGTCGATATCGCCGAAGGCAATCGAATTTAATTCCATTCCAGCCATCGATCCCTTCTCTTCCACCTTTTGTCCGCTTTGGTAAATTTTTCTCGAGATGTGTCGACACTTTCGCTCCCTTCCACATCGGAAGCGCACCCAATTTTCCACTTACCAGCTTCGTCAAATTTTCGGGCAGTAATGTGACATTCGCCTTACTTTGATGGTTAGAATCGTAATATTCCAACGCGGACTATACACTCTGCCCTACTCTGTCTTTGTAAAGGAGGCTATAATAGAGCTATACTTACTCGTAATTTCCTCTAGCCGTATATCCAGGTTCTGATTTGCCTGGTTACAGTGGATGGAACTAATTAATGGCTTCAGCTCACCGCAAGTCGCCCGGAACCTTTCGGCCGCATCTATAATAAAATGCTTTCCACTGCGATGCTGCCGAGTGAAATCGCTATCTTCAGTCTGTACATTCCTTTCACTGCCATGGTGTCCGAAAGCTTACTAATTTCGGCTTTTTATAACTCCCGTGTGCACAGCCATTCATAAAACTACAACCAATCTGTAAATTTAACTCGAGAAGGAAGAAAACTGGGAGATTATTGGTGTATTCCGCGAGAGACAATTACCCCTCGCGGAGCCAGTGCCTTTCTCTGTTACCCTAATGGCCTCTCTCGGACTATCTCTATTTTAGAACATTACTTAACCTAATCTCTGGGAACGGCGCTCTGTAAACAACCGCCAACAGCCCGGTAACTCATCCTCGTTCGCGCGTCGACGAGTGGGTGACTTTTCGCAGTTTTTGTCACCCAAGCAAAGCGGAAGACTTAACTACAAATGTAAGCAAGTTCTGACCTACTTTTATGATACGGCTGATGGCCGTGTTCTAGCGGTCTCTGATGGCCTCATTCTTTCCGGGTTCTAAATATGCCACCTAATGTGACCCTGCAGGCATGTTGTCAAGAACGCGGGATGCCGTCGAATCTTTCGCCGGCGTTTTAAAGGAATGTCTACTCTGCTGATATACTTACCAATGATAGAGTAATCTCCATTCGGTAACTCTCCCTCACAACCCTTCGATGGGTTATATTTGAGTTCTCGGTTTTTATCTCCTGCGATCTTACAGCGCCCAGTGCGAAGATCAATCTGTGAAATTTATAGGAGGAAAGAGGTTTTAACCCTACTAGGGACTTCTTTTTGGGAAATCCCTGTACGCGCAGTCGGCGCGGAATTAATCACTCAGCGTTTGGGTAGACTAACTATCATTCTTTATTTTTACAAAAGCTTAAACACTAACCTACAGGTAACTCAGAGCGAGAGGTTTTCTCCACTCTCTGTTTACCATTTACCTTACTAAGGCTGCGCGAAGTTCTATGCCACCAATTGCAGAATCAGTTGATACATTCTTACATAGCATGTTGACAAAGCTGTTCGCGGTTCTCTGTCAAGGTAACCTTTAAAGTCCAAATATAAGCTTTTATCACAAGACTCGTGACGGAGCAATAAGAATAAGAAGAAAGCTTAGTGTATAAAAGGAGGGTTCTCATCATGATATTTTCATTCAAAGTTTATACGTTGTACTATACATATCGGAATAAAAGTTTAAGATTATTCGCGTCTTTTCCTTCCTACTTAACGCTCCAAGCTGCAATCAATGGTCTTTTTCAAGACCAGAAGAGTTTTGCTAATTTTCTGCGGTTAGAGCATTCTTCCTCCAGTTAGGTCCTATCTATCGAAGGTAAGCGTATAGTCTAGGAGAGACCAGTTCCGTTGACCAAAGCAGAGGTGAATCAACCGAGGGGAGAAACACGCTGAAAAATGAACTAGTAAGCAACACTTTTGAGTCTAGAAATAGATTACTTTTGTTTATTCAAATGTTGGGTCAATACAAAGCAATTATCAAGTGAACCAGATTCTAACAGGACGCGATACCGGCAAGAGGGATCCCGTGAACCACCTTGATGTCGGAGATCCATCCGTCGCCTCGGTAGAAGTATCGCCGGACGCGGCGCCAAAAGCTGGTACGAGTCCGGACCTGCCGGATTTCGGCGTCCCAGCTGAAGTTTTTATCGATGAGCTCGGTGTCCTCAGCGGTGGCTGAGTCAGGACCCATCGGGCTGCATGCCAATGACAGAGTTCGGCCACAAACTGGGGCAGAGAAAGGATTCCGCTGTATAGAGCCGTGCAGAGGCACCAGAGGACGGGTGCTCCTTAGACCGCTTTCGATGGCAATAGTGTCTCGCCCAGACACTCCTGTGGGAGGTTCCCCGCGGCCACCTGGAGTTCGATCCAGTTAGTTGGACCGGCATACCAGCGGGGTATAAGGAGACTCGACATCACGGAGACCATGATGAATGCTGGAAGAAAAAGGAAAACAAAAGAAAAACAAACATGAGTATTACACAATAACGGTAAGGGAGTCTTATGCCCGAACCGCACCATCATACTTAGGAGCGGGAATCCCGCGCTCTGCCTACCTGTGAGTGCGCGTACATCACACCGCTCGGTAGGTTCTCGTGGTTCTTCGTTTTCGCCCTAGTTAAACACAGCAAAAGGCTGTGTACTAGTTCGCATAATATCTGTTTGCTTTCTATCACCTGGTAGAAGACCCGTTCTTTTCCGGGTTCTAGCTACGTCAAAGTGTCGGTACTCTGTAGGGTAATATGGGAGGAATTATGGGTGGCGTTAAATCCGCCCCCACTTCGATATAATGTGAGTCTTTTTGAAGACTTATATGGGAGGTTTTACGATAAGGTGTGTAATGTGTTGTTTCTGTGGCAGAATCATGAGCTGTCTGTCTAGACTTGTTTAAGTAGATAGGTATTCTAGTCCGCACTCATCCAGGAATTAGCGTAAACTTGATAATGGACCTTGCTTTTTAACTGCTTTACCTTGAATGTTTCTACATTGCTTATGAGTTCCTGGGTGTCTATTGATCAAAGTGAAGATATCATCGAAGTGGGATATTTTTTAAAAAAGGACGAAGTAAAACTGATTAATCAAAACTATTTAACTTAATTCTACCTGCCTATGGAACGCATAATGCTACCTCAGCGATCGCGCTATTGAACACTAAATATGATTAATAAATAAAAAATGTGTCAGTGCTCGGTGCTCAAGTGCAGTGACGATTCTGACGATAACTGCATCCCCTTTGAGTGTTGAACCTCCTGGTTTAATAATCTTTTGACTGTGCAAATGTACTGCTGCTGGTTCGGGCTGATTTTTTCCTCCGCTGGATATTTTGATTGAAGTTTTTTCTGCTTTGATTTGAATGCCAGAACTAAGATTGCCAATGTGGTAAGAGAAATTCCTCCGCATGTTGACCATGAGGCGTAACTCGCTGTTAGTTTTAGGTGTTCCAGCTTCTTGATGTTTTGCAGATGTAACTTGTTGACCTCTTCTATGTCTTAAGATTTATATGTGTTTAATCTGGTGATATTTAAGTTCATTGAAGGTGTGAATATTGCATGGTCTGTTACTTGGACAACACTGTTTGTAAATGAGAAATTCTAGAAAAATAAAGAGCAATTTGTGTAGGTTATAAGACACGTGATTAGCGATACCGCACGTATTGGATAGCGTTCTATTTGCATCATTAACCAACATTGTCGTTGGTCCCATTTCTACTATTGGTAGATGCCTTGTTACTATTTCGTAAGAACATTTTCCTAACTTGTCTCTGACGATTTTACTTAGACATAAGTCTGCTGAAATGCCTTTTATGTCGGTGGTTTTGCAAACCGTCCAAGCGTTAGGATTTTTGCATGATCCTGTTTTTAAAAGAGTGTTTCATTCTGCATTAGATACAATTTTCCTAAGACTGTGAGCTGTTCTGAGTTGTGAACGATGGCTTCTAAATTGAGTAGTTGAAATGAGGTTTTGCTGTAGTTTGTAGTTTGTATTATCATACTTGTATTTCCAAAGTTTACCTAGCGACTCCCATCTTCTACTTCTGGTCTTGGGTTTCAATTTGCTGAATGTACGATGAAGTTTTTCAATTTTACTCTTTATTAGTGGACCTAAGATGCTTTGGTCTTTCAAAATAGCTTGTGATTGAATGTCTAAACTGGCTTTTGTTGTTTAGATTTGGTTTATGTCTATTCTATGGATTATTCTGATATAACTATTGCTTATTCTTGCTTGTCCCAATGGAATTATTGCTAAAAGGTTTCTGTTTAGGTCATGTATTCGTACGTCTGGTCGTACTATTGCTGCCCATAGGCAGAGTCTGCAAGTAAATAATGTTGGGCGAAGTTTAGTTGTCAGAGTTTTTTAATATGTTTTTTATTGGTTTTGATGTCATGTGTGTCGGTAACGGTTTTGTCCGTTTGCGCTTGAATTTCGATTCGTCGATATCTGTGTCCTCTTGGTCCCTCGACAGTGTCAGATTTTCAACTTTCCTTCTATTCGCCAAGTACATCTCCAACAGGGTGCTGTGAAAACGTACCACAATTCCGTTGCTGTTGCTGCTATTTTGATTGTTTGATTCGCAAGAAACTGTTTGAATTTTGCATTATTAAAGCTTGTTGCCTGATCACAAGTAATTTGCTTGGGGAGTCAATTAATGGATCCGAAATAAAGTTGTTGCGTGAAATAATCTTTCCTATAGTTGAAATAGTCAATTCTATTATACTTATATTTATTTTGTAAATAATCTTTGTGGTACCTTCGATAAGTTTTGATCGTCCTATTTCTATGGTAGCTATTGAAGATTGGTTCAGGTTGTGGATTTGCAACGATGGGAAGTAATATATAAATTGCTAGGATACGCATCATAGGCGTAGCGGGACAACGCCTAGATCCTTGGTCCTATTTGATTTTTGCTTTCTGGTGAGCGTTTTCGCTTCCTAAGCCGCAAGTCGTCAGAGTTGGTCCGCGATGGCACTGAGTCCGGACTTAGAAAAATGCTAAACTTTGCTTCGTGTTGAAAAGACACTTTTACTTTTACCAAAAGGTCCCGCGTTCGGGCGCCAGTTAAGACATCATCGAAGTATGATACTTTTGAAAAAAAAAAAAAGGAACCGAATGATTCAGGAGTTAAAGTTAAACTGATTTATTAAAATTATTTCAACTTTATTCTACCTGTTTATGAAACGCATAATGCTAACTCAGCATTCGCACGGAAGTACGATTGCGCAATTGAACACTAAATATGATTAGTTGACAAAAAATGTATCACTGCTCGGTGCTCAGGTGTGCTTCCGTGTAGTGATGATTCCACCGACAACTTCGATAAACACTTCGGTTTTAAGTATGGATATAAATTTGGAACATTTATCCGACCATGCTTCCGTTTTCTGCGCGAGAAAGCTTTAGACATGTTTACAATTGCACCGCAAGGTCGCCAAGGCTACGACTGTTTCCTGCCTGGGTGTGCAAAACCCTGATAATTCGAAAGCGTTGCATCACCCCTTCCTTAATTAATTTTGAGATAACCTGTATGAGTTTACACTAGGATTGATTAGTTGGAATAATAATCTGACACGTTTGAGACGACTATAAAGGAGCCGTCAGGAGAAAGAAGACGAAGGAGGAAACGATCCCGCCGTTGTCACCAATATACAAGGTGTAGAACCTCACCGAAACCCTGATAATCGCAATAATTACAGTCACAGGTTACCGTACGTGTGGTCAAACGACCTCACGGAATACTTGCTGGAACGGGAATAATTCTATTAACTACTTAAACCTTACGTTTTACCTACAGTAAAACCGGCGAGAAACGATTTTCGCTTACAATTTCACAGCCTGTATTATTTACTCTTAAGCCATCTTATGGCCTCATTCTATATATAGCTTCGTAACTAAGAGAACTAAAAGCGGCGATTAACTAGTACTCTCGATCTCTGAACACCCCTAGACCACTTGCGCACGTAATCGTACTGACCTACTTTTTATTGTTTGTTTTTTACCGTACAGTGCCTATTAACCGTGAGGGTTTCATTCACACTTTTTGAAAAATATTTTCACCGATACTTCAGCAACGCTTTCCTGAAGGATTGGAGAAAATATGCTTCATGAAGTATGTTTTGTTATGAAAAAAAAAAACTTTCAAGTGAAAAGTGAGCAGTGAAAGGCTCCCTCACGGTGAATGGGCACTTTACGGTACATGTACATAGACAAATCCTACCAGAAATCGTAGTCAAAGTGTACCATGGATGTTTAATCAGAACTATTTAAAAATGTCTCTGTTATTTTAATATTACTAAATTACATTGATTTGATAAAACGATTAAAAAATTGTTGATTTTCTCAAAAGAATTAAAACAATTATACAAATATTTCGGTAACCTCAATTTCTTCAAATGTTTAAATATTTCTCAATTCCTAAACATTGTCAAAATGAACATGCTTTTACAAAACTATACCAGAAAAGACTACCGCTGTGTTTGAAAAGTCATCATAATTTAAAGAATCACGATTAACCACGTACTATAAAGTCTATATATTTCTACTTATGTTGTTACTCTAGAAAACAAATGCACAATTCTAATCATTTCTCTTATCAGTTTCAGACCTCGCAACGGACCAGACCAAACTGACTGACCGAATATTACTTCGGACTACTCGATTGCTCGACTCGTACTTGGACCCTGCCAGCCAGCGTGATTTCTATTAAATATGTTGCAACAAGCAGCGACCAAAGCCGGCAACCAACTGCCCGCTCTTTTGTTTCAACTTTTGTCTTTCACGGTTTTTTTTCTGTGATAAAATGTTTTGTCTTTGCATACACTAAATTGCACTGATTTAATTAAATGCTAACTATATCCAAGGGACTTCCTTACCCGTTTATCTCAGCTAGAAGATGGTCCATGCGGTCCGTATACTGCATATTTCCTCAGAAGGGGGATGGTCGTGTAGGTAGCGGCGTGGAAGATGACCCAGTGCTACCAGCAACTTTATTATTAATTATTAATTTGAAGGTTATGAATATGATGCGATATAAAAACGAGATCGTTATTATCTATATTTCCGGTGATTCTCTTGATTCCACTTCCGACGAAGTTTAGCAGTCCTCGCTTAAATCTTCTTATTGGCAACATTTCTAGAACTAAACTGCGAGAACGGCGACGCTTCGTTTTTAGCAGTTCTGTAATTTCGGTGAGATATCCTATTACCTCAGTTCTTTTGATATTCATGAGTAGCTTTTCGAAAATAGGTTCGTAGCGGTCGAGATCAATAACATGAAAAATTTTATGTTGACCTATTTTCAAAAAACCTCTACCGTCTTGGTGTATGAAAACACCTGGATTGAAATTGAGATTGGTTAGTTGTATAGTTTGAGCAGCAATGTTAGCAATAAAAAGAAAAGCGATGAATGCTGTTAAAGCTGCTGTTTGTGTCCTCATCTGAAATAAAAAGAAGAGCTATGTTAGATATTTTGATAATTTATTTCCGAATACGTCGTAGTTTTGTTTTGTGTAATGTGCGATTATTGTTATCAATGTAATTTTGGTTTTTGTCTTGGGTGACATGCACGGGTGCAAATTGATCTTTCGTCTTAGCTCTAATGCATTGGTTACGATTGTATACGGTTTCGCCGGGCTCCAATATAGGAGGGGTTTCTATGCTTTTATTGTGGTAATGGTGCTGTTGAGTTTGTGTTTTGCTAATTTGCAATACTACTTTATCATACAATTTATTTCTAAGTTGTATGAGAGCATCTTTATCTAGCGGTCTTTCTTGACCATCTTTAATGCCGAAAAATATTTCTCTAGGCTTAAGATTTGTCGAACTGTGTAGGCTGTTGTCATACAGCGAGCACGCTATTGAAAATATTTCTTCGGAAGGTAAATCATCATATTTTTGTTTGTTGCACCGGAATATTTCGCTAAGTGTAGAGTGGAACCTTTCGACTAGGCCATCACTTTGGCTGTGATTTGAGGGTGTGAAATATTGTTCGTTCAATAGTCCTCTGATCTCTATTGATTTAAGAGCCAGCTCTTCGTTGTCAGAGACGATCAACTTTGGGGCGCCAAGAGTTGAAATATATTTGAGAATTGCCTTTCGTAGGTCTGGGATAGATCTTGATTTGATTGGGATGAGAGAAGCGAATCTGGATAGTTTGTCTATTATTGGGAGGAATAAATTTGGTTGCGATATGTAAATGTCCATGTGGACAATGTCTAACGGTTGTTTGGAGTTTCACCTAGCGGAATTTTATATGGCTTCCTTTCATATTTTGATTTATTGAATATCTTGCACGTTATGACAAATTTTCTAATTTTTTGTTTCATTTTTGGGAAGAAGTACTGTCTAGAAATTTCGGTTTTGTTTTCACGAATTCCCCTATGTGCTAGTTCGTGAGTTTCCTCTCGTTGTAGTTACCTCTACAATGTCATCTTGCTCTTCTGCTGTTTTCAGGTCGATTGAAAGTTTTTGCGTAATTTTAATTTTGAATATTTTACACCTTCGGTTTATTTCATTAAGCATTTTTTCTGCATGCGCCGCTGTGATGTCCGTAGGTGCGTCGAGAAGCGAGGATATTTTATTTTTGATTTCTGTGGCCCTGGCATTTTTGTTGCTTGCGGCAATAGAAATGTTATGTTTGATAGAAATTAGGGTTTTTTCTATTTCCTCGAGCAAGTCGACGTGGGTCTTGCTGAGTGTTTGATAATTTGTCAGCAATTTATGGTTTGTTTCAATCGATTTGCCAATATTTTCTGTAATGTTTTTAAGTTGCGCTGTTAATGCCTTCAGGTTGAGTTCGGTCTCGAATCTCTCCTGACAGTCCTGGCATAGCGGCAGCATGAAGGTGCGAAGGATTTCCTCGTGGTTCCTCTGAGCACCCATGCACGCAGCATGGAAAGTGCGGTTGCAAGTTCCATGACAACGCCAGAGGAAGTGGCTGTCGCTTTGGGCACAGTTAATTATTCCACACTTCATTGAACTATTTCACTGTTTCACTCGCGTCGTAAATAAGTAAACGTAGCACGAGCATGAAAAAAAAACTACGTGAAAAGCTGATGTGCGTTTATCGCGTGGTCGGTTAAAAAATGTTTATAGAGAAAAAGTTAAATAATAAAAATGTGTGCTAGAGCGCAGCAAATGCGCGTCCGAACTCTACGACGGTTCGACGTGAAAAAAAGGCTCCCCTTGTGGTATTTTGTCAGCAAAGTGCTGTATATGAAATAAAAACGCCTCCAACTCATCCGTTGAGCCCCTGTACTCCGGGATGCACTGGATCGCTCGATCGAGTGGAAACTCCGCCATATTTCTTTCCCTCAACTTTCGTCCGATTAAGAGACTGCTCTTGCAGAAAACTCTCTTCAGGTTTCCAATATGATTTGCAAAACTAGACGTATCCTGTGTTTGCGCTTTGTTGATTAGAAGGCTGTCTTTCACGACTTCCTCCTCTAGTTTATCTAATTGTTTTAACACGCTTGAACAATTTTTGGGCGTTCCGTTGTGCTTCCCCTCTTCTGGCTCCCGAGTTTCTACAAGGGTTGATGAAAGAGGTGGTTCTTCAAATTCTACCGACTGCTCTAGGTCGGCGACCTGATCTTCTGAGACTCCTGATGTCTCGAACTCCAGGCAATTTTCCGAAAACCTCCTACTCTTATTTGGTTCCGGGACAATCGCCGAATTATTAAGAATTTTCAGAGCCAGACACACTTTTGATTTAACAAGTGTGTACTGATCTGTTAATCTATTCCAATGCTCGGGTGTCAAGCTGGAATTTTCGTATTTCTCTAAGATTTCGGAGAAATCGTTCAGAGCATCGCTTAGTAACTTTCTTCTACTAGCGACCGCCGCTCGTGTTCTTGTGTAGAGGGCGCTGCGAGCCCCCTACCGGGATCTTGTGATAAGAATCGTGATGAGAAAACACGCACAAGATTTCCGTACGTATGGTCGGACGGACCACACGGAATCTCTTATACTAAACGCTTGTGGCTTACATGAGAACTTACGGCTAACCCTAGAGTGTATTTCGCGAGAGACAATTTTCCCCTCGCGAAATCACTACCTATCCTTATTACCCTAATAGCCTTTTCTCGGCCAGTCTCTATTTTAGAACACTTAATCTAAGTCTACTGAGAGTGGGGCGCCGTGCGCTCGTCACTCTACCTTGTTTACAAACAATTTTCGGTAACTCACTTCTCGCGCGTCGATAACTCATCGACCGACCCATCAAGTATCCAACCTCGGACTATGTTTTGTTTTTATATAGTTTGCTTACGGGTGTCGGTTTTCGTCACCCAAGCCAAGCGGAACACTAGGCCTCAACAGTAAGCAAGCTCTGACCTACTTTCGCGCACAGCTGAAGGCTGCGCCAACGTCGAAAAGAATGCGGTAGGAAACCGGCTTCTTTTCGGGGTTCTAAGTATGTCACCTAATGTGACGGAACCCTGTAGGCATCTACGGGACACGTGGGGGTCGTTACATCTGCCCCGCCTTCGATGATAGAGCTCCCGTGAAGCGGCGAGCTCTACCGGTAAGTATCGCGGGTTGGCTACTTTTACATACATATATGAGTGGTGTTCGAAATTGCATGAATTAACATTATCGGGCGTCACAATTCTTCATAATAAAATACCATAACGTTCGCTCGCTTGCTGCGCTGCTTGGTTGCCGTATTTGGACCTGGGGGGGAGTGTCCGGCAGTGGAGGTATTCATCGCCTGGTGATGTCGTCATCTGTGTAGTCGGTTGAATACCTGAAGCGCCGTGCGCGCCGTCATAGTGGAGGCTCGCCCGGTCCGCCGCGTTCGAGTTTGTGTTTGTGTGAATTCCTTCTTTGGCGGGGGTTCCGCCCTGCTTTTGCCGCGTTTGCTTTCCTACTTGCGCACCCTCCATCCTTCGCATGCAGCTGGGTGCCTGGTTGATGCTCTTTTACGTTGGGTTGCTCCTGCTATATTATTACGAGGTTCAGTAACTTTAGGTAAATCTTACTTGGCGTAAATTCAAAACTTAGCCGGTCAATTCTTTGGAGCAGTAGGGTGTCAGCTGATTTCATTGGCTTGACCTACTTTTGTCCCGGGGTGCTGTACCTTGCATTGTTTTGCTTGCAATGTTTCCAGTTGTTTTGTCCGTTTGTTTGATGTGTAATGCAAACATGAATTTTGCAATTCAATGGGGTCGGCCAGGATGTTGTCCCTTTGATTTCCGTTGATGATTTTACGTCGATTGGCAATCTCCCCATGAAGTTTTCTTAGGAAGTTTTCTGATGCGTAACCGATGCTGTCTCGAGTTTGAGCTAAACCAGATCGATAACTAATATCTGGTATAATATCTGGTAAGCTCTCGCCCATTTTTTTTTTGTTGTTGTCTAAGATATGTGTTGAATTGGCGGCTTCGCCGCGTTCGCGATTCCTCCTTGGTCTAGAAACTGGAGGCTGGTGGTTGTTCTCTCTTCGATACTGCTCGAAATACCTCGCCCGCCATCGACTCCCACCACCCGGTCTCCCCTTAGCGCCAACTGCTGTCTTCTGGCGACTCGGTGGCATCTCCTCGTGGTCTGTAGAGTCCGCAATCGTTAATTCGCTAATCTCGTCGTTTGGCTGCTTGGTGTCTTTTTTTTTATCTTACGTGCTAACCCTGCTAAGCAAGTGGTGCATATATTTTTTTTGCTAATAATTCATCAATTCTTTTTTTTGTTTTCTTGCTTTTTTCCACTTGCTATCTAAACTTATTGTTCACTCGCGTACGGGCTTCTTACATCCTATCATCTACCCTAC
Source organism: Wyeomyia smithii (assembly GCF_029784165.1). Classification (NCBI taxonomy): domain Eukaryota; kingdom Metazoa; phylum Arthropoda; class Insecta; order Diptera; family Culicidae; genus Wyeomyia; species Wyeomyia smithii. The sequence goes on along the minus strand of NC_073696.1, from coordinate 220,683,588 downwards.
GCTTCTCTTACAATCTAGGCCCGTATATAGTTCCGGTAAAAATGTCTTCCCCTACTAAAGCGTATAAATTTGTTTTTTTTTTGTTTATTCGTATTCCTCGGGTACTAATCGGCCGGACGAATCATACAAAGCAAAGCCACCCGATTTACAATCATAATATTCTCTCCTTGTTTTTTTTTCATCATCACTTTAAACTTCCAATATTTTGATGTTTTTTCCTTCTTGTCTATTGGTTTAATTTGACTCTCGGTCTCTTTATAATTTTTTCCTTCTTTTAACAGTTGTTCTCCGCATAAATTGTTCTTAATTTCAAAAAAAAAAAATAACCTGCTAGGTCCCGGTTACATGCTTCTTTATCTCCATGTTGTACCTTTAAATATCTTCTTCAACCTTCTCAGATCTTTCTTCATCTGATAGTGTACGTTTCTCCTCACATAATAGTTGTTTTTTTTTATCTAATTGTTTTTGTTTCATAGTCTTTTAATTGAAAATCTGTCATATCATATATATACCATTTTCTCATCGGACTTATAAAAGTCGGTCTAGTAGGTTTTCTAAATCCGATTTCAACCCTTTGCTTCATTTTTTTTCTTATTCAACTCCCCCCTCTCCTTAAAATTTTTTTGCTGCCTCGTCTGTCCTGTGTCATCCGTCATACTTACATTACTTACACTTCACCTTAGTATGCAGTTGCCTACATAATACCTCTCCCCCTTCCGTCCGAAGGTGCGACCGCCTGCTTTAGAGATTTCTGATATATAAGAAGGTTAGAATAAAAGTGGGAAAAATCTCACACACGCATTCATTCTGGGTTCGTTACTCCCTTGTCGTTTTCATCCATTCGGCATTCACCTCAATCATTCCGGGATAACGACTCCCATTGTGTTCAATCACTCGGCCTTAATTAAAGTTAGAATAGTCTGGTAGGTTTAGCCCTCTTTTCCGAAAAAATCGCTCCTGCTGTCATAAGTCATCTTCTCCGCATTAACCGTCATTTTTGTCATCTAAACTTTTCACTATTTTTAATTGCGCTTCTTGTTACTTCCCGTTCGTCTTTTATAGAGCCATTGGCCATTTCCTTTTACGTCTGCCTTGCACTTGCGAGGTCATCTGCACTTTATCTATTTATCCCATGTTTAAATTTGCATTTTATATTAAAAAAATGCTCCGTGTTTATTACCCACTTTTTTTTTGCATAATCACACAATAGGTCATTTTTTTTTTGGCTGTAAACTTCCGTCTTATGTTATCCTGTGGGACTGCCTAAATTTCTGCCGGGGACCTTTGGTCGTGTTTTCCACTTGTGTTCGCTCCATCCTGGTGCCCCGCGCCTCCGTCGCTGCTCCGCGGTGGAGCTCTTTCCGTCCCGTATCTTGTTCCTCGCATTCGTTCACCCATGCTATCTCGTACGTGTTGATCTGTCGCCTGCGTATCGGTGGTGACCCCGGTATCGCAGCCTTGCACCTCCTGCCCGGTCATCTCCCGCGGCGCTATTTTTTCCTGATTAAAATTGTCCAGCCTGCTTATGTCTCGTTTGCTTAGTTCCTGCGTCGCCCTAGCGGGTCCGCATTCCTAAACTCTGCTCGCTTCTCCGGTACATTCTCAATTATGGTACTGCGTGCACAGCAGGCCACCCTGCCTTTGCAAAGGTATACGGCAAGTATAAAAGCTGTCACAGTACCCATCACAACCGGTATGCTCGTCCACAGGTTTACCAGTGGGGCATATACTAAATTTGATAGTTTTGGGACGTCCGATTTCACGTCTTCCACGTCGATTCCCAAGTCAAACAATTTCTTCAGGTCCACATATGTTTAGACCCTCTCGCTGCCCTTCCAACTCGGGAGCGCGCCCGGGTTATTGGGCACCGGCACCGCCACATTGTCCGGTAACAACGTGACATTTGTGACACTCTGGTGGCTGGAGTCATAATATTCTAGTCTTACTACCTCGCTGGAGACTACCATGTGCGGTGTAAGATTGATGATCCCCGAACCGAACAATGTCTCCTGCGTAATGTTACCCTCGATTTCAATCGTGATATTTGTTCCCGCCGACGCTAAATACTTCCGTCAGCAGCGCTCTTGTTGCGCAATGCGTTGCTGCATTTTCAAAGATTATTTCGGCCACACACCCCCGGTGCTTGTGTAGATTCCTCTTTGGCCTTTCGATGTCGCATACTGCACCCTCACTGAGGGTTGTACAGGCTGCGTACTCCGCAGTGGACATTATAAACCCCCATGGAGTATCATCTTTGGATATTACGATGCACTGTGGTCCAGAAATGAAAAAAGGTGGTCAAAATTCATTTTCTCATAAACGTTACATTTTAGAGCAATATTGTCTTCGGGAAAGTTTTAGAGTGTAAAAGATCCTTCTTTGGACATCAACAGATCCGTGATTAATCCCCCTACAAGTGAGATAAAAAAAATATTTTCTCTAAAAATCAATATTTTTTATCGCCGTCTTTGGCAAAGTTTTCCAAAATAACATAACAAAAAACTTTTCTGAAGACACTAGGTAGCTATTTCTCAATCTTACTGAGCTATCTGATTATGTTCAATGATGGTTAAAAAAACAAAGGTTTTTGCCGTTAAAATTCATATTTTATACCACTATACTTCTGATTTTCTTACTGAACTTTCAAAACAACATCAGACCTTTATTTTTTATATGTTACAGCAGGCTTTATTTGATGATAATTAGGTTTCTTTCAATTTTTCGTGCCAAAAAATTCACTTTTGACAAGTAATTTTTGATTTTCTGCCGTTTCCCAACACATCCCACGGCAATTTTACCACTTATTGAATTGTCCATGTGCTCTGCACACACGGCAGTTAAAATTTCTTGCAGAAATTTGCAGAAACTTATAAAATCATGAAACAAAACAACTTCAACGTGAGTTCATTTAAGTCATGTTGATCAATATCGGATCTTTGTTGCGAAAAACATAGCAAGCTTTGCATTTTTACCTTCTGATGCATCTTTTGAAGTATTTTCAATGCATGTAAACAATAACCAATTATTATTGTTGCCTACTAAAGATGAATAATATGAGCGGTACACCTATTCGGGAATATTCGAGCTGAAGTTTGAATTTTCAAAAACCACGTGTTTACATACATCGAGTATACTTCAAAAGATGCATCAAAGGTAAAAATGCAAAGCTTGCTTTGTTTTTTGCAACAAAGATCCACTATTGATCAACATGACTTAAATGAACTCACGTTAAAGTTGTTTTGTTTTCATGATTTTAAAAGTTTCTGCAAATTTCTGCAAGAAATTTTAACTGCCGTGTGTGCAGAGCACATGGACAATTCAATTGGTGATAATCTTGCCGTGGGATGTGTTGGGAAACGGCAGCAAATCGAAAATTACTTGTCAAAAGTAAATTTTTTGGCAGGAAAAATTGAAAGAAACCTAATTATCATCAAATAAAATCTGCTGTTACATATAAAAAATAAAGGTCTGATGTTGTTTTAAAAGTTCAGTAAGAATATCAGAGGTATAGTGGTATAAAATATGAATTTTAACGGCAAAAACCTTTGTTTTTTTAACCATCATTGAACATAATCAGATAGCTCAGTAAGATTGAGAAATAGCTACCTAGTGTCTTCAGCAAAGTTTTTTGTTATGTTATTTTGGAAAACTTTGCCAAAGACGGCGATAAAATATATTGATTTTTAGAGAAAATATTTTTTTTATCTCACTTGTAGGGAGATTAATCACGGATCTGTTGATGTCTAAAGAAGGATCTTTTTTTACTCTAAAACTTTCCCGAAGACAGTATTGCTCTAAAATGTAACGTTTATGAGAAAATGACTTTTGACCACCTTTTTTCATTTCTGGACCACAGTGCGATGTCCTCTTCAATGTGCGATACCAGTATCGTTGTGTTCACTAGACGTGGCAAGATCGCTACCCTCCGCGTCGTGTACCCCACCGTCTCCACCAGCGGTAGGGCTATTTCTAATTCAATCGCTTTGGTGCTTACAAGCCTGCGCTTAAACTCCGCTCCGTTCAAAGATTCCACGACTATTCGACCGTGTCGATCGTGTGGGAATGAAATCCCTTTTAACGTCCCCTCGAGTGCGCTTAATTGGCCTAGCAACACACTTGTGCTAAACAATTTCTTCAGGATCTCGCCGCCCGAAGTGCGGTGAGTCAATACAGCAATGATTCCGTCTAGCTTCCGCTCTCGACTCCTACCCAAGTTGTCCAGCCAAAACCCCATTTCCAGCAGTGTTGCTTCCAGCACCACCATCCGACGGAAGTGGTTGGTGAAATTGGTATTTTGTTCCATTTTGGTTTCCATTTCCTCAAATTCTCTATGCATTGTTAGCATGTTCGTGTCCATATTCAAATCAGACGTGTTTACAAATTCGTACGTGGCTCCCATCACATCTGTCTGGTGCCCCATCGTTCGCCTCAGGTCCTCTTCATTCGACCTGAGTCTATCTAAGTCGTAGTCCAGCCTCGATCTGTCTGCAGAATCCATGGCTCCTAACGCGGACCATACACTCCGCCCTACTCTGTCTCTGTCAAAATAGTCTAGGATAAACGTATTCTTACTTGTAATTTCCCCCAACTGCACATCCAGGTTCCGATTTGCCTGGGAGCAGTGGATGGAGACAATCAATGATCCCAGCTCTCTACAAGTCGCCCGGAATCTCTCTGCAGCCTCTATAATAAACTTACTTTCTTCGGCGACGCTGCTTACCGAGATTGCTATCCCCAGCCTGCAAACCCCCTTCACTACCATGGTGTCCGGTAACCTGCTTAATTCGATTTCCATGTCCTCCGCGTGAAGCTCGTCGAAACCAATTCGGCCAAGCAGGACGCTAGCCAGCAAGAAGAAGAGATACGCCAGTCCTGCGACGTCGCACGATGGTGGACACTCCTCTGGGGCCCACGTCATCGAGGCGCGTCCCATCCGGATGATCACGCCGGGCATAGTCCAGGGGAAACGCCTCACCGCAGGCGCCGCAGGATGAGTTGATGATGCTCATGATGAAAAAATAGGAAGTGTCTTTGAATGCAGGTAACCTACGGGAGTAGTTGGGAAAAAAAACCACCGCTGTCACCAATATGTAGAAGGGCGCTGCGAGCCCCCTACCGGGATCTTGTGATAAGGATCGTGATAAGAAAACACGCACAAGATTTCCGTACGTATGGTCGGACGGACCACACGGAATCTTTTATACTTAACGATTGAATTGTGGCTTACATGAGAACTTACGGCTAACCCTAGAGTGTATTTCGCGAGAGACAATTTTCCCCTCGCGAAATCACTACCTATCCTTATTACCCTAATGGCCTTTTCTTGGCCTGTCTCTATTTTAGAACACTTCATCTAAGTCTACTGAGAGTGGGGCGCCATGCGCTCGTCACTCTACCTTGTTTACAAACAATTTTCGGTAACTCACTTCTCGCGCGTCGATGAGTTACCGACCCATCAAGTATCCAACCTCGGACTTTGTTTTGTTTTTATATAATTTGCTTACGGGTGTCGGTTTTCGTCACCCAAGCCAAGCGGAAGACTTGGCTTCAATAGTAAGCAAGCTCTGACCTACTTTCGCGCACAGCTGAAGGCTGCGCCAACGTCGAAAAGAATGCAGTAGGAAACCGGCCTCTTTTCTGGGTTCTAAGTATGTCACCTAATATGACGGAACCCTGTAGGCATCTACGGGACGCGTGGGGGCCGTTACACTTGGTCTATTTATATTGTTGCTAAGATTATGATACTCTTGGCAAACATAATCTTCCATCTACTTTAATCTTGACATTGATGAGAGCCCCAATTATCAAGCATTACTTTCATCTTTTTCCTCGCTCCTGCTTCCGCTTGTAGTACAACAAACGATCTTATCCACCCCAAATGCCGTCGGTAAACCGGAGACGAGAAAACCAAAGAAAAAAAAATCCCGACTTCGTAACGTGAACCGAAATTGCGTTACGTGCCGATGGTTCTTTATGCTGACGTTACTTCTGTTATCACCCGATTCAATTCCCTATTTTTGTAATTATAATATTCATTTTTTTCCGAAACGACTGCTGCTATAATCAGCGTCTGTGTAATTTATTGTGAAAATATTTCTGTTACTGTCATATTGTCTAAGCGCATCGCGCTGTCTCTCGACCCATTCTAGGCCCTTTATTCTATTTTCTATTCCCGAGATATGATTACGCTCATGGTAGTAATCCTCTAAGTCATCTAGCAGCTTTTCTAACTTCAATGCTCGTTTACCTTGAGCAGCTTCTTTCAATGCGGTGTCACACAAACCCGCCATAAAATGTAATCGAAGACTAACTATCATGCATGACTTCGTACAGTTAATTTCTTAGGAGTCGATTTGCTCCTTAATTTTCAATATCCTCTTTTTATAATCAGGAAAGGTCTCATTCGCTTCCTGTTTCAATGTTTCTACTTGATTAATAACTGCCTCGATGCGTATAATATCCCCAAATTCCTTTGAAAAATTCTGCCTAACCTGTGGCCAAGCGTTTGCGTTAATTCTATGTATTGCGGCAGCAGCTCTGCCTTTTAGTTTTAATAGAACAATTTAAACCAGTGGAGCGTGTGATACTCCTTCTGGTATCTCCTGAGCAAAATGCTCGATATGATAAACGAACGCTTCTAGTTCGTCTAGCGATCCATCAAATTCTGGGATGCACTGCATGGCATCTGCTTTTGGAAACGTGTACTCCATTATGAATATAAAATTTTATATATATTTCTTAAAAAACAATAAAAGGTACTGCGGAATAGATACTATATGACTATAAAAGGCTTATGTAGCCTTCTTCCTCTTTTTCCTAGGTATCACTAACGATTCTGTTGACCAGATGTGATAACGTAGCGTGACCGACTCTAATTTTTTCGTCGCGCCATCAAAAAATCTGGACACCAAGGTCGAACCATTTGGTGTCAAAGCTTCAAAGTTTATCTTTATCAATTAAATAAATAATTTTAGGTTTTCATAATATTTAAATGATTATAAAAAAATCATTTTTATTTAGTGTAATTAAACTAATCGAAGATTGTAAATGTTTACATTAGATGACGTAAAGTGCCATTCCTCATTCATGAAATGATATTCTAACGTAAACTTTCAACATTAGATATCGGATTTTTCATTATCGCTGCGCGCGTTGCGCTTTTTGATGTATCTATATTTTTACCCTTTTAGCATTTCACTGTTACTGGTGAGCCACCAGGTTCTCCTTGCTTATGGTAGCAAAACGTTCTACCATCGGCCATTAAAATAGATGCTTACAAAATACGATCTTGGCCTTTGTAGTGTATATTTTACTTTTTTGTTACTCCACCTATGTCACCTTGACTTTGGAACCGCAGGCTTGACCAACAAACGTCGTTGAGTATTGTTGATACCCGCGAGTGCCCCTCGACTTGGTGAGCGCTGCAACTTTATGTGCTAAAGAGAGGAAAACAAAACAAGATCCTTGCGTAGTTGAATACTGCTACTAGCGCGTATCTCTCTCACTCAGTTAGTTTGCCCCCCGGTTTGCCGCTTCAATTGTTGGGCAAGTGAACGAGAATCGCTAGCGTGCCCTTTGTCGTGCCGAGAGCTTTATTGCTTGCTGTTTGAAAAAAATAAAGTCACCCGCGCAGCAGCGGCGTGAATTGATTGTTATACAAACTGGCCCAGTAAATCAAAATAGTTATGAACCAATGACGAACCTCGTTCTAATTATGGGAATAATCTGACACGATGTATTTCACCTAATGTAGTGTCGGAGGTCACTTATGCTTCCTAATGTGTGTCTTCCCGTCGTTCTCTTCTATCGTCACTAGCTCCTTAATGGCCTGAACTTGACTGAATTGATTCATAAATTCTCTTTTGTTGAAAGATATATTACGTGTTCATTGGACAGCCATTAAATTTGAATATTGCATGTCTCGTAGAAAAAAAAAATATTCCCCTATTCAAATTTCAGGTGCTTCTAACGTACCCTGGTTATTTTTACTAGCTATGTGCGAAATTATTCAAACTTTAATTTTTTCTTACTATGTGCTTCTTAGGGAAATTACACCCGCTTTTTTTTTAAAAAAACAACTCTATTCAGCTCTTGCAATACGCCGCACAGTAAAAAAAGGAAAAGACTCACTCACCCGAGTATCCTTGGAACAGAGCCGGTCATCGTCGTTGACATCTCACCTTTAATTCTCACTATGTAACTTCGGTAATTCACAGGTGTCTGGCCGATTATTCCAATTTGATTATTAATAAGACACTTACTTCCTGTGTTTATATTTATTTCTTGTGTTCTTTTTTGAATTGCACAACTTCAAAAGTGCCTTCTAACGTACGATCTCATTCACTTCACAGCTGTTTCGCTAATATTAAATCGCGAATTGCGAGTTCTTTCTTCTTATTAATTTTTTTCACACCTCTGTGATCCTTTTCGAAGGGGTCACGTGACACTACGACGGTTTATAAGTTCTGTAAATTCTCCTAACTTTGGGTTCTACTTTTTTTTTTCTTAACTTTTTACTGCACAAACTTTCACTCGTTCTTGCTACTGGCCTATCAAACTTGATGGCGTAAGTTCTTTTTCACGCTGTCACCAATTAATGTAAGGTTTATCCTACCAGGGACTTCTTCCTCTAGGTATCCCTGTACGCGCAATTGGCGCGGAATTAATACACCAGATTAGAGCTGATGATAATTAACTTTTATTTTGTACATCACTGCTTAAATATACCCTGCAGGTAACTCAGAGCGAAAGGCTTTTCCCCTTCGATCCGGTCACCACATACCTAGCTGTTCTATACTGGCCTATGGCATTTCTTGGCCTGTCTCTTTCTTGTGCTTAACATTTAGTACATTTTGGGCATTCTGATTGAGAGCGCCATAACATGTGTTTCCAAACACGTGCGCCAGCGTAAGCGCTAAGAACCCGCGCGTGAGCATGGGCGACGCTGAGCGACGCTACCGTTTGTCGAGTTCTTTATTTTTGTTTATTCAATGCCTCGGTGGCTTTGGTGACTATTCATCGCGGACGGCAAAGTGCTATCGCCAACGCTTGCATAGCAGAACCGTTCGCGGTCTTTCTTCAAGATCTTTCCTGCTTTCTTTACAAATGATCTTGTTTTAGGGGACAACGGCAGGCGGCCGTGTCCCGGTTCTACACTCTACCTGTTTTTCATTCCTTTCAACGGGAGGCTTACTGTCTTTCGGACTAAGCTTAAATGCACCGTATTCTGCGTGACGGAACATAAGATATTTTCTGCGCGGGTGTGACATCACATGAGCACTTTTTAGACCATGAATTGTGCTCATCGCGGCAGTTTACACAGACTTGCTTAGAGCTACATGGAACATTATCGTGGTACAGTTGTGCGCAATCGGCGCAAACTTTGTTTCCTCGGCATTGGTCTGCTTTGTGTCCAAACTTTAGGCAATTCATACATCGTAACGGAGCTGGAACGTATTGCCGTACGCGACAATTGTAGAACCCTACATCCATTGTTAGTGGAATTTGAGATAGATTGAAGGTCAGAATAAATGTGCATGTATCTTCTGACTTCATTTCTTTGGTGATTCTCGTCATTCTTCTAACAGCAACGACCTGTGATTCTTTGAGCCCTTCAAGTATTTCTTCGTCTTTCAACGATATCAAATCGAGACAATGGATTGTACCTCGTGATTGATTCAGGGTTGGGTGTTCGCAAATTTTAATACCAATTTCACCTGCTAGAGTAGACTTTTCTAACCCATCAACGAATTTTCCAAGGCATAGTTTATCAAAGAATTTAACCAGTTCCGCTGGCCTCTCCCATTCTTCACTGTTCTGTATATGTGTGGAAATTCCAGTGAAGCAATCTCTAATCGAAGAACAAAATTCATTGACAGAAGATCGATTCTGCCTTGAAGCAAATAACTTTTTTAGGAGAGTTGACAATTCTCTCTTATCTCCATACAACAGTGTTAATTGCGATTTTATCGCATTCCATTCTAATGGTATTCCATTGGAAGCAAGCATATCGCCGACTTCTCCAACTATTTTATTTCTTATTTCTTGAAGCCATAGTTCGAAAATATCTGTTCCGTTGAGCGTCTTAAAATGTTTAAGGATTCGCTCCACCGACTCTATCCAGGTGCTCAGTTGGTGTGGGCTACCTGAGTATTGTGGAAGGCCTTTAATTATATCCGGCACTCTTCCTTGAGAAAATATATCGTTTGTGACCGAGGTGCCTTCATGTGACCCGTCAGCCACGTGGTTTTGAAGCTGAGCGATTACACGCTCTTTTTCGTCGAGCTTCTCAAGCACTTGATTCAAGTGCATCTGCATTTCGGCAACTTGTCCCTGGCTCTGTTGGGCCAACTGAGCAAGTTGATTGTCTTTTCCGTGCAATTTGCTAGTTAGTGCGTTCAGCTCTTGCTGTAATTGTTCTAAATGTACTTGCGACATATCTCGATTTTTGTCAAATTTGTTCTCTACTCATAAAATAATTTTGTGTAAATCACTAAATGTATCACTTTCACTACCACTAAGATGCAATTGCAAATATATGACGATTTTGTAAAATTGGGATGATTTGTAAAAGGTTGCTCACTGTATTTTCTTAAGACGTTCGTTGGTCTCTGCTGATGTTTTATATCACACTATTTTTCTGTTGAGAACTACCGTTGGATGAAAATTCACTCCGCTTGTTGAAATTGTTCTGATGTTGTGATAATCTGTTGTCTTTCTGTCGTCGTATTTGATTCTGTTGATTGAAACTGAGCAATTTGGGTAACTAATTAATAAGGCTCCAGCTAACTGTCGGGCTTTTATGTTGCAGTCCGAATCTAAAAGAACTGTGTAGGTATCCTATATCCTGGGTATAACCTACCAGGACTTTCTCCAGAAAACCCTGTACGTGCCGTCGGCACGGAATTACAACTCGAGACTTGAGCGGTAGATTAAACTTACTTTATTTACACAAAAGCTTAAATAGTACCCTACAGGTAACTCAGAGCGAAAGGCTTTTCTCTTCGATCCGGTCACCACATACCTAGCTGTTCTATACTGGCCTATGGCATTTCTTGGCCTGTCTCTTTCTTGTGCTTAACATTTAGTACATTTTGGGCATTCTGATTGAGAGCGCCATAACATGTGTTTCCAAACACGTGCGCTAGCGTGAGCGCAAAGAACCCGCGCGTGAGCATGGGCGACGCTACCGTTTGTCGAGTTCTTTTTTGTTTATTCAATGCCTCGGTGGCTTTAGTGACTACTCATCGCGGAAGGCAAAGTGCTATCGCCAACGCTTGCATAGCAGAACCGTTCGCGGTCTTTCTTCAAGATCTTTCCTGCTTTCTTTACAGATGGTCTTGTCTTTGGGGGACAACGGCGGACGGCCGTGTCCCGATTCTATACTCTACCTGTTTTTCATTTCTTTCAACGGAAGGCTTACTGTCTTTCGGACTAAGCTAGAATGTACCGTATGACAAAATTCTGCGTGACGGAACATAAGGTATTTTCTGCGAGGGTGAGACGTCACATCTGCCACCCCGCCTAGTTGGCCATTATCTAGAAGAGATAATGTAATTGTACTTCTACTTACAATCTAGGCCCGTATTTCTCTTCTTGTTCGGATGACATAATTCGGTTTTTCCCCCTACTAAGACGTACATCATTTGTTTTATACGATTTTACAAACATAACATTTCAAATGTGCATTGCTTAACTTTTTTTTTCATCATACATTCTCTAACTTTGGTATTCGATGGTTATTTTTGTTTTACATTAAGAATCATTTCGACACATATCAATTCATTTATCTGTATTAGGCTTTTCTTTCCGCGTTAAAATATCAGTTTAACTTGTCTTGTGGCCCATTATTACCTTTTTTTTATCAAAAACTTCTTCAAATGACTTTCTTCAATTTTATTAAGTAGCTTAAATGCTTTGCTTTAATTGCATTTTTTCCATCTCATTGCTTTTTCTCGTTAAAAATCTTTCATTTTCTTAAAACTTTTTCGATTTACATAAAATGAGTCTATTTCGACACAATAGATTATTCTTTCATCTCTTTATCTTTGTTTCATCATGTTTTCTTCGAACAAACCGCATCGGTTCAATCTTTTTTTTTCTTTGTCAGGTATTTTCTGTCCGTTTCATAAATAAATCTTTTAATTGTACAAACCGCGTTGATTGAATATTTATCGTTTTCTTCTGCCTTCATATACAATGTTCGTCTAATAACTGGCGTGTTCTCAACACCTCATATCATCTTCTATTTGCACTAAAAATGTCCCGTCACTTTCTCATCTGCTTTATTCTTTAATCTTTTGCATCTCTTTTTGAATCTGTAATTATTTAGTTTTCGATTTGTCTCTTGCTACTGTCATACTGTCATACTTACACTACTTACACTTCACCTTAGTATGCAGTTGCCTGCATAATACCTCTCCCCTTTCCGTCCGGAGGTGCGACCGCCCGCTTTAAAGATTCCTGAAAGATAAGAAGGTTAGGAAATAAACGAAAACCCGCACACTCAATCATCCTGGGCCGGTTATTCCCTTGTTTTTCTTTCACCCAATTTGCACTCCCGCCAATCATTCTGGGTAACCACCCCGTTGTTTACATTCGCTCGTCCTTAACTAAAATTAGAATAGTCTGAATCTCCTAAAGTCAGCAGTCTCCTTGTTCGGTAGGTTTTGCCTTCTTGTCCAAAGTCTCTCCTAGTTCTATTGTTTTCCGTCATTTAAGTTATCTCCATCACACAAAATTTGCCAATACATCATCAATCGATTTTCTTCTTCTATTTCTTATTGGGCCATTAGCTATTTTAAATTAATCAAACCTTGTTACATGAGGTCTATTGTTCACTATATAATTTCCCATGTTAACATTTGCTTCTAATTTCTTTAAACTCTTTTTTTTTCATTACAATCTTCCAGATCATTCTAGTAATTTAAATTCCCCAAGTTTTTTGTTTATTTAACCTTTATCGGCGGGGTTCCTCCTCCCTCACGCCTTCATTCGTATTTGAATTTTTTCAACTGTGTCATGCCATTTGACTAATATCATCAAAGGTTGTATATCTTTTTCGGCGACTTATTCCATTTCTTCACGCCTTTACTTCAGTATGCTTTCTTCCGTTTGGTTCTGCCTATTAATTCCCGTCAATAAAATCATTCAAGTTTTTCGGCGACTTTTCGTATTTCTTCACGCCTTTACTTCAGTATACTTTTTTCCGTTTGGTTCTGTTTATGGACTCCCGTCAATAAAATCATTCATATTTTTCGGCGACTTTTCGTATTTCTTCACGCCTATATTTTACTTCCACCTTACTTTTTTATACAGTTTAAGGTGCTATTATACAGTTTTAGGTTATAACTCATGCCATCCAATATCGTATTCCATTAAATATATTCTGTCCGTTAATCTTGAAAGCATAGTTTAAGTTCATATAATCAGTCATAATAACGCTTAAGCCGGTTATTATGAACTTTTTCTAAACGATTGCCATTTCTAATTACTGTGGTCATTTCGCTTGGAATGTCCACTACTTCATATGGTCCCCTCCATATGTTCTGAAGCTTTTGACCTGCACCAGTCGCTACGGCCTTCACTAATACTTGTTCACCCAACATGGGTTTGTAATCATTAGATGATCTGTCGTAAATTTGTTTGCGGTTCTCTTTACTCCTTTTCAGGTTGGCTTGTGCGTTTGCATGTAAATCGTAAAATATTTTCTTCATTTCATGTGTGTATGCGTCATATGTCATCTTTTCCACTCCGTTCCGCTTATAGGTTGAAGTCGGGATTCGAGCTATCCGCCCGTACAATAATTCGAACGGCGTATACCCTGTGGACGAGTTTACTAATGTATTATATTCATACGTGAAAAACGGTAACAACTCGTCCCATGTGTGCGGCTTTCCGCCAATAAATTGTCTCAAATACGTTTTTAACTCGCGGTTTGATCACTCTACCAAGTTAGCTTGTGGATGATACGGGCTAGTCGTAATTTTCTTGATCTTTAAAATTTTGCACACCTCTTTCATTAGTGAGCTCACAAAATTTGCGCCGTTGTCTGTCTCTAGTTCCAACGGGGCACCGAATTTACAAATATAATTTTCTACGAAGGTCTTGGCTACCGTCTGACTTTCTTGATTCTCCATTGGAGCGACAATTAGGTATCTCGTCAAGTCATCCTGCATGACTAGACCATAACGGTTTCCCATATCGGACTCGGGTAACACTACTATATCCATGTATAATTTCTCTAATGGCTCCGGTGCGGTTGTGGTGATCTGCATCGGTATCTTGTTTGATCTTCCAATTTTGTTCTTTTGGCAGGAATCACACTGCCGAACGTAGTTCTCGATATCCCGTTTCATCGTAGCCCATGTAAAAAGTGTGCCAATTCTCTGGCGCATTCGTCGCGCTCCTACGTGCCCTCCTAAGGGTGCATCGTGAAAGTCCTTTAAAATTGTTTCCACTTGATCTGGCGTGATTACTGTACGCTCGCTATTAGCATTATATAGTATTAATTGTTTTTCTAGTTTACCCGCTAGGAACTGAATCATTTGCAGAACCTCCTGCTGCTTGATTTTTCTGAAGGATATTAGGTGAATGACCCCGGCTGCCTTTACTGCCGCGGGGCTCTTATTGAAGCTATCCAAAAATTGTGAAAAAAATTTCCGGCAATCGATTAACGAATTTTCGCTGCCGTCTACTATGAAACCGCCTACTTTCTTGTCTTTAAATTTGAGTACACCATCCTCGACGTAATCTCTTAGTCCTTGTGACAGCTGATACAGTGTCTGAAGTTCTCTGTATGCTGTCCGACTGTTTAAAATGATAAGACGAGCTTCGATATTTCTCTCGTCCAATATTCTCTTCGAGACTTCCACCGTCTCACTTGGTATCAGGTCATTTGATAATGCCTGTGAAAAGTCATCATATGAAAAGTTGACGAGTTGTTGCTCATCCTCGTCCTCAGCGATGTCCGCAATGTCTATGGCACTCAAATCTTGTATTGTGCCGTTCAAATCATCCGAAGCATTCTTCTGCTGCTCTAGCAGGCGTTTCTGCTGGCGCGTAATCATGGCTATCTGCCTGTGGGGTGAACTTTCTTGCCCCTGACACGTCCCATCTGACAAACGTGACAAAAATCGGCGACTATATTTTCGCTACCCTGTTTATACCTGATGCTGCATTCCAAACCCTGCAACTTTAGTCTAAATCTTGTCAGCGTTGGAGATGTCTCTTTGAGCCTTCAAATCGCTATAAGTGGTCTGTGGTCTGTGTAAACGATAAACCTTTGACCAAAAATGTAATGTTTGAAATATTCTATGGCCCATACAATCGCCAATAGTTCCTTTTCTATGATATGATATCTGGTCTCTGCACCTACAAGTGCACGACTCGCGAATGCGATCGGCCGGTGCATGGATTTTTCATTCGACAGGACGGCTCCAATAGCATAATTGCTAGCGTCTGTCATAATAACAAAAGTGTCTTGATAATCTGGCCGGACTAAAACTGGTTCTGTAATCAGCGCGTTTCTAAGGAATTCGAATACTTCCTGACATTCTTTTCCCCACACAAATTTAGCGTCTTTCTTTAACAAATCATTCAGCGGCTTGCGCCTCTCCGCGATGTTGGGGATAAACTTCCCATAAAAATTTACTGTTCCCAAAAATGATCTTATACCTTTTACGTTTGTGGGTGGCTTAAGGCTTTGAATGGCCTCAATATTTGCATTGGTGGGTTTTATGCCTTCTTCATTAACGACATGACCCAAATACTCCAGTTCCTTTTTCAAAAACTGACACTTTGTTGGTTCTATTTTTAAGTTATGTTTGCGCAAAGCTTTTAATACTTTTCGCAAGTTATCATTATGGTCGGTGATAGTGTCACCGAAAACTATAACATCATCGAGGTAGACAAAACCTTTCACGTCCCCTATCTCAAAGAGAACAGTATTCATAAGTTTTTGGAATGTTGAGGGGCTGTTCTTTAACCCCATCGGCATCCGTGTAAATTCGAAGTGGCCTTGGGGAGTGGAAAACGCCGTCTTAGCCGCATCTCGGCGGTCTATCGGGACTTGATTGAACCCCGATTTGAAATCAATTGAGGAGAAATATCTTGCTCCTCCAACATTATCCAATATCTCATTTATAAGAGGTATTGGGTATACAAACGGCTTGGTAACTTCGTTCAATGATCTACCACAATTCTGCATCTTTTATTACCGTCAGCATCCGGTTTCTTTGGTACACATAACACCGGTGCATTCCAGGGACTAGTGCTGGGTCTAATAATACCCTGCGCCCTCATTTCATCGATTTCCTTATTAATGTGCCGTTTCTATCGTGTGTACGGCGGCGTCAGTAGTGGTTAACCTGTCGCCTTCGAAAAAGAAAATATCTGCATAGCTTTCAACTATATTCTTTACTGTCTTGAATTCCCTCTCAGGCAAGTGCGCCAAATTTAACACTTGCCGTAGTTTTTCAATTCTTGCAATACCTTTTGACTCTGGTGTCAGCTTGTGCTCCAACAGGTCATAGTCAAGCCTCGAGTCTAGGTCCAACTCGGGCATTATAGTATTCTTCGAGTCAAGAAAATTGTTCTTCGGCTCTTCATTTCGATGTGTTCGGTGCTCTCTATTTATTTCGTTTTTGTCTACGTCAGCCTCATTGCGGGCTGTGTTGCTAGTATCTCGCAACTCGTTCTGCACCATAACTCTATTTCTGGCTGCCACATAAACATGTCGACTAAGGACTTCGTCTTTGGGCATACTCCACGGACTCAAGTCGTCCGGACTTCTGTTTCCGTGTTTTTTGAACACTATGTAATCAAAATTATTTTTCCTATTTGAAGCGTATGCTTCTTTAAGAATTCTGCTCCGATTAATCCGTCGCTTGGCAAATTTTCTAATATATGAAATTGCGTCGGGATCAAAAAGTCTCCGACTATTAAATCCAACATAATTGTACCTGAGGTTCGCACAATGTCTTGGCCGATACCTCCAAAAGTGGTTACATCCTGTGTATATACCGGTAAGATCAGGTTCAACGTAAATTTGACATTCTGCTTAGCCAGTAGGGTTAACATTAAGTGCCCTCTGACATCGTAATATACTCGCTTAGCCACACAAGCACTGTTGTCTCTTATGTGATTGCATGCGATCCTCCAATCGGCTATTTCTATATTGCTGGGCTCATCGGTACATCTCCGCCAGTCAACATCTTCGCAAATTTCTGCTAAATCCTCGTTAAAATGTCCTCTTTTTATAATCAGGAAAGGTCTCATTTGCTTCCTGTTTCAATGTTTCTACTTGATTTATAACTGCCTCGATGCGTATAATATCCCCAAATTCCTTTAATAAATTCTGCTTAACCTGTGGCCAAGCATTTGCGTTAATTCTATGTATTGCGGCAGCAGCTCTGCCTTTTAGTTTTAATAGAATGATATAAACCAGTGGAGCGTGTGATACTCCTTCTGGTATCTCCCGAGCAAAATGCTCGATATGATAAACGAACGCTTCTAGTCCGTCTAGCGATCCATCAAATTCTGGGATGCATCTGCTTTTGGAAACGTGTACTCCATTATGAATATAAAATTTTATATATATTTCTTAAAAAACAATAAAAGGTACTGCGGAATAAATACTGTAAGACTATAAAAGGCTTATGTAGCCTTCTTCCTCTTTTTCCTAGGTATCACTAACGATTCTGTTGACCAGATGTGATAACGTAGCGTGACCGACTCTAATTTCTTCGTCGCGCCATCAAAAAATCTGAACACCAAGTTTCGAACCATTTAGTGTCAACGGTTCAACGTTTATCTTTATTAATTAAATAAATAACTTTAGGTTTTCATAATAATTAAATGATTATTTAAAAAAAATAATCATTTCTATTCAGAGGCGACGCGTGACCAAGTGGGCCACCTGTTCAATCGACATTTGCAACATTAAAACAACAGTATTGCGATAACAGATTTTAAAAGCTTTATTTATCAACATTTATTTATATAACAAAGGAATCCTTCGGTTTACTTTTAACGCAAACTTGTCGATAATATCGTCGTAAAATAATGGCGTCAGCATCATCTCATGGAGTAAATCTTTTTCCACAGCCATCATCATAATACCAAATAATCGATTCTGGCCCGATTTAGACCGCAAATAATTTTTGATCCGTCGGAGAACCGAAAACGTTCGTTCGACGGACGCCGTTGTATTAGGCAATGTCAGTATCATTCTGGCCAGCCGAAGCGTTTCGGAGAAAGTTTGATGCAGGTTTTGTCCAAGGATAAACGAAATTAAATACAATATATTTTTGCACTCAGCGCTGCGCGACACTTTTTTTCTCACGTGAAGAATAATGTCATCAATGAGGAAATACATGAAAACCCTTCGCTGCACTCTCGGCTTTGCATCGACCTGACGCTCGCTTGAGCGTTGAGAGCTGTGTACTCTCGCGGCCTCTCTCAAATTTCAATGAACGAACATCAAAGAATGGTGGGCGTGGGGGTCGGCGTCGGCGGTATCGTTTCCATCGGCTTGGTTCAACATAATTGAACCGCAAATGTCATTTTTACGCAAGGCTGCGCATTAGTAGTGGTGCACGCTTTATGTACATAACTGGCTGCGTACGCTACAGTACTTGAAAATGCAGAGAAGTGTTTGAATGAATGCTAGTTCAGATAAATGATTTGAACAAACGGTAGTCATTACTGCTTATCTCGTTGTGTTGTGTTGTATTACGGGTGAGCTGTGTTGCGGGTGGGTTGAGTAGTGTAGAGTGAGTTTAGCCAGGTTATATTCTTCACGGTGGAGAAATAAATAGAAATTGAAATTGGTGGAAATAAATTGAAAATCAAAAAAATTTTCGAATGTTCGAAATAACATTAAGGTTACAAGAAAACTTAATGATGTCAGATCCATGCTACAAATGAGAAATAATTCGAGTAATTGTTCTGAAATTGTCTACCTGTCCTATGAACAGGTTGAATAGGTGGACGAGACGCCTCTGTTTCTATTTAGTGTAACTAAATTAATCAAAGATTGTAAATGTTTACATTAGATGGCGTAAGGTGCCATTCCTTATTCATGAAATAATATTTTAACGTAAACTTCCAACATTATATATCTCTGCCGTCGGTTACTATTTACTCTACCGGTGGATATGTCACCATCGCTGCGCGCGTTGCGCTTATAGATGTATCCATTTTTTACCCTCTTAGCAATTCACCGCTACTGGTAAGCCATGTATGGTAGCAAAACGTTCTCGCCATTGGCCATTAAAATTGATGCTTACAAAATACGACCTTGGCCGTGGCTGGCACAGCTGATCGCAATAACACTGCAAAATTCATAAACAGAGACAGCGTACCCGACAATTAGTACAACTGACTAACTTTTGTATGCAACGTGTGAGCGCGCAATTCGTAGTTACCGCTCTCACGCTCTTTATTGAACATTAATGAAATGCGACTTTACCACTTTATATTTGCTAACGATAACGTAGCCACCCGTGTGCTAAAATTCTCTCTTAGAATAATTAAGGTGAGTTCCATGTGCGCAACTCTGCGAGTATCTGTTTGCGTTCTTAAATTCGATTTGCTAGCGGTGTTACCGCCCGTTTGCTTCCCGCTCTGCCACTTTAATTATTTTGTTGGGCAAATGAACGAAAATCGCTTGCGTGCACTTGTCGTGCCGAGAGTTTTATTGCTTGCCGTTTGAGAAATAAAATCAACCGCGCAGCAGCGGCGCGAATTGATTGTTTATACAAATTGGTCTCTCGACCCAAGTAGATGTGATAACCTGTAAATCGTTATAATTACGAACCACTGAAGAATTGTTACGATTGTAGTTCGCCTAATGTAGTCTCCAAGGTCATTTATGTCTCCTAATGTGTACCTCTCCGTCGTTCCTAAATGGCCTCATATTTGGTAATTTTTTGTTCAATCAGTTTAAAAAAAAAAATTCAATAGATGTTAATTCACAAATTTTGCTGCGTCGAACGATACAAAAAAAAATACTCTTCCGTTAAAATTTCAGCTGCAATCTTTAAACATAAATTTTTCTTACTATGTGCTTCTCACCCGAATATCCTTGGTATAGGGCCGGCCATTGTCGTGGACATCTCTACTGCAATTTCCACTACGTAATATGTAGAGGCCGTAGAGGTGTTAATAAGTCACTTACTGCATGTGTTTATTTTTTTTCCCAGCTGTTATCATTAACTGGCTTATTGCGAGATTTGGTTCCGTTTTTTTTAGTCTTCTTCATCAGTCAGAACTGGCATTATGTTTTTTTTTTCGCTGTCACCACATGTGTGTACTCCTATCCTCACGATTTTCTAGTTCAGTTCTGGATGATGAAAATACAAAACGCGCAATGCGCAGCACTTCAGCGACAAAATAGTTACGCTTTCACTTAATTTACTGTTATCCTCACGATTTTCTAATTGAATTTTAAGTCCACTCGGTTTTCATACTCACTCAGTCAGAACTGGCGTTATGTTTTTTTTTTTCGCTGTCACCACATGTGTAGGTATACCTATATCCTGGATATAACCTACCAGGACTTTCTCCGGAAAACCCTGTACGCGCAATTGGCGCGGAATTAATACACACAGATTAACGTGGACTAACTGACTTTATTTTCGTACATCACTACTTAAATATACCCTACCGGTAACTCAGAGAGAGAGACTTTCTCCACTCTCTGTTTACCTTACTAATCTCTTAACCTAATCTAGTACTGCTAAAGTACAGGCGGCGTTTTGTTTACAACACAAAACTTGTTTATTTTGGTCGAGTTTGTTTGCCGGTGGCACAGCAGAAGGCTGCGCGAAGTTCTTTGCCACCTATGGCATAATCTGTTGATACATAGAGTGTTGACAGAGCCGTTCGCGGTCTTCTGTCAAGGGAACCAAATGTTTCGCCTGACTAAAGCATAGCAGAAGGCTATGCCCTCCTAGGAACAAAATTTAATTTTAATTATAAGGCTCGTGACGGAGCATCGGGTTCTTCGCAGGGTGTGACGTCACACCGTCATAAGTCACATCGCCGTTTTGCCAGTAGTAATCACAGGTTTCATCTTGTACTTGGAAATTCGGTCGAAAGTTTGTTTTAGCTGATGGTGAATTGTTAAAATAATTTGGTTTGATAAAATGTTGTGGTGCTACCTGTGGAGTTGGTGCATGGTTAGGTTCATTGGTGCCTTGATTTGATTTAATGAATGGAGGTTGCATTCTTTGTGCTATATTATTATACCCGAATCTCGGGGGCTGTGTCCCGTTAGGATGTGGATAGAATGGTCTAAATTTTTTTTGGCCTGGAATGTACGGTGGATGGTGTTGAAACGTACCGCCATTCGTTGCATTCGGGGCACATATTGTGTAGGAGGTTTTTGATGTGATTTCTGCTGGTTTGAAAAATTTTGCTTCGGAACGGCACTTATGTTAGGTGGTCCAAGCGTGGCAGGTTTAAACCAATTTTGAACGTAGTTATAATTGCTTTCCTCTGAGCAGAAGCGAAAGGCTTCCATTAGTGTTTGAGGTTGTTGCGCTCGAATAATTGGCCCTAAAGGAGGACGAAGTCCGGCTACAAAGACCTTGAGTCCAATATCCTGATAATATCTCTGCTTAGCCGCCTTAACGTTAGAGTCTCGTTCGTTAAGATTGAGCTGATTTATTAGTAAAGAAATTATGTGAGAGATATCCTCATATAGTCCTTGCACTGAACCATTTTGTTGTAACCTAAACAGGTCTCTGGTAAGAGAGATCTCATCACGCTTGTCATGGTAATGCGTGATTAAATTGTTTTCAATTTCTGCCCACTCAAGCTCTGTACCGTACATTTCTAAAATTGTATCGGCGTCTCCGATAATTTTAGACCGTATGGACTATGGATGCAGTTGCAGATCAAAAAATAGGCGAGTTTTTCGCCTGATCCATGATAGGCATAATCCTATCTACGGATTTTCAAAATTGGTGTGGTTTGATGGGATTTCCATCAAACGGAATCAAATCACGTAGAGCGGACGGTGTTTGGAGGTTCTTGAAAACGTCCTCTTCTGCCGTTACTCTGCTGTTGCTAGACGATGTAGCCAGTCGTTGCAACTGATTGTTTAATCGCGCCATTTCCTGTTCGAGGGAGGCGACTTGGCCTCTCAGAGCATCCTGTTCTGCTGCTCCAGAATCAGCCGCGAGGGATTCCTGCGAGCCGTTCGGTTCTTCTTCGATCCCTTCTAATCTTTGTTGCCTAGTTAGAGGCATTTTTTCCACTTTTTCAGAGGACTAATCCCTTCTTAAATCTATTTCACTTGTTATTAATTTCTTATTTTTTGATTAATTATATTGTAGATTTTTGTGTTAGTTTTGCTGGTATATGTGATATTCAGAGACTCGCCTACGACGGGTGCGGGCTTGTCTCTCTAAATTAGTAGTGTTTAAATGATTTGAAATCGGAGAGAGCTTTTGTTTGTTTCAAGAAAGCTTTTCTCCGCCCGATTATTTTTAGTAATAGAAAAATCTTAAAATTACTTACGTTTTACTTGAAAATCCTGGGAGCGGTCCTTTTCGTCTCGTCGTTTGTTATAACTTGTTTTCTTACAGCGCGATATTCATTCGCAGAGGCCGGATGGCTCGAAAACTGTTTCACTCACGAGGTTACAAAAAAATCTGCACGACTGCGCCAATCAAATTTGCATTTGACTTTCGGGAGTTTTTAAAAACTAAACACGTCTTACTCGCTCGTTGGTTGGAACAGAATTAAATTATTTTATTCTCCAAACTTATTTCTACCCTAGCTAACCTGTCGCTATGTCCCTACGTCAGCGCATTCCGATGCAGCCACACGACGGTGTGATCCACGTCTAGGTTGGCGTTAATGCTGCGTCGGCAACTCGATGTCCGGCGTCTGTTAGCCGTCGAAGTCGTTGTAGTCCGATGATAGTAGTGTCCGGTGATATGGTTATAAGTTCTACCTTGCTCCACGTTTGCAAGTGATGAAAGGTGTCGGCAAGCGTGTGATTTTACTGTTATCTTAAATATATATATATATATAATATATATATATATATATATATATATATATATATATATATATATATATATATATATATATATATATATATATATATATATATATATATATATATATATATATATATATATATATATATATATATATATATATATATATATATATATATATATATATATATATATATAAATTATGCCGTGATTTATCGCGGGAACTAAAAAAAACTTTATTACTACGATTAACACTTTAATGTCCGATCACTACTGAATTACACACAAGACTGAATTGAAAATTAAATCTAGAAAGCTTAAATAAACTAAATCCGCTGACTCGTCGTTCCTCCGGAGGTTCAATTCTGATGCAGCCTTTGTCCGCGTGGTTCGATCGAATCCTGCAGTCGTCATCGATTGTCAATTTATGGTTTCGTTGCTGGTTTGGTTCCTCCGCTTGTTGCTACGGGCCTCAGCTGGGTTTTTGCTGACGTCTCGGCTCCGGGTGCGCCTAGGCCGGTCGGTCGTGGTGTAACGTCTCCCCCCTTAGATTGTCGTCCGTCCTCGGACGATTTTTCGAAAAGGACGAGCCTCGGTAAGGTTGCGGGTTCTCCTTTTCCAATGGTTCCTTTAGGTTCCGTGGTGGTTTCAGCATGCTTATGGATTTTCAGGATGGTATCTTCCTTAGATTTGGTTCTTCTGTTGATGATATAAATTGCAAAAGAGCAGAAAAAGGTTAGTGTGAGGAGAATTCCTCCTCCGATGGTTGTTGTCCTCTTCGAGCGAGGCAGGTCCAACTTTATCTCTTGAAGACTGTTTAAGTGTTCCAGTTTGATGTGGGTGATCTCATTCCGCTCTTCCGAGTAGTTGAGTTGAATGAATTTCCTTCCATAGATTGGTATGAGGTATTCTTCGTGGTCTGTTAGATGCTTTTGACCATTAAATGTGAGATTCATCACCTTAATCGTACAATTGTCTGTTTCGACAATAGTCGGGGTGTTGACTAATCTCGAGTTATTACATGAGTCGGAAATCAATACTTGTTGATTCGTATCCAATAGTATGATTCCTTTTTTGATTTCTTGTATTCTGATATGTTGCCTGACGGGTTTTAGGACACATTTTGGTGTCAAATGATTCAAAAGGTTGTTGATACAGTCGTCTTCGATAAGAGTTGTTGCTTCGCAGATGTCACAAATGTGCTCTTGTTTATAGATAATGTCTCTGTGCTTTGCCACCAGCTTGATGTCTGTACTGATTCGTGTGTTGTTTAAGTTGAGCGTCTGGATGTTGATCAGGTCGAACTCGTTGTCTTCTAGGATGGGTATTTTCGCCAAAATTAGGATTTCGTCGCCTTTTACAATTACGCTTCCTGAGCTGTATTGGAATATTTGATCTAAGTAATCCAGATTCAATTTTTGTGCTTTAAGTCTGTTATAAATGTACAATTTATCATCTAATGAAAATAAGTTTCTATTCAAAATGTTTAGCTTTGCAAATTCGATTTGTTCTTCTACGCTAGTGAGAATTTGAATTAACATGTCAAGGTTCATAATAAGATTAATGTATTCCAAGTCCGTATTGGTCGTAAGTGAGTTATTATTTTGGTCTACAATTTGTTTGTTTATTTTCTTGAGAATATCTGTAATATTATTCAGTTTATTCTGAATTCTTTCGTTTATAATTATTTGCCTTGATAAAGATTGAGAGAGTAAGTTTCCCTGCTTTTCTAACGTTTCTAAATTATGATTTATAATTTCCATATCATCGTTATCTGGATTGCCTGCAATAAGTTTAATTACTGATCCTCAAGCGTTAACTAATGCTCTTCTATTTCTGCGGGGATATAAACTCAACAATTTTCCTCTTGCGTATTGGATTTTGTAATCAAGGGTCCTTCTGAGATGATCTATTATTTTCAGGTTTTCTGTCGTTTTTTCTATGTAGTCAATGTTGTTTGCAATGGATTTAATATTGATTTTGTGTATAACTCTCTCAAACCCTATTCTTATCCTAACTTGTTTTAGTTTTATGGCAATTATGCCATTATTATATGATATTTCTTTAAATTTTGTGCCGTGTATTAGGATGATGTAAGTTAATCTGTAACGAGAGTTAAGTTATTGATTTAAACGATTATTTTTTTATTCTGTTTTTGTGTATTTTTACGTCATTGATGTCTTTGAATGTAAGATCGTTATTCTCTTCTATGGTAGTTATTTTGTAAGGGTTTACGTCTTTAGTTATTCGTTGGGAAATTTTAATGTATTTAGCATCGCCTGGGTTGTATTGTTCAGGTTGTTCGTTATCTTTATTTTGTTGTTCATATTTAGCTTTCCTTTTATCCAGTTCGATTTTAGCCGCTGATTGCAAGCTTTTAAATTTTTCCGAAATTTCTTCCATGTTTGTCGAGCCCGAATGATTGAATACCAAATTACGCGGTAAATTTTTTATAGCGGTGTGAAAACTGTTGTTATAAATATCGACGGCGATATTAATTTGATCTCTTGTAGACAAATCGTTGAATTTAATTTTGTTTGTTCGATAAATTTCGATTAGGGTAGAATGAAACCGTTCTACAATACCGTTTGAATTTGAACTACTCGCGAAATGTAACTCGACTCCTAGGTCGTTAAGGAATCCGATGAAATCAATAGACCTGAAAGAAGGTTCCTGGTCACTCACAATAGTCTTCGGTCTGCCAAATTGTCTAATGTGTTCTGTAATAGCATTTTTTACGTCCACTATTGTTCTAGTTTCCAAAGGTATGGCATTTGCAAATTTGGAAAACGAATCGACTATGGTGAGCCACTTTTGACCTTTTAAAAAGAATATGTCAATGTGGACTCGATCGAAAGGGTTATTGCCGAAAATGCTTTTTCTTATCAAATTCGGTGGCTTCCTGTCATATTTGGCTTTTTTGCAGATATCACAGGAATCTATCAAAATTTTAATCTTTCGATCAAGTTGTGGGAAGAAATATTTTTGCATTATCTGGTTCTTATTTTCTTTGATTCCTCTGTGGCCACGATTATGAGTTTCCCTCACAATTTCATCCTGTTGTTCATCTAGGCGTATGTCCTCTAGAAGGGTTTCTGAAATAAAAACTTTGTAGGGGCTATTAGTTGAAAAATGTTTCCGGTAAGTTTCTTGAACTAATTGAACTAAAGAGATTGGAATTTTGAGGCAACTTGAACTTCTGGGGTTAAGAGTCCGCTTTAATATTTCTACTATTTCTTCTTCCGTATAACTTTGTTTGACTATTATGTGCCTGTGAAATTTGGGAAAGATCTGTTCATATGCCGTAATCTCTATTTTTCCGATTTTAAAAATAATTTGGGTCCTGAATGTGTTGATTGGTCTCTCAGTGCACGGAATAAAGTAATCATCGCTTGTATCCGCTGAGTGTACTGTCATGTCGTCACTTTCATCATCTGAAAGTTCCTCTTCTCGTTCGGAGGGTTCCACGTTTAAAGACATCGATGATTGTGAATGTGCGTTTAATTGATTATGTTTTTTTAGGTTTATCCGAGACAACGCGTCTGCGACGACGTTTTGTTTCCCTGGTTTATAGATTAATTCGTAGTCAAATTCTTCTAAAGCCAGTTTACCTCTTATGATTCGGTGATTTGCATTAGTCATAGAGAAGGTAAGTGGTTGGTGATCTGTAAACATTTTGAATTTCCGTCCGTATAGATACGGTCTGAAATGTTTGACCGCCCAAACGATTGCCAAAAATTCCTTTTCCGTTGTTGAGTATCGTTCCTCTGTTTTACTTAAAGTTCGCGATGCGTATGCTATGGGTCTGTCATTGCCTGCGGGCCCTTGCGACAGTACTGCCCCTATTGCATAATCGCTTGCATCGGTAGTAAGAATAAATTCCTTGCTGAAATCGGGGTAAATTAACACAGGATCTAGCGTTAGAATTTGTTTACACTTTTCGAAGCATGCGTTTATTTCGGGTGTTATCTCAAACTCCGCGTCTTTTCTAAGAAGTGCTGTCAACGGTTTCACTATTTTAGCGAAGTCTTTTATAAATCTCCTATAATAGCCTAGCGTTCCTAAGAATTGACGAACTTCTTTTTCTGTTTTAGGGATTGGCCATTTTTTTATGATTTCTATTTTGTCACTGTTTGGTCTTACTCCATCTTCAGAGACAGTATGACCTAGAAACTGCGTTTCTTTTTTAAAAAATTCGCACTTGTCTAGCTGAATTTTTAGTCTAGCTTCTTTAAGTCTTTTTAGAACTTGTGCTAAATTTTTCTTGTGTTCCTGAAGTGAACTGGAAAATATGATTATATCGTCCATATAGACGAAACAACATACTCCAATTAAATCCCTTAGTATACAGTCCATTACCCTTTGAAAAGTTGCCGGGGCGTTTTTCAACCCAAATGGCATGCGAGTAAACTCGTACTTTCCTCCGTTCACAGAAAATGCTGTTTTCTCTGTGTCTTCTTCTGCCAGCTGGATCTGGTGGAAGCCAGAAACTAAATCAATAGTTGAGAAATATGTAGCCCTTCCCAGTTTATCCAAGATGTCGGTAATCTCGGGTATGGGGTACTTGTCGTTGATAGTTTTTTCATTTAGCTTTCTGTAGTCGATCACTAAACGAAATTTCTTGTGACCAGATGCATCTGCCTTTTTCGGGACTATCCATACGGGTGAGGTGTATGGTGAGATTGATTCTCTTATAATTCCATCGTTTAGCATCTTTTTAACTTGCTTTTGTACTTCGCTTTCATAAACGTAGGGATATTTATATGATTTCGTATGGACTGGGATACTATCTACCGTTCGAATTTTATGTCTTATTTTGTGTGTGAATGACAGTTTGTCGGACTCCACGTATAAAACATCTCTGTACTGAACGATCACCGTTTCGAGGGCTTGTTTTTCTTCCCTATTCATGTGGTCGTCACGAAAGGTATAGTTTGTCATGTTTATTTGCTTTGGCAATTCGGTTAAATCGAACGGATCCTCATCCATTTCGATTTCACTCGAATTTATTTCTTGTGAAGATTTTGAGAAATTTTGAATCGCTACAAAAGCTTTATTTTTGCTGCTTCTGTAGATACCAGGTAAAATAGTGAATGAATTGTATTTCTTTTCATTCGCTATTATGAAATCACCGTTCTTTTTGGTTTTCAGTGCGATGTACTGAAATTCTTGTTCATTTATGTTAATTGCTTGCTCTTCAGGGAATTTTTTTTGCATTTTTATTGTTTTTCGTCCGATTTTCAAGGAATTATTACGAATGTCGATTTGAGCATTTAAGTCTCTTAATGACTCGTAACCTATTAATCCATCGAAAAACTTGTGGAATTTAAAAATATAAAATTTCAATTTCTTCTTGATCTGAAATGGATCAAAAGAAGCTGATTTGTTTATTATGTGTGTTCCACTTATATTCGTTACCCTGATTCCATTCTCAGTTCTGCAATTTTCAATGTTTACGTGCTCGGGTGAAATATAATTTTTGTTCGCTCCCGTGTCGATCAAAAATTTCATCTCACCTTTCGAGGTTTGAATTATTATATAAGGTACAAAATTGTTATCGCTTTTTATATTTTTCGACGTGGCTCTTCTACCACGTGAAAATTTAACTCCTCGTCGACGAAGTAATCATCGTCTTCCGAGTTCAGAGCTGATTCCTCCAGCTGATTAGAGGTGTCGTACTCATCCTCGTAGTTTTTGCTGAATTCGCTTTCTTGTTTTGGTTTGGTTTCGTGGTTGTTCACCTCCGTACGGGACTTTGCGGTTTTCATTGAAACGTCGTCGTCCACCGGTGGACCTCTAGGGGTTTTAAATTTCCCTGATCCGTTCGGTTTCGCGTTGAACGTGTTACCGTGCTTGTTGTTGCTGTTGTTGTTGTTGTTCGTGTAGTTGGGTTTTGTATTCGTCTGATTACCGTTGTTGGAATTTGAAAACGGTTTTGAATTGAATGAATTGTTAGAGGTTGAACTGGAATGTTTGTTAAATTTTTGCCTGTACGCGGCATTCGCGTATTGCGTTGTTATAGCGTAGGCTTCTTCCAATGTTTTTGGTCGATAGCTCCTCACATGCATAGACAATTCGTCTGTGAGGCCATCTATGAATCTAGTAAGCGTCATCAAGCTTACTAAATTGTTTATTGCCTTAGTTGCATTCTGATAATCTTCCATCGTCGCCGCTGTCGATTTGATAGCGGTGTCGATGGTTTTGATTTTATTATAATACTCAGGAATTGTCTTTTTCCCTTGTGTTATGTAAAATAATGATTGGATGTGTGACGTAAGGTCACGTCTATCCCCGTAGGAATTCAAAATCACCTCTTTAATTTCTAGCCAGCTGTTCGGGTTGCCAGCAGCGATCAAAATCTCTTTGGCTTCGCCCGTAATTTTGTTTTTCACTGCCCTGACTAATTGGCTATACACTGGTTCATCTCGGTATCTTCTAAAAAGTTCGAGAGTATTTTCCGCGTCTTCCAGCCATGCATGGGTCTCTTTTTTATTTCCACTAAATGTTGTTAGATTTTTGATTGGGTCTGGAGTCCTGAATTGCATAAAAGGATCATCCGCCTTCTCTTTTAAATTTCTGAGTTGTTCAATCAACTCATTTTGGTTCTGGGTTAAACTTCTTATGTGCTGAAGTAAACCCTCAATTGTGATTGCCGGTTGTGGGGCTGGTTGAGGAGCTGGTTGTGGCTCTTCTTCATAAAGTTCTGGGGCTGCGAGATCTGGTGAGATCATTAAGTCGCGCTCGGCCATTATAATAAATTAACTTCGTTTGCTTTGTATTGCGTATAGATTTGTTGTCAGTATTCACTTACACTGCACTTTCACGGTTAGTTGTTAGTTTTGTTTTTTCACTTTGTGATATTTCAGGTGTCCGCTTACCGCTGGTGGGGGCTCGCACCTCTGAATTAGTATGGTTTTGTTTGTGTTAATCTTAGAAAAATGATTGTGGTTACTTACAGGAAGATAACTGCTTTCATCTCCTGGAGTCTTGGTGTGAAGTGACGGATGGATGGGGTAGGTTTCCAAATGGCGGGATCGGTCCTCTGATATCCGCAAGTCCTTGATGTTCACTCAGGGGTTGTTCTTGCTGGGTGTATCAGTTGTCTGCCAAAGACGTGGGCTGTTCCTCTTTGTAGAACTCGGTGACTGTGATACTAGATATTCACTCTGTTAACACTGTTCACTTTGTCTAACCACTTGGCCTTGCGACTGCGCCAATTATGCCGTGATTTATCGCGGGAACTGAAAAAAACTTTATTACTACGATTAACACTTTAATGTCCGATCACTACTGAATTACACACAAGACTGAATTGAAAATTAAATCTAGAAAGCTTAAATAAACTAAATCCGCTGACTCGTCGTTCCTCCGGTGGTTCAATTCTGATGCAGCCTTTGTCCGCGTGGTTCGATCGAATCCTGCAGTCGTCATCGATTGTCAATTTATGGTTTCGTTGCTGGTTTGGTTCCTCCGCTTGTTGCTACGGGCCTCAGCTGGGTTTTTGCTGACGTCTCGCTCCGGGTGCGCCTAGGCCGGTCGGTCGTGGTGTAACGTATATATATATATATATATATATATATATATATATATATATATATATATATATATATATATATATATATATATATATATATATATATATATATATATATATATATATATATATATATATATATATATATATATATATATATATATATATATATATATATATATATATATATATATATATATATATATATAATTCGGGTAAATCCTCATGATATCTGATGTTTTGTTCTCCAGTTGAGGGACGTTAAGCATGTATATGAGAATATTGTCTTTCAATGCTACCTTTGGAATAACGAATTGTAGTGCTTCGTCAGGAAAATCCATCTCTACTCCTTGATCTTGTATAAGTGTTCGTAGAGTGTTTATTTCTCGCAATGATAGTATTTCATTGCTTACTAGTGAATTTTTTGAAAGGGTGATAGCGTCTTGGATATTATCGAGTAGGTGGTTGATGCTGTCGATGTTTATTTTTGTCATTATTGCTTCGATTTCGTTGAAAATGATGTTGTTACTATGGAGATTTTCAACAATCTTATTTATGGTTTCCGTGAGGTGTGCAATTCTGCCATTTATTTGCATGTTTGTTTCCATCTGCGCGTTATTTTGGTCGATCAAATCGTTCATAGTGTAGTTAATAAGTCTCAAATCTATTGCGTCGGGGGTTCCGGCTATAAACTTGAATGCTGTGCCAATCATATCCCATCGCTTGCTCCGATGACTCCTTGGTTTTAGTCCATAAAATGTTGCGTATAGTCGTTGGATTTTTTGTCGTATTATTTTTGCTAGTGGGTTAGTTTTTACAAGTTTTTGATAGGAAATGTTGGTCAAGCTCTCAACTGCTTCTTCAATTATTGTCAAGTTAATGGGATGAATAAGCTTTACTAATCCAGTTTTAATTTTGCATGGTCTCTCTCTTATCAACAACAGTGGGTTCGTGTGTAAATTATTGATTGTTAGGAATTGTGCTTGACTCGCGGTTATCGTAAGTAGTACCAGTATTAACATCGTTTTCTGAAATTATCAAAATATTATTAACATTAGTAAGGGTTAGTATTACTATGTATTTGATTGTGACTGGTTGTTTCGAAATAATCCCTAAGTTTTCCTTTTCCTTTTTATTTTTGTTTTATGGATTCTAATGTTTCGCTGATCTATAAAAGTTTTTCTATTGTTCTGTTTGACCTTTTGTTTTCTAAATTTTGGTCTATGTTTAGCTTTTATGCCTTGTATTTTGTTATAAATAGTTCGCCCTTGATTAGAGGTGGTTCTTCTTCTCTCTCGATGTTACGACGTTCCCTGGTTTTATTTTGATAATTTTGAATTTTATTTATGACGTCATCGAAAATCACGTTTATATTTTCCAAGATGGTTTCAAGATTC
The DNA here is from genome assembly GCF_029784165.1 of Wyeomyia smithii. NCBI lineage: Eukaryota > Metazoa > Arthropoda > Insecta > Diptera > Culicidae > Wyeomyia > Wyeomyia smithii. Next base: position 220,651,642 of record NC_073696.1, on the reverse strand, counting down.
AAAGGCCTCTCATCGCCTTCTCTGACTCCAAAAAACACCTCGGTGGGTTTTAATTTGGTTGCCGAATGGATGGTGTCGTTGTATAATGAAGTCGCTATTCTATACAGTTCCTTTGCTGATATGTCATTATACTTCTGTCGTACGCAAGGGAAAATTTCTGCAAGAGTTGAATGGACCCGTTCTACGATGTCATTCACCTCACTATGTCCGGAAGGTGTAAAATGAGTTTCAACGTTTAGCCTTTGAGGGAGGCCTCGAATTTCTGGTGATTCAAAAGCAACCTTATTACCACAAACTATCAATTTTGGTGTGCCATAAGTGGTGATAAGTTTTGTGATACTTTTTTTTAACATCAGGTATTGAGCGGGATTTGATGGGTATGAGTATAGCGTATCGAAAAGATTTGGGGAAGAAATGTAAATGTCGACGTGCAAGATGTCAAGAGGTTTTTGTGGAATTGGGGTTTCTGAAAATGTGATTTTATATGGGTTTCTTTCGTATTTGTTTTCGAGACAGGTGGGACAAAGGTTGATAAAATTTCGGATCCTGTTTTTCATCTGGGGGAATTAGAACTTTCTTACGATCGTTGCGTAATTTTCCTCTATTCCACGACGGGCTCTGTCGTGTGTGGCTTCGATAATGTTATCCTGTTCTTCGATAGTTGTAAGGTCCTGTAGAATTGATTGGGTTAGAAAAATTTTGAAAGATTTAGCGCGTGAGAAATGATTCATATATGTGATCTGAAGGATGTTCAACCACTCCTCTGGACAAAGAGAGCAGTTCGTTCTTGTTAAGTGCATGAAATCTCGAAATATTTTTTTGGCAACTGGAACTCCAAATGCTGCTCGTACCATCGTTCGTCTAAGTATACCTGGAAATATTGTCTCGTATGTTTCACTATTGCTACTTCCCTTTTTTATAACTATTTGATTTTTGAAGACGTTCAATGGAGACTCGGTCATTTTGATGAGACTCTCATTGTCGGAGTCTGCGGAATGCACTGTTGCTGCGTCTGATGATGCTTCGGCCTCCTTTGCATTTACTTCGTGTTGAATTCGCGAGAGTCCGTCGGCTACTACATTTTGTTTGCCAGGGCGATACTGAATATCACAGTCGAACTCTTCCAATCTCAACTTCATCCGAATCAATCTGTCGTTAGATGTTTTCAAATTTAATGCGTACGTTAAAGGCTTATGGTCGGTGTATAGGGTAAATTTCCGACCATAAAAATAAGGCCTAAAATATTTGCACGCCCAGTCGATAGCCAGGAGTTCTTTTTCAATCGCTGAATATTTCTCCTTGGTTTTCGTTAGAGTGCGTGAAGCAAATGCTATGGGTTTGTTTTGGCCGATAGGGCCTTGTGAAAGGACAGATCCCAGAGCGTAATTTGAAGCATCTGTAGTGAGCACAAATCGCTTCGAAAAATCGGGATATTGTAATACATGACTACTTGTGAGAATGTTTTTGCAGCGGTTAAAGGAAGAAACAAACTCATGTGTGTGTCTGATTTCTTCTCCTTTTCTTAACTGCTGTGTCATTGGTTTCGCTATTTTTGCGAAGTTTTTGACAAATTTTCTATAATAACCGATTATTCCAAGAAACCATTTTAGTTTCTTTTCGTTTTTCGGCAAAGGCCATTCCTTGATAGCTTTGATTTTCTCTGGGTTAAGCTTGACTCCCTATTTACTATTTATCTCAATGTTCAACACATCGTAAATATTCAGTTCTCTGGAGACATCATCGCAATTATGAACATAGACCCTTGCTTTGTGGTCTGAGCATCTGTATAATCCAGAAAGAATGTGAATTCTCGGCAGCAATTCAATTTCGTCTTTCAGCAAGAAATCGCCATCGAGTCCTGAAGTTGGTATGATAATGGGTTTGATTTCGTTTCAATTAACTTGAACTTTATAGGGATATTTTTTATTGAACGGTATTGAGAGGTTTTTTATTTTTAAACAGTCATTTGCTGTATCAATTACAGCTCCCAGTGGTCGCAGCGTTTCGTACCCTATTAATCCATGGAAATAGTCGTGAAACTCGAATAAGAAAAATTTTTGGTTTGGGAGTGTTTTGTCGTGATGCAAGAAAGGGTTGAGAAAAGCATATTTGTTTACCAGGTATCCTCCGTTTATGTTTTTGATTTTTTGATTTGTTCCTATTTTTATACAACTTGCTGGGACTAATTTTGGAGAGATATAATTTTTATTGGCACCGGTGTCGATGAGAACCTTAAGGGGTTCCAAATTTTAAGAAGGGTAAAATATTGTTAATCACTCCTCTTGTTGTAGAGGTTGTGCTAAATGAAAATTTAATTCATCGCCAACAACTTCTTGTTGTTGGTCCGGGTCGTCGGTAAATGAGTCTTCCGTCTGTGTGTCTGTAACGTATGGCTCACCGAACTGATCTTCATTCGATGTGCCTTTTTCGTGCATGTTAATCTGAGGCGGTTTTTGGTAGAGAGTGATTTGCTTAGAGCCGTTTTGTCGCATTTAATGCCGGGAAGTGCGTGCTGTTGGTTAGGTACCGGTCTGGTAGGAAAATTACTATATGGTGGTCTTGAGGCATTTTGATTTAATTGTGGTCTGAAGGTTGAATTATAAAATTGGGGTCTGAAGTTTGTTGGTGCGGCTGGGGTTTCACCTTGCGGTCGGAAATTATTTGAAGAAAATTTCCAAAGCGATCAACGACATCATAGACGAACATCTTAAGGTCAACCACTATCCTTTATCGCTGCGAAATAGATTGCAGAACAGACTAATGAGGAAGAACGTACAAGATGCCCCAGCAGAAACATTGCCAACAACATACAAACCTATGCCCTACATCGACAGATTAACGGCGCGCATAAAGAAATCACTGCGTATAGATTTCCCAGAAATTACCCTCGCTACACGTAATGAGCACACCATAAACCATTTGTTCACGAACACCAGAGATCGGATCGCAACATTAGATCGCAGCAACGTCATTTACAAAATTCCCTGTGCCAACTGCGATGCGTGCTATGTTGGACTCACTACACAGCATCTCAAAACAAGAATCAGCAACCACCGGTCGAACATTAAAAAACTGGATGAGCTCAAGTCAAACGAACATGCCACCAGCCCATCTACTATTGCCAAAATACATCACCTGAGGGAACAAACTGCTTTACTCCAACACAGCATCGACGAGAACCATTCATTCAAGTTTAATGAGGTGTGTATCCTGGATGAACATAGGCGAAAAACAGCGTTGAACGTGTTGGAAATGTGCCACATTATCACGAACGATCGGTAAACGGTAAACAAACGCAGTGATGTTGAAGGCTTAAGCACAACATATGCAGCAATCATGCAACACGTCAAGCGGAGTACAGAAATAAACAACAGCAAACGTCAACGGTCGCTGACAGCTTCCACCGAGTGTCACACAGCATAACTTGTGCGCAATAGAGTTTGCATGCAAGGTTGCTGGTTACGGAAAAAATGGTTTAGTATGATTGAGAGTGCAACGAGTTCCGCTTCGTTAAAGTGTATAGTTTTTAATTTTTTTAATTTACATAATGTAAGAAACATAAATTGTATTTGATATCATGTTTAGCTAATTTAATGTATTTTTGGATGTTCTGTTAGGTTGATTAGTTTCTGTTTTGACAATTAATGCTCTAGCCGAAGAACCACTTCACAGGAAAATGGTCCTCGCGGTAGTGATGTTATGTGCATAATTTATTGTTTCTTAAAATCGGTCTTAATTTACTTGTAGAGCCTAGATAAAGAATATATATTATTCGAAACGTCGGTGTAAGAGAAAAATATCGTTTTTTTCACATTTTAAAGACTGCGAAGCCGAAAGAAACTCCTCTAAGAAAATTTCCTAACATTCTGATCGGGGTACTTATTGATCTGCCAATTGTTCTGCTGTGGCATAAGTTTAAAAGTTGCTTTGGATTTTTTCTCCTTCTTTCGTTGGTCCGCGTCAAATTGATCAGCAGCGCTTTGGCGTGCTTCATTTAGACTTTTTGGACGCGACGTTCTAGTAAAGTCGAGTACGGTTCATTCAATCCATCTATGAATGCATTCGTAATCATGCATTCATAGCTCTCCGTCAGGGTTTTTGCGCAAATTCGCATCTCCCGATGAAGCATAATTTTGGCCGTGATGTCGGCTAAAAGTTCTCGACATTCACTGTAGAATTCTTCAATACTTTTTGAATCTTGTTGTAAGTAATTAATTTTTGTAACTAAAGTGCACAAATCTTTTTTGTCACCAAAATATTCCTCTAACGTTTTCTTCATCTCTACCCATTCAGTGTTTGTATGGTTTTGAACTAGCACGTCATTAGCTCGGTCTATTACCTTGTCACGAATGATGCTGTACCATAAGGGTAGAGCATTTGTTTCGTGCTCCGGTGTGGGGCATAGTTTTTTCGCAAACAGCAGTTTACTTTCGACTGATGTCAACCACGAGGAAAGGGTTTTCGGATCGCCGCCATACGGCGCGATCAATTTAATGGCATCGGGCACACGCGATGCGTCGAACCTTGTCACTGTTTCTGTCACTACCGGATCTACAGGCACTGTTCGACAAATGTGTATACTATTTGAGGCTACTGCTGCCTCTAAACTCACTATTTTCAAACACTGTTGTTCTAATTGAGCCAATAGCTTATCAATTTTATTTTGAATTTCTTCGGACATTTTCCGTGTGTTCCACTTGATTGTTGCAATTATTCGACTGCGCCGTAATATTTAATTTTATAAAGTTTTTTTTTTATTTTCACTCTACTTACGATTAAGTTTGCGGTAAGCCGCCGCGTTGGTTAAAAATATGTTGGTTGCCGTCGCCGTGAGGGGTGTAGATCTCTTAGCCGCGGTCCCGGTGATCCAGTGTTTGTGATCCGTCGCAAGTCCTTAATATCCTGTTAAAGATGCCTTCTAGCGGGTGACGATTTTCTTTCGTATCTGCCAGTCAGCGGGCGAATCAACTAACACTTTTCACTATACTTTGACTAAGAAGTATCCTACCGACCTAAGCCAGTTACATATGGATATCTTCGGGATGTGTTTTTAAAAAATACAAAAGTGAACTGTTCGGCTTGAAGAGCTAGCTAATAATGATTTATGTTTCATTTCGTAAGAGCTACAGAGGCCTAACTGCTGATGTAAAAACTAAGTCGATGCAAAAGTAATGTGGTCATATGTCGTTGTCGTCAGTCCTAGACGCTGATGCAGCGCATTGTTGTCTCGTTCCGTTGAATTGAGCTGTCCATCGCCGCTAGCGCAATTGCTATCTGCTGTAGTTGTTGTTGTATCCTCCTTAGCTGGTCTAACATTTGTTTGGTTGAGTCCGGTGCTGCGTCAGGTGTAGGGTTTGAATCGTTTCTAACTTATATATAAGTTAGGTTTGTGACTTCTCACATTGGTTTAAAAAAAATAATTACGACCGAACTAGTCGACTTTAGACTGAATTTATTTTCAACAACGTTTCCTAAAAGACCCTAGCTCCTGTTCAAAAGTGCTGACCAACGTGGAATACCTGTCGTCGTCGTTGTGGCGTCGTCGTCATCGTTGTCGTCGTCGCGTGGAGCTGCGTAAGCATCCCTTACTCGGCAGGTTGGTGCACGTTGCGCTGAAGTTGACTTACCAAGGAAGCTAATGAATCCGTTACTCGCCGCTGCTGTTGGTGTAGCCGGTCGAGTCGGCGTTCCAGGCTGGCTGGTGCGGAGGAGCGGTTTGTAACTACTCCCTCCTTTCAAAAAGTATCGTCCCGATACTGGTGGTTATGGTGTGTGGATGGTTTGCGGAGGAAATAAACTTGCATCTTCGAATTATGTAGATGAGAATTACTACCGTGATCAGCATGCTGAAGCTAGACAGGGTTACAGAGACGTACGTGTGGAATTTCTGCGTTTCCGTGAGTGTTTTGAGTTCGTCGTTCGAAAATTTCGAATTATGAATAACCACGGTACAGTTGTGGTATTCTGTTAGAAATGATCCTGTTAGGTTCCTATTATTTATGCCGCATGTAGTGTGTATTGTCTCATTGACTATCTGTTTTAGGATTAATTAGGTCCCAAGGATTAATTTTATCTCATACGGCTGGATTACTTCTTTTTTTTTTTTGCAGTTTCCTGATGTACCGCGTAACAAGCTAGAAAAACAGCTGTCTCTGGTGAAATTTAAAAGGTTCTCTTGATCGCAAATGAAATGCCCCTGGGTGTTTCTACAGTCGCTGGTGATGAAGTAAGTTTCCTTTTGACTTGCGATGACATTGGCAGCGGGTTATTTTATGCCCTTGTTTCCTACTATGAGTGGCTCTAGAAAGAACAGGTCGTATTTATTGTAATTGAGCATTGGTATGTTTACAATAAAGATTAGTTCGCTTTGATTATATAATGCATTCAAATTCAGAAAATCGTATGCTTGATCTGGATACTGGAGTAAAATGCCTTGTTTTTCTAAATGTAAAATTGCGAAATCTAGTTCTTCGGGCGCAAGAATGTTTTTGGATATGATGCTCAATTTTGCTAAATGCAAAGCATCAGAAATTGATTCTAAATGGTGCAAGAATGTTTCTAACCACATGTTAATTTTAAAAAACCCCTTAAGAGCTCTGCCCTACTTCTGAACGTTGATTCTCGATGTTACTTTTAATTTGATTATGTTGAGTTTCTAATTCAGAGATTACTTTATTGAAGTTGCCTGTTTATTTTTGCTTGCTCGTTGTTTCCATTTACTAAGATTTGATCATTGGTTCTTAATTTGTCTGTTGTCTCTGAAATTTCGATTAAGTCATTGTTATCGAGGTTTCCGGTAATTTGTTTTATGGTGGTTCCTAAAAAATTGAATAATCCTCGTTTGTGTCTTACTGGTGGTTTAGAATATCTGTGAAGTCAGTATTAGTCTTGAGTCTTTTCAGAGTGGAAGAAAGCTTCAAAAGAGTGGGCTCACAATATTCAATGTCGATAAGGTAAAATATTTTGTGTTGGCCCGTTCTTATGAAACCATCTCCTAATTTGAGCGTTAGGAGTCCTGGATTTTTGTCTAAATTTTTTATTTGTATGGATTGAGGTGTGGTCATGGGAAAAGCCACCATCATTATAAATGCCATGATAATATGCATTTCCAATAACGAGGGATCTCCTACGAGCCAACTCTTTTCTTAACTTATCTTTAGATGAAAAGTGGTCAAATTAATTTCGAGCTGGATTGTAGTTCTTTTGTGGGTTCAGATTAAGCAGATGGTTAGAAGCGGGTGTTAGTTATCAGTTTTGGGTATGTTAGCGTTGCGTTCCTCAGATTCGTTTCCACCTGTGTGAGGGTTTTTGAAGACGTCTATCCAATAGAGAGGATAGATCAAATTTTTCCTTCGCCTTCGACCTGAAAGATAAGATTTTTATTGGTAATCGAGAAGACTATTTCTTCTTAATTCGGCGTAAGTTGTTTTTATGCAGTTTCCGGTTATTACCGGCGTTGTTGGAAAGAGATTCGTATTTATGTTTGTTTGTTCTAAAAATCTCGCTGATAGTAGAATGGAATCGTTCTACTAGGGATCATTCAAATAATACATAACGCGCTCAGGGGTGGGGGGATATTCAGCGAAGCGTTACATTGCGTGTGGCAAACATGTAAAATTGCGTTACGTGGGGGTGGGTAGGTATTGAAAATTGCCAAATTCCGCTTTATGTAATATTTCAATGATTCCCTATTCCGTTCACTTGGCTGTGATTGGATGGGGTGAAATACTGTTCCACCTTTAGGTCGTGCAAGAGTCCTCGCACTTCAATGGATTTTATTGCGGGTTCGTTGTCTGAAACAAGTAACTTTGGGGTTCCATGTAACGAAAAACATTTAAGCAGGACTTTCCGAATGTCAGGTATGCTACGCGATTTAATCAGAAGAAGGGATCCAAATCGGGAAAGTTTATCTACCACTGATAAGAACAAGTCGGGTTGATTAATGAAAACGTCTACGTGGACGATGTCCAAAGGTTGTTTGGGGATAGGTGTCTCTGCGAATTTAATTTTATATGGGTGTCTCTGGTATTTTTGTTTATTACAAAGTTTGCAAAGAATAATATATTTTCGGATTTTCTGTTCTTTCTGTATTACCCATGGCTCTCGCTAAAACACTACTACACTGCACGGTTTCTTCTCTAGAACTAACTTTATTGAATTGATTGTTACAGAACGGCGGAGCCACAATGCTGATGCCACAATTTTTATGCGATATGTGAACGCGCTGACGCGCGCAGTTCTGCCGGGCGTTGCCTCGGTGATGCCGAGCAACTAATTAAGTTGAGACACGGTGGGCTCAAGCAAAATATTCACGGTCACGATTGTAATTTGAGATCTAACAAATGTTAAAAAACGCGCGAACGACTGGCCGTCTATGAGGGGCGATCTAGTTCTAGTGGCAGCGGTACCGACCGGAATAGGGTCAGAACCTCCAGAGCAATTTTGCTGGCTGGTTGACGGTTGGTTCAGATTGTTCATAAGTTTTTCAGATAATTTTTTGAGGTTTCTTGAAAGTCCTTGTGTAGGTAACGACCTACCAGGATTGTGTGATATACTAGAGCTCCAAACACAACCTGTACTCGTTCATACGCGGAATCACCTCAAGAAAGATGAAAATGGATTGATTTATTAAACTCACATTTTTTACTTAAATACGACCCTGTGTAACTCAGAGCGGAGAGGCTTTCCTCTCCGTTCTTGGGCTACCGTCTATCTAGTTATCCTATTCTGGCCTATGACATTCCTTGGCCCGTCTCGTTCTTCACCCTTACTTTTTAGTACATTTGGCTGCTTGCCGAGAACATTAGAACGCGCGCATCGGAGCACGTGCGAGAGTGTATTATACTCACGCGCGCGCGCAATCGTGAGTGACCGAGAGTAATCGCGAGCGACCCCGAGTGACGCTGCGTCGCCGGCTTCGGTTGCGTTTGAGTTGAATTGAAATGTATTCATAGCGTGGCGTAATCGGTTGGTATGTTTGCATCGTAAAAAAGGTTCTGTTCGATTATTGAGCACTTTTAAAGTCAACAGCGGTCATATTTGTTCAACAATTTATATCAAAGGTGTTTTGTTATTTAATAACAAGAATGCTCTGGAATGTTCTGTTATTGCAAGGTGTTTCCTGCGTTTAATTAAACTCCGCAACCGGTCACTATTCTAGTTTATATTAAAACTGCTTGATCCACCGTGTTGAGTAATCACGGCAGCAGGCTAATACGTTAGTTTACATTTTGCTTGATTTTTCTCACTAAATTCAGCGGAAGGCTAAAAATTCTGATGTGCCATGCTTCGTGACGGAACATTGGGTAACCTACGCGAGGTGTTACGTCACATTTCGCCACTCTCCCTAGGTGATTATTTATCTGGAAGAATTAATAATCAAATGTCTAGTTACGTTGGTCACTAGGCGTGTCTAATACTCTTTATAAATTTTTTTGTGTGTTTTTTTTTTGTTTTCTTAGCGTTTCTATACAGTTTTGTCTCATATACATATTCGTTTTATCTGATATGCCTTGTTTCATCGTTTCTATATAAATTACAATTTCAAACATGGAATTTTCTTCATACAAAATTAGAAACCATAATTGCGTATGTACCGTATCTGGTGGGCTGCTTCTCGAATCCCGCTGCTTTGTTGCCGTATTTTTGGACCTGGCGGGGGGGGGGGGTGTCTGGCCGAGGAGGTATTCATCGCCTGGTGATGTCGTCACCAGCGATGTGTCGATCACCAGGAGCGCCGTGCGCCTCGTCATAGTGGAGGCTCGCTCGGTTCGCGTATGTGTGAATTCCTTTCCTGGCGGAGTTCCGCCAGGCGCCCGTCGTCGTGGTTGCCATGTGTAGTCGCGAGCCATTTGCTCTGCGCGTGAGCCCCAGCGCCTGGTAGTTATTGCTGGTACACTGAGTCCAGTGACTTTTGCTGTCGTGAATTGTCCTTACTCGGCAGAAAATGTTGGACGTTGTCTAATGGACTCCCTTTGGCTATAGGCTGTCAGCTGATTGCGTTGGCTTGACCTACTTTTTGCCTCTGGGTGTCGTACACTGCCCTTTTTGTTTCTTTGTTCAAATTTGTTCTACGAAAAGTGCTTTTCTTGGGTTTGTTCTACTTTGTTGTGGTTTAAGCGAGTCAGTTGGGTTACCGCCCCTTGGTTTCAAATATTTTGTGCAAAAAAAATGATTTTTGCTGGTTCAATCGCGTCAGCTGGGTTACTGCCCTTTGGTTTCCGTTCGGGCGACGTTTTTACTTCGCCTAAGAATCTTGCAGCTTTCTAAGACCTTGTAATGTCTCAATGATGCTACTTTGGGTTAATCTGAGCTACGCCAGACCAATGGCTAATATCTGGTTAGCTCTCATCTTTTCCTTCAATGTTTTTCTCTTTTTCCTTGTCCGTGAGCCGAGTTGGGCTCACTTCGTTGGGTTTATAAATCTCTTTTCGGTATGAGAACCGGAAGGCTGGGTGTTATCTTCTCCTCGATGCTACTCCCAATACCTCACTAGCTATCGACTCCCCCACCGTCCACTCTCCTATTGCCGCTTTCTGTCGCGTCCTGGCGACTCGGTGTCACGGTGAGTCTGCGCTCGTTGATCTGCTCATTTCGTCGTTCTGAGGTTTGGTTTCTCGTTTTCTTAAGTGCTAACCCTGCTAAGCAAGTGGTGCATATATATTTTTTGCCATCAATTTTTCCTTTTTGTTTGTATTTTCCCACTCGCTGTGTAAAACTATATTCACTCGCGTACGGGCTTCTTACTTTATATTATCTAATCTACGCTTCTACTTACAATCTATGCCCGCTTATAATTTCGATTAATCCATAGTTTGAGATATCTTCCCCTACTAAAGTGTACAATAAGCAATATTTTTGTCTTGAATTACAACTCATCGTCAAAGAATATAAAATTATCTTCAAAGTATATCAACATTAAACTTGATACATTTGCCGCGAGAATACAATCGTTTTTGTTACATTTCGTTTCGTTTCATAAATCTTACCGTCGTGTAGCAAAATCTGCTCATCATTACAATTTTACATCTTTTCGAAATATTTTTTCTTATTATCGGATTTACAAATCTGCGCAACTTTGTTTCGTAAATAAATCTTTCCGTTGTTTCAATATACCAATGTACATATACTCGTTTGTTTTCAAATTTGTCATTTCGCTAATGATGCGCTCATATCCGATTCACAATATAACTTCTCTTTTTCGCGATATTTTTTTTTCACCGTTGTGTTTCTTTTCTTTTTTCTTAAATGACTTTCTCTTAATCTGTCTCCAGGGCATTGGATCTCGGTTTAACTTTCGTATCAAATAATCGTCTCCACATCATCTGTCTTTTAAGTCTTTGAGTATCGGTCTACTCTCGTATCAGATTTTAAGTCATTGAATATCAGTCTAACTCTCGTTAGATAATCGCTTCTCATCATAATTTATCATAATAAGTCATTCTTTCATCTCATTATCTTGGAATAACCTCTCGTCGGTTATAAGTTTCTCTCATTCTCTCTGTCTTGTTTATTAACCAGTACTTCGTTTCAATACATTTTTTTCTTCCCACCGCGAAAAAAAAAATAAAATCACATCTTCTTCCATGTGTGAAATCAAAACTGTCGAGTTTACTATCCTGGGCGGTATGATTACTCGATATACCTCAAATTTCTCAGTTTTCATTAATGGGAACCGAAACTCTAAATTGATTTTTCCCGCGCCCTGGATTTCGTACCGAAAGGTGGTACTGACACGGACCACGCGCGGAGAACGAGACAGTCCCACAGAGTGACTTAACTTTGTTAATATTAAGAACATTAATCAAGCTAAGTGTTTTTCTTTTTTTATTTATGAAAGGGAAAAATACCACAAGCTGTGGTTTTTATTTATAAAAGGGAAAAATAATACAAGCTGTTAGTTTTCGTTTTCTAACGTGTAAATTTAGAGTAGAGTTTTAATGATTTCTGTTTTGCGGGGTAAATTTTTAGTCAACAGCTATGTTCTAGCAAAATGATTAGCGGATAAATATTAAGTTAATTCTTGTGTCCGCGTTACAGCTACTCACTTATGGGATAAGATTCGTTCTTCTTATCGTGTTTGCAACGTTGCGCTGTTTATATTTCCTTCTCTGCTGCAGCGCATGAGGGAAATCAGGACCTTCATATTACAAATAGTCCAATCGAACCACCACAAGTAGAAGCTATAAAGGAGAAAAGCCAAAACGGTGCGAAGACCCCAAAAAGCGGCAAACTGAAGCGAATAGAAACAGCGAAATACTACCGAAAACCATGGTGGACATAAGCGGAAGAACACGGGGAGGGTTTTGTTCAAGAAGAAAAAAAAAATATTAATAATAAACATTATTTTCCGATTATCAATAATTATTCAGACTATAGTGAAATAGTTGTACAGAGTTAATATAACACTGGTAATGTCGGGATACGGTTCACGGCCACATTGGGTGATGTAGCCTAGCAATGGCCTCGTCTAGTGGTATGTTGGTTACCGCGCGGATGTCATCAACCCACCGGGATCCACGGTGGATGTATCTGCCCAAACGGTGCCAGAAGGTGGGCGGCGGGCCCACGTCGACCACAGCCGCATCCCAACCTATATTCCGATCTAGGAAGGCGCAGTCGTCAGAAGTTGCCGGCCCTGGCACGCCGGCCAGAGCCCACCTCGATCGGTGCCAGTGGAGTAGCTCTATTAGGAAATCCTCCGGGGCGATCCACCGGAACCACAGGTCCTGGAACAGGAGAACAAGTAGACGCAGCCCGCATACGGCTCCGGTTGGAGCGGGTCCAGTGGTGTCACATTGAACTGGCATCTTGCCCTGATGCACCTTCCACTTAAGCCAAGTGGAAGGTCCAGTATACCAGCAGAAGAAGTGAAGCATCTCGGTTGCAGAACACATCTCGTGGCCTTGGAGCAGCTGTAAAGAGAAGAAATAAAAAAAAAGGGGTATAAGTGAACGTGACAGCACGTACACGGGGTGACGCACTTACCGGTGCGGTCATGGAAGTGATTATTGGAAACGCCGGCAAGGGTTTATATAGTCAATCCTCCAAACTGCAAACTCGGCGATTCAGCATAATTGCATGCACTCGCGGCAGGCACTCCAGCTAGCGAAGGAATACACATGGAACAAACGCGCGACGAAAAAAATGACGTAGCCGTATAGCACACACGGGGGGCTACAATTCATGCGGTAAATCAAACGATACTAAAATCGGAAAATTTTTTGTTTTTTTTGATACAAATGATAATATTAGATCCCGACTCTGGGATGAGATGGAAAAACATGATGCATAAAAGAAAGGACATCTATTTTTGGAAACGAATTAAATAAATACACGAGACGATTCATGCGTGTGAAAGTTACGCATTAAGAAAAAGGAAAACTAGAGCAGACTGAATACTACTAGCTCACTAAAATAGCATGACACAGACCAACTTCACACCTACACAAGATCACATATAGAGACTTGAAAAATGAAAATGTGTGCTTCTCTTTTTGGCACACACGACAGCCAGTCAAAACATTGATAGCACCGGCAACGCTGGTTGGCGATGTCAATTTTCGACCAACGCACACTGGCAAAAATGAACCCAAATTCCCACTAATTAAAGCCGCTGGGCTGGATACCTTAAATATAGCATTTCTTATGTAAAATTGGTCAACAAATTGATAAGCGATGGTTTCATTTTGAACAGGGCACGGGAAATGGTCTTTTTCGTTTCTTTCACCCTATTTTTGCGTATTTTTGGAAATATAGACCCTTTCCCGTGCCCTGCTGATAATGAAAATATCACCTATCGATTTATTGACCAATTTCACATAAGAAATTTTATTTATTTAAGGTATCCAGCCCAGCGGCTTTCAATTAGTAAGAATTTGGGTTCATTTTTGCCAGTGTGCGTTGGTCGAAAATTGACATCGCCAACCAGCGTTGCCGGTGCTATCAATGTTTTGACTGGCTGTCGTGTGTGCCAAAAAGAGAAGCACACATTTTCATTTGTCAAGTCTCTATATGTGATCTTGTGTAGGTGTGAAGAGATTCGTTTGCCTTCGCCATGTCAATGACAGCAGCCGGCAACCGTTGGGAACGGTCGGCGGCAAAAATAGAAAAGATTCTATTTTCTGCAACAACAACAACAAGCGACGGTCGACCGCTGTGTTCTGATTGGTCGAAAAAGAACGGAACGGTAGCGGTTGACCGCTGCAACGGTTAGTCTGATACAGGCTTAAGGAAGCTGAACCACCCAGACGAATAGAATGACTACCACGCTCGAGATTCTGACTATGCTATTAGAAAATAAGATTTTGTGAACGAAGACAACGGGAATAGCTTACCCGGAATAATTGAGATGATTGCAGATGAGAGAAATCGGACACGGGTGTAGCTAACCCAGAATGATTGAGTGTGTGAGATGGTTTTCTTTCTACTTTTTACTAACCTACTTATCTTTCAGGAATCACTAGCAACAGGTAGTCGCACCTTCGGAGGGTAGGGGGAGAGGTAGATGCAGGTAACTGCATTCTTGGTGAAGTGTAAGTAGAACGTAAGTACGACGGTATAGACAAGATGACGAAAATAAGACAAAAGAATAGCGAGAATTTTTGTGATGACGAAATTAAGACAGTTTTTTTAGTTAAAAACAAGAATGCTCTGGAATGTTTTGTTATTGCAAGGTGTTTCCTGCGTTTAATTAAACTCCGCAACCGGTCACTGTTCTAGTTTGTATTAAAACTGCTTGATCCACAGTGTTGAGTAATCACGGCAGCAGGCTAATACGTTAGTTTACATTTTGCTTGGTTTTTTCACTAAATTCAGCGGAAGGCTAAAAATTCTGATGTGCCATGCTTCGTGACGGAACATTGGGTAACCTACGCGAGGTGTTACGTCACACTTGTTTTCTAAAACTCTTTTGTCTTCATGATAATATTCTTTAGTTTTCTCAGGTCAACTGAGTCTCTCTAACGTCAGGCTTTTTTGCTTTTTCAATTTATGCTACTTTTTCAGGAAAAGTTTTAGCTTAATCGAAAAATACTGTTAATTTTTATGAATGGATTTATAATGAAAGTATACAAAACCATTGGTGTGCACTAAAAACTCGAACAGCATTTAACCTTGTTTTCATTAGGATTTCACTTCCCGGCCACTCAAAAAAACTCTCGAAACTTTTTCATTATTTCGAATATTAAACCATGTCAACTATAATTGAAACCCCACAATTAAATCGAAACGCCTATAACGTAGATTGTAAGCTTAGTAGTAAGTTAACATAAGTCTAATAATAATCGATACAGATTGCTATTGCTCAGAAACTACGGAGCAACACTAAAACAGATGCATTTTGCTTCTTTTTGATGCGACAAAACAAAAACAAAATGATACACAAAACACTCAACCAAACGTCAATTTGAACACACATTTCCTACCAAATCAAATCAGTTTAAAAAAAAAACAAGAAAACTAGCTATTGATTCCAGTAAGCCTAATTGTTTGAATCGGAGCAGAGCGAGCCAGAGAAACGATAGAACGAAACAAAGAGAACAGGGCCTCTCTAAACACAACTAGCAATTTCCACTTGTATTCGATTTGCCTGCACGGTGTAGAATGTAACACGAACGAACGGTTAAACACACTGACTAGTTGGAACGAAATGTTACTTTAGGTTTTTGAAAATAAAATTCATTTCATATTACGGAGAATTAATCATGATACTTAATATATCGATGATAATGTCACACCCAGGGATGATAGATACACTATATTAGGTTGACTAGATACTAGGGTGGGGAATCGTTATATGGAAAAACCGAAACTTGATAGCAGAAAGCCAGAACCAAGTTTTTTTTGTTCTATTCCGGGCCCCAAACAATCCTAAATTTATCGAAAGTCGATTGGTTTTGCATTTCAAATTTATATGGAGATTTGTATGGAAAAACAAACTTTTTTGCATTTTCCATTCTAAAGAGCTCAAAATGGCCCAAACCATAGGTTTCATGACTTCAGATGGTAGGTTTTTTGATGCCTAACAACTTGGCCGAAGACACTAAAGAGCTAGGGTGTCCCAAAAAATACTAGAGCTGTTCAAAGTTGATTGTGTCGAAATTTATGTAGCAGATCATTTTTTCTGCCAACACTGCCAGTGTACCGGCGTTAGTCAGATTTCCATCTGAAGTAACCTCTGAAACACGTTGTAGACTCTACCTACGCCTAGAATATTGACCTAAATTTGTTTGCTTGATCCAGTTGAGTGTATAAACTCGTTACGCCAGGTTACTTCTGATGGGAATCCTACTGACACAGGTGCATGTGCATTGGTAATGTTTGCAGAAAACAAGATTTTCTGCATTTAAATCGACATACTCAACTTTGAACAGCTATAGCTCTTTTTAGGGACATCCTAGCTCTTTAGTATCTTCTGCAAAGTTGTTCGGCATCTAAAATACTAAACTTTAACATAATGTAGTGCATTATTAGAGCATTATTGAGCTCTCTAGAAAGGTAAATGCAAAAAAGTAGGTTTTCCCATATAAATTTTCATACAAATTTGAAATGCAATGCGCCAAGCGGAGACAAAACAAATCGACTTCCGGTGAGTTCAAGGTTGTGTGGGGCCCCAAAAGGAACCAAAAAAACTTGGTTCTGGAAAATCGATCATTTTTCCCCACCCTACTAGATACACCAGAGGCAAATGTTATTTTTTTTTTGAGTTGTAAATTAATGCTTGCTAAAATTTACATAGTACTAAAAATACTTACCGGTAGCATGTGTAAGTAATGCTCGAATGGTTACGAGTATTATAAAAAAAATATTTATTCACGTTTAAGACCGATTACAAGAGAACGCACGCTTAAGACTGACTCGATATTCCTATCGCTAAACCTTTTATTAACTAAATCTACCTAGTCAGCACAACCAATATCGTTCGATGGGTCCTCCACGTTGGTACTCGGTGGTCGTGTCTACGTTGCCTTCCTGGGTTGTTGCTACGCTGGATTCTTCCTGGCTCATCATTTCTACGGTGCATCGATCGTTGCGTCCGATCGATGGGGCAAGTTGGCGTTGGTCGTCTCGATGTAGTTACCCTGGCTGTTGCTACGCTGGTTTCTCCTGGCTCATCAATTCCCTGGCGCATCGGTTGCTGTGGTCGATCGATGCGGCGTGTTGGCATGGTCGGCTGGGCTCGTCTTTTCATAACGTCTCCCCCCATAAGTATCAAGCGTCCTCGTTTGATGTTTAAGGACCTCGGATAATGGCGTCATGGTGTGGACTCCATTGCTTCCGTGCTTAGGCGTATCTTCATTTGTCTTAGCCGTCCCGTCTATTTCTCCTATATGTTTGAGGGTAAGAAGTTCTGGTAGCTTGGTGTGATTTTCCTTGCTCACCCTCGCATGTATTTTTCTGTAGAAAAATGCAGTGAAGAAACAAAAAAAAGGTTAGTGCGAGGAGGATGACACCTCCATATGTTACCCGTTTTTGTGTATGGTTTAGAGATATTTGAATCTCGCTGAGTTCTTCTAGGTTCAGGATCCGAAGCATAAAGTTTTCTTCGTCATCTTTTGAGTAAGATGTGTTTTGTAGAGGTTTGCTGTAGATTGGAACCAGATACTCGTCTTGTTGAACTACGTCAAGCCTTCCAGAGAATGTAAGGTTGCGAATTCTAATGGTACAGTTTTCGGTTTCTACAATGGTGGCATCCCGTACCATCTTCGAGTTTCCACAAGAGTCTCTTACTTCAGTGTTTTCGGAGGTATCGATCAGGATAACGCCTTTTACAATTTCATTGACTTGGAATGCTTGTTTCGTCTTTACATGCGGGCATGTTGGTGTTTGATGGGTTAAAATTTTGTAGATACATTCGTCTTCCACCAAGTTGTTACCCTCGCATATGTCGCATTTTGATGTTTGGGAGTAAATTAGATCGCCATGCTTAGTAACCAGGTTGATATGAGTGTCGATTCGTGTTTCGTTGATTTTCAAGGTATGAAGTTCCAAAAGGTCGTACGTCTTCTCGTCTAGAATTGGTGTCTTGATGAGTATAACTGCTTGTCCTTTGCTGATGCCGATACTAGCTGTGCTGTACTGAAAAATTTCGTCTAAATAATTCAATTTAAGGTTTTGGTTTACAAGTTTATCGAAAATGTACATTTTCTCTTCTACTGAAAGAATATTTTTGTTTAACAAGCCTATTCTAGAAAATTCTATCTGTTCCTCGATGTTCTCTAAAATATGAATAATTTTATCTGTATTCCAAATAAGGTTAATGAATTCTAAATCTGATCTCAAGCCTTGTACTGAATTATATTCTTTTGATATTTTGGAGCTGATTTTTCCAAGTGCATCTGTAATGTTGTTGATTTTGTCTTTAAAAAGTTCATTGATTTGAATTTGTCGGACTTGGTGTGTATTTAAACTCCTAAGTTTTCCGTTGGCTACTTTAATTTTTTCTACAAGAGTTTGTTCTAAGTGTTCAATTGTTTTGAATGACTGGGTAATTTTTTTCTATATATTTTACGTTGTCTTCTAGCGACCTAAGATTGATTTTGTGTAATGTCCTGTCATATCCAGTTTTGATCCTTGCTGTTTTGATTTTGAATGCAACCAGTCCATTGCTGTTGGGAATTTCTTTGTATATGGTAGCATTAATTGTGTGGATGAAAATTATTCTGAAAGGAAAAAGGGATGGTTTAAATGTTTAGTTTTTAATTCGGTTTTTATGGATTTTAATATCGTTTGCATCAGTAAAAGTGAATTCATCATTGGATTTAACAGTTGCAATTTTATAAAGGTTTTGATCTTTGGTTTGTCTTTGACCAATTTTTATGTATTTTTTATCATTTATATTTAAAGTTTTTGGTGTTTCATTTTTATCAAATTTATTCTCGTGTGCTTCCTTTCGCTTATTGAGTTCAACTTTTATCGCGGATTGAATTTTATCAAAATTTCTTGCGATTTCCTCGCTATTTGTAATATTTGTTTTGTTAAAGACTACATCGCGTGGTTTTTGATTGATTGCCGAATGAAAAGTATTGTTGTAAATGTCGGTTAAAATATTCATTATTTCGTTTAATGCCAAATCTTTGTACTTCGCGTGTAAAGTTCTGTACAGCTCAATCAATGTTGAGTGAAACCTTTCAACAATGCCATTCGATTCGGAGGAACTAGCGTGATGAACGACTATTCCTAAATCGTTTAGGAATCCGATACAATCAATGGATTTAAAGGAAGGTTCTTGATCGCACACAATCGTTACAGGTCTTCCAAACTGTCTAATGTGATCCGTTATTGCTTTTTCCATGTCAATAATGGTTCTTGTTTCGAGTGCAATTATATTCGCGAATTTGGAAAATGAATCAACGATTGTGAGCCATTTATGACCTTTCATGAAAAAGACGTCGATATGGATTCTGTCAAAAACAGTTTCACCAAAGGTACTTCTTTGTATCAGTTTTGGAGGTTTTCTGTCATATTTGCTACGTTTGCAAATATCACAGGATGTGATAAAAATTTTCAGCTTCCTTTCAAGCTCGGGAAAGAAGTATTTTTGGAGAATCTGTTTCTTATTTTCCTTTATCCCCCTGTGACCAAATTCGTGGACTTGTTCGATAAGTTCATCTTGCTCGGTATCTAGACGGATGTCTTCTAGCAGCTTCTCTGAAATAAATACTTTGAAAATTTTATTAGTGGAAAAATGTGTTTTATAGGTTTCTTGAATTAATTGTAGCAGTGAAACTGGAGCTTTTATGCAGTTAACTCCTTTGGGGTTCAGATAGTTTTTGAAGATGTTCACAATATCAACCTCTGTATATTGAGGTCTAGCAATTGTATATCTGTGATATTTTGTGAAAACCTCTTCATGAAGATCGGTATCTATATTGCCAATTTTAAAGATCAATTGCGTTTTGAACAGATTAATTGGTCTTTCCGTGCAACTTATAAAGTAGTCATCGCTAGTGTCCGCTGAGTGGACCGTTTCTAAGTCGTCGCTTGAGGTATTAACGTTGACTTCTTCGTTTGTTTCGGTTCTAATTCTTGATAGTGCGTCTGCAATGACGTTCTGTTTGCCCGGTTTATATTCGATTTCATAACCGAATTCTCCTAGGTTTAACTTCCATCTCACTATCTTGTCATTTGTGTTCGTAAGGGAATAGATTAATGGTTTGTGATCTGTCACCAACTTGAATTTTCGTCCGTATAGGTACGGTTTAAAATGCTTTACCGCCCATACAATGGCTAATAGTTCTTTTTCTGTTGTGCTATATCTCTCTTCAGTTTTATTTAATGTCCTTGATGCGTATGCTACTGGACGATCTTTTCCAGGTGTGCCCTGCGAAAGAACAGCTCCAATTGCGTAATCGCCTGCATCGGTTGTCAAAATAAAATCTTTGGAGAAGTCCGGATACATAAGTATCGGGTCCCTTATTAATATTTGTTTACATCTCTGAAAACATTCGTTGATTTCAGGAGTGATTTCGAATTCTTTATCTTTTCTTAACAGGCTCGTCAAAGGCTTTACTAGTTTGGCGAAATCTTTGATGAATCTCCTGTAATATCCTAAGGTTCCGAGGAACTGTCTAACCTCTTTTTCATTCTTAGGTATTGGCCACGATCTGATACTTTTAATTTTATCCTCGTTTGGCCGTACTCCGTCTTCTGAAACGGTGTGTCCTAAAAATTGAACCTCCTTTCTAAAGAATTCGCATTTGTCTAATTGAATTTTTAGTCCAGCGTCTTTAAGTCGTTTTAAAATCATATCCAGATGTTTTTTATGCTCCTGGAGAGAACTAGAGAATATTATTATATCGTCCATATAGACAAAACAACACACTCCGATAAGATCTCTCAAGATACAGTCCATAACGCGTTGGAATGTAGCCGGAGCATTTTTAAGACCGAACGGCATTCTGGTAAATTCGTATTTTCCTGAATTTACTGAGAAAGCGGTCTTTTCGGTATCTTCCCCTGAAAGTTGTATCTGGTGGAATCCGGAAACCAGGTCAACTGTCGAAAAGTAACAGGCTCTTCCCAATTTGTCCAGTATATCTGTGATATCTGGTATTGGGTACTTGTCATTGATCGTTTTTTCGTTCAGTTTTCGATAGTCGATTACCAAACGAAATTTTTTTACACCTGAGGCATCTGCTTTTTTCGGTCCGACCCATACCGGGGCAGTGTATGGAGAGATAGACTCCTTAATGATACCATCATTCAGCATTTTCCTCACTTGCTTCTGAATTTCAGCTTCAAATATTTGTGGACATTTATATGACTTTACATGAATTGGTATGTTATCAGTCGTTCGTATGCTATGTTTGATTTTGTGTGTAAAAGTTAGTTTTTCAGATTCTTCATACAAAACGTCTTTATTTTTGTTGATTACTTCTTTAAGAGCATCTTTTTCTAGTTCATTCATGTGTTTGTCTCGAATGTTGTAGTTGATTTTCTTCGATGCGATGTCTGCATCAGGTAACTTGATAATTTCACATTTTTCAGTTTTAGCTTGAAGTTGGTTTATGTTGATTTCTATTGGGGACTTGGTATGATTTTGCACTGCTATGAAGGCTAAATTATTCTCACTCTTATAGAGGCCTAATAATATGGTGAAGTTTTCGTGGTGCTTTTCTTCTTTAATGAGAAAATCTCCGTCTTTTTTTTTTTTTAATCTTTACAAATTGGAATTCCTGTTCTGTTATATTTATTCTGTGATTATCTGGGAATCTCTTTTTCATCTGAATGGTCTTTCTCCCGATTTTTAATGTGTTTTTGCGAATGTCAATTTGAGCGTTCAAGTCTCTTAACGACTCATAACCAATCAATCCATCAAAGAAGTTGTGAAATTTAAAGATGAAAAACTTCAATTTCTTGTTGATTTGAAACGGGTCGAAAGAGGCCGATCTGTTTATTGAGTGGGTTCCTTTTATGTTCGTCACCTTAATTCCCGTTTCGGTTTTGCAGTTTTCTATATTGACGTGGTCTGGTGAAAGATAGTTTTTGTTCGCACCTGTATCGACCAAAAATTTCATTTCACCTTTCGACGTTGGAATTGTAATATAGGGTATGAAGTTGTTGTTATTCTTTACCTTTTTGCTTTTAGTGCTTCGCTCACCTGGAAATTTAGCTCGTCGTCGACGAAGTAGTCATCGTCATCCGACTCTAGAACGGATTCCTCCAGCTGATTTGAGGTGTCAGGTTTTTCCTCAAGTTTGCTTTCGCGTTCTGTTTTATTGTCGTGGTTATTCACCTCGACACGAGATTTCGCCGTTCTCATGGAGACGTCATCGTCCGATGGTGAGCTTCTCGTTTTAAATTTTCCCGACCCATATGTTTTTGAATGGTTTGGGTTGTTGGAATTGGAGTTGGCAGGTTTCGCATTAAGCGAGTTGCCGTTGTTGTTGTAATTGTTTTGTTTCGCCTGTCTATTATGAAAACTTTGTTTGTCCATGTTATCTATTGTCGGCTTCTTATTTAGCGTACGTCTGTATGCTGCATTCGCATACTGCGTAGTGATGGCGTAGGCTTCCTCTAAAGATTCTGGCCTGTAGCTTCTCACGTGCATTGAAAGGTCATCTGTTAAGCCATCAATAAACCTGGTAAGCGTCATAAGACTAACGAGGTTGTTAATTGCTTTTGTTGAATGTCTGTAATCATCCATCGTCGCTGCCGTGGATTTAATGGCAGTGTCGATGGTCTTGATTTTATTGTAGTACTCTGGCAAACTTTTCTTGCCCTGATTTATGTAGAATAGCGACTGGATATGAGACGTGAGATCACGTCTATCTCCAAAAGAATTTAGGATGACATCTTTTAAGTCGATCCAATTGTTAGGGTTACCCGCGGCGATCAGGATTTCCTTTGCCTCCCCTATGATTTTGTTCTTAACTGCTCTAACGAGTTGAGAGTATACTGCCTGGCCACGATACCGTTCGAACAAACCGAGTGTGTTCTCAGCGTCTTCGAGCCATGCACTCGTTTCTTTTTTATTACCGTTAAAAGTTGGTAAGTTTTTAATCGGATCGGGTGTCTGAAATTGCAGGAATGGATCTTCTGCTTTGGCTTTCATTTGCCTAATGGTTGAAACAAGATCCTGCTGGGTGTCAGTCAGGTTTCTAATATGTTGAAGCAATTGCTCCACTGTTATTTCTTGTTGTTGCACCTGTGGTGGTGCATTTTGATGGTCTCCTAACTCGTCCAGTTCTGGTGCTGGCATGAGGTCTGGGGAGATCATAAGTTCACGCTCCATTTTAAATGAAGTGAGATTTGTTTGTTCACTTGTTATGGGAACTAAACAATATGCGAACCAGTTTTAAGTTAGATATGCGCTCACACTTGCACTAGCTTCACAAATTTATTTTGAGTTTCACACACTTCGTTGTGATATGTGGTATTCAATCGGCAACTAGTCTCGATAAAAAGTGACGATTGAATTATGTTTAGATTTAGTTCAAGAGTGTTTTACTTACAGAAATGCTTTCAGCATCATCTGGAGTCTCAAGTATGGTCCTCTGGTAGGTTGTAGGTAGATGTGTGTGGGTCCTTCCGTCGCTCCGAATCACGCAAACTGAGTGATATGCGCTCACCAGTGGCTTCGCCGATGATCCGGTTATTCTCGATGAATGTTGCTCGGGTTGGGCTTTCGTGAGGTGCTCTGTTTCCAAGCGCTTTTATTTGTTAAAACTGCGCTTATTTTCACTAAGTGCAGCTTCTATTTGCGATATCACTTGATAGTCACTTTTGGTTTGTTTAACTAAGTCCTAATTTTCACTTGGACTTGTATTTTTTCCGGTTCACTTAGCACTGCTTTTTCCGCACTAAGTCTTTTCCTTAATTCGCACTTAGGAAATTTAGCGTTTCACTACTTCCACGCACTTGCCGTCGACTGCGCCAGTAATGCTCGAATGGTTACGAGTATTATAAAAAAATATTTATTCACGTTTAAGACCGATTACAAGAGAACGCACGCTTAAGACTGACTCGATATTCCTATCGCTAAACCTTTTATTAACTAAATCTACCTAGTCAGCACAACCAATATCGTTCGATGGGTCCTCCACGTTGGTACTCGGTGGTCGTGTCTACGTTGCCTTCCTGGGTTGTTGCTACGCTGGATTCTTCCTGGCTCATCATTTCTACGGTGCATCGATCGTTGCGTCCGATCGATGGGGCAAGTTGGCGTTGGTCGTCTCGATGTAGTTACCCTGGCTGTTGCTACGCTGGTTTCTCCTGGCTCATCAATTCCCTGGCGCATCGGTTGCTGTGGTCGATCGATGCGGCGTGTTGGCATGGTCGGCTGGGCTCGTCTTTTCATAACGTGTATATGCCAGTGTCTGTAGTGAGCACATGCAGAGACGCACAAAACAACATCCGGAGATAATCATTTCGATCTAAACGAATCGAAAATGGCCAATTACGAATTTTACAGGGTGTTAAAAATGTAGAAGCGAAAAGCGGATTCAATCGAAGGAAAAAACACTTTCTCTAAGCAAAACTGACTACTTTTTACGAAACCGATTTAAGGTTAAATTTCGTTTTGTTTTGTTTCGACATTCGATTGTTTGACTCAAACCAGATATCAATATTTAATGTTCGTCAAATGAAAGTTAATTTTACAATAAATCTGAAAAGATTTTAACTATTGTTAATACCTACATAATTATTCGTAGACATGGAAAAAAAACTTTCAATTTTTTTTCTGAGAGTGCTCATTTTGAAATATTTAGTATTCCAATTTTATTAATCTAAAAAACCTAATGTAGAAGTAATTTTTTATTACTTAAATTTTTTTTTTTAATCTAAATAAAATTTTCACGAGGAAGTCACTCCGCTATGTGGACTAGTTCATGATATTTTCTATGACCGGTAGTTCTGAAGAGGCTTCCTGATCCATTGTTTTATTTTTCGTTTTTTTTTCACACACAAAGTTCGCATAAACTTGAGTAGAAATCAGTATCATTTTTTTCAGAATATAATGGAACTCTTCCCGTTATGATTGATAGGTAAAATCCTAGAATCAGGTAAGGTGTTTTGCTAAATCGTATTGCTTTTAATATAAACAAAAGAAGAAGAGTTTGTGTCTTAGTGCACAAACACAGTCTTGACGTAGGAATTATTTTGGCTTCAATAATATTCCTAATTTAAGGAGAAACGGGATTGTGGCCTTTTTCCATACAATTTTGAGGTTAGAGTTCTTTTTACTTCTGTATTTTGATCGTAAAAAAATCGGCTTCCACTAAATAAACAGCACTCAAATTGCTACTTCAGGCATGCAACAGTTGTGAAAACAATTGATCAAAGTTTCATGTACGTAGTCTTCATAAATCAAGAAAAAATTAGATTGCAAAATTCGAGTTGATCCGACCACGTCCCGTTTCACCTTAAAATCAGCCCGTCAATACACAGAGTAGCAAATAAATTTTGTTGGGAATGCCGTACTCAACAGTTAGCAGTAAAACACCAACTGGGAAAGCTTGCATAATATGAATGTTCTTCTGTTTTTTTTTTTTTTGTAGGAACTAGGACTTTCACTGCCCCTCTGCTGATGGTAATTAGCTAGCATTGTTAACTAGCAAAAGATCATATCGCTTTTTCGCTAAAGTTCGTGACACTTAAGAGCCAGTTCGGAAGGGCCGCAACTAGGTCTTGTTTCGAGGTGCTCCGATTAGACTGAAACTTTCAGGGTTTACAGCAATAGTTGGAATAGTCTTAGATTTTTTTACAAATGGTAAGAGGGGTAAAAATTTACCCGAAAATAGGCATATTTGTCCTATCCTATAAAAGATGCAAAATGACGGTTATCAGAAGTTACTGTCGAGATTACATGATGAGCAATTCGCATTTTTTTAAATGTGGTTTCCACAGTTTTTTTTCTCTTACCAACAAATCTAGATAATACGTTTTGCAGTACAACTCAAGAGCTATGATATATTCAAAAAAATACACCCTTGTAAAGATGCGTGAGAAAATCCAATTTTTCTTTAACATGTTTCTAGCCATCATTCTGAGCTTATTGTGCGAGAAGCGTAGTTACGTTTTGTATCGATGTTCTTCCATTTGGTTGAACACTCCCTCCAATATCTCGGTTCAAAAACTGCTCGAATCGTAAAATAATTACTCTCGGCTCATTCTCGAAGTTACACGATAGAAAGAACGGTTATTTTTGGAGTAATTGGAGTAGAATGAATGCCAACAAAGCCATGTGATACTTTATGTTGAGCATACCAGTCCCACCTGCATTCTTGTCGTTCTTATAGAGAAGTTATGGTAAATGTCTCGCTCAACAGCTGAAATAACTTAAGCATAAAAAATACCTTACGCGCTGTTTTCCCAACTTTGTGAAAATGAAGATGGGACTGATATGCGATTATAGGCAGTATATTTTAATTCTGAATCAATTATCATGGTCTAACCAATCATTGATCTTGTTAGTAATTGCACTCAATGCATTTCTTAAGAATGCATTTTTTCCTGTTGCTCCGTTATCAGCAAAAAAATAACGTTATAAAAATGAATGTTGATTTATTATTACCAACTAATATTCATGATGTTCTTATACGTTCATCAATGCTTTATCTTCACTAACTTGTATTAGTTCAAGCCCATTTTGTCTATATAATGTAGCAAATCGGCGAATAACGATTTGATTTGTTCTACCGTTAAATAGGAGAGAGGGGGGCAGTTTCGGACACTTTTCTATCTTGATTTTTATTATTTTTTTTGTGTTATCCTAGAAAAACACTTGAATTCATCCTGCCTGTTACTTGGACATTATAAAATCCTATCTCTGCTGTTGCTAGCCATGGTGTCCGCACCATACGAGTGTATACGCTAGATTAACCTACCTTGTCTTTCGTTATTCCCGTCAACCCGAATCTGCTCCACGCTTCGTATTCTTCCGAGTATTGACCCACTTTGACACACGAGTAAATAGGGTGGTCACCTAGCGCGTTATATTATTACACTGTCGAAGAATGCATCGTTATAGACATCGGACAGGGTGGCGACTCAATTTCCAAAATTAAATTCCCTGATATTCTCTGATTCTCCCTGATGTTCCAAATTTTTTTCCCTGACTATTTAAATTTATTTTAAACTGATATGAGTTACGACTATCATAAGTTTTTTCACCTATATCACAAAACTAAAACGGATCAGACCTAAACTGGTTCCTGCCAAAATTCGCACCAGTAATTAAAACAGTTTAGCTTCGCTTTTGGTAACTTGAATCTTGAACAAAAAATATTTTTGTTGAGAAACTCATCCAATTTGATTGGATTTGATTGAAAATAAAAGTTGCACTGGTCGGCAAAAAAAGTTGTCTCAAATCTCAAATGAGTACTCTAGAAAGTATAGCTTTTTAACCATTCCTATTCATCTGGGTGCTCCTGGTAAACGCAGAACTGCGTCAAAAGGCCGCAGGATAATTACTCGCTGTGTTCGTCGTTTTTACGTTTACTTACGGGAAAGCTTTATGAAAGTCTTTTAAGACTTGAAGCATTTCTGAAACGTCTAGGGGCACTAACTTTTTGAGGGGCAATTTACTATTTCGAATTAAATTCACCTGAATAACCTTCAGATTTATTAGCTCGTATCATCATAAATTGGTTGGTCGACAACTTGTCTCAGCTGGATCCTTAATCCGACTTTAAAATTGGAGTATTTTTGGCATTTTTTCATAATTCGGCTAAATATTCATATTGAAACAATTTCTGCGAATTTCTCAAGAAGAACTTCAATTAAAATGTCACCAGGTGCTTTTGTATTGTTGAAAATTTTAATGATAGATTTAATCGCATTTAAGCTAGTTCCAATGAATTCTAATTGATAGAAATTTGATAACATCAACGTGTGACTTCGTCTTCAATTGGACTCACTATATTTCGAGTTATGAACACATTCAAACTATTCAAGTCTTTGAGTCTTCTGTCAATTGGTTGCAAGAAAGTAATCACCATTTTTGATTACTGGAATATGACAATGGCGATAGTGAAGCTTGAAAAGGCGATGTTAGAAGATGTGTCAATAGTTCGGTAGCAATTGTAAACGTGATGATGATGAAGTGCAAGAAACTGGAAACAAAATCTCGGCTAATCACTGGTTTTGACGAAAAAAATATAGTAATTAGCATAAAATGCGCGCACTACTGAATGACTTGTTAGTACTTATTTGGATACTTTTCGAAAAATGTAGAGTCACTTTTTCTTGATATTTTGGTCACTGAAGTCACTACTGTTGCATTGTCTAACCGTTACGAGCCCTGTACAAGGTATCACCAGTTCCTTGCAGTTCATTCTCAGAAAGTTTTACTGTACAACAAAAAGCTCCCTTGTATTCCCCGCGGGAATTCAACAGAAATTTGAGCTTTGATTACAATTTAACAAATATATTTGAAATTTTTGGAACTATTTGAAATGATTAGAGATCAGATCTTTAAGTTTGTACAAATTGTGCATGTGGTTGCTGAGTAAGAAGAGTTTGAAGGTCATTTATCGAGGAAAAACCCTATCACTCCTCGGGAATAGGGTAACTAAAGCCTATGCTAAAATGGATACGTTCTTGAAATTTACTTTTCAGGAAAATTCTTCTACCAAGAACAAATACTTAGTTTGCTGAACCAAGTACGAGTGCATAGTTTCAGACAATTAAAAAATGATCGATTATTTTTTGCGTAATTTGAACTCATTTGGCATTAATTAGTACTTTCGTTTTCGCGTCGGAAAAAGCAAATTAAGTAACCTAATTATTATTGAGTGTTGTTGTATGGTTCCTGGTGAGCGTCCACATCGAATGCTCTGAAATAAACTCAGTTCAGAACAAACTTTGTAAAAATATCCCAAGCTTCTGAAATTTTCCTTATTATTCTTATTAAGGGAACATCCATCAATGACGTAGCTTTTTAGGTTTTTTTGACACTCCCTTCCCCATCGTAACATTTCGTCATTAAGTCAGACTTCCCTCTAGATAATTACGCTGCTTTATTACAAACCCTCACCACCCCCTCCCCCTCCATGACAATTTTTTTTGCAAACTCTATTATCAAAATCATACCTTACATAATAAATAAACAAGAAAAGACAAGCAGGTAATAAAATTGACCCTAAACAGACAAAACAGTTCCCCTCCCTTCTCGAATGCTACGTCATTTATGGATGTTCCCTAAAGTGTTCCAGAACATTGCACTGAAAAAACTACGCACGCTCCATCCAAGTGTTTCTTCAACTGGATATGAAAATGATTCCGCATTGTTATTAGAAGAATTTTTTTTATCGAATTCAATCATTTTTCACTTTCGTTTCAAGTTGTCGCACACATCAACTTACATCCATGAGCCGCACTTCATTTACGTATGATTCCAACATCCCTTTCAAGTGAATTGCACTTGAATCTGCCTCACTGTTTCATCACAGTGATTATCATGTGCGAAACACTTTCAGTGGATTTGTTTTGTTTTTATATGTAAAATGAAGTGCCGTTTGTGCTGAAAAGTAGAAGTATGGCGACAGATGAAAAGTCAGCGAGTGTCATACGGCTTAGAAAATCGACGATTTTCCGGACTACATCTGTAAGTTTTTGCAAGGTAACTGATTTACCTCACGTAAAAGAATCGAATTTTAATTTTATTTCGTTCTTTCAGCACAAAATCACAGAGATTCTGAAGAAAGCATTTTTACGCTAGAGACAAGTATTTGTTTACTAAAACATCAGTTAACCTTCTAGTGCCCAATACCGCCATTTGGCGGGCTTCAGTCGAAGTTTTGAAAAGCTTCAATATGTACTTAAAAAGTGTTCATAATGGTTCATAGTGATTTTACCGAAGCCCGTTTAGAAATTAACTTGGGCACTAGAGGGTTAATTAAATTGAATTAATTAAATTCTTTGTTTGCTTTACAGGCTTCTTCAACAGAGAACTGAAGTTTATATTTGGTGATGAATTGTTATAGTGAAAATTTAATTTTAAATTTTATAAATAAAACAAAGATTACATTATATGCAATCATTTTCATGTAAAACTGTTTTCATTTTAAAATCGAATAAAAATCATTCGAAGCTCAGTAAACATTCATATAAGATTCAAAATCCAAACACTTTATGTTTATATGTCATAACACGAGAATTGAAAGCGTTTTCCTATTGAAAATGAGGTGTTGCACGATAAATAATTCTAAAGTGTTTTGCATATGAATTCTATATGTTTTGACCAGTAGGGCGAAATCAAGTGCAAAACACTTTATAATATCGTGTCGATTTCTTTGAGTGTGAGAAACAATTTTCCAATCGCCTTGGCATACTTGAAGGCCAACATTTTTGCTTGCTGGTACA
The DNA here is from genome assembly GCF_029784165.1 of Wyeomyia smithii. NCBI lineage: Eukaryota > Metazoa > Arthropoda > Insecta > Diptera > Culicidae > Wyeomyia > Wyeomyia smithii. The sequence goes on along the minus strand of NC_073696.1, from coordinate 220,621,333 downwards.
TCAATCCATAATTCATATGGTAACTTTTGATCAAATATTTCTCTGGCAATGTTTTTCCACATTCGTAAATGCTTGTTAATTTGAGTATTTGGACGAGAAGCTTTCTGATCTTCCCGTTTTTTTCTTTTCTATGATTTTTTCAACGACAGACCAAGGTGCGTCTTTTAATTTCTTTGAAGACTTCATTGACCTGTTGAAAAGTCAAAATGACATCAACATCAATGAAGTGAAAGTTATTGCGGAGTAAAATACTCGCTTCAAATATAATAAATATAATGTAATTGTTGAAGTTGACAAGGACACTTATAACACTTTGATGAGTGCTGGAAAGGTAAGCATTGGGTGGGATAAGTGTCCTGTACAAGAGGCCCTTGATGTTTTGCGCTGTTTTAAATGTGGAGAATTTGGCCATAAAAGCACAGTGTGTTAATCCCGAAACATGTTCCAAATGTAGCGGGCAACACAAGACATCTGATTGCTCATCAACTGAAGTTAACGGCGTGAATTGTATAAAGTCAAATAAAGAATTGAAAATGAATTTGGACGTTAAACATCCAGCTTCTAATATTGAGAATATATTTTGTTTCCATTTATTTCTACCACTAAAAATCGAATACCCTTTAATCGTATACCGTCCGCAGATACGTATTTCGGCTGCTACATGCAACCATCATCAGTGCTTATGTGGAAAAAAAAATTATTTATCCAGCTTCTAGTTCACAGTGTACGGTTTATCGGAGACTGTTTGTAAAAAGAAAAATCAACATGTTTTTTAGTAAATAGCAGCTAAAAGAATCGCAATGTGAGAGGAAGTTAGAAATGAATATTGCTGGTTTATCTACAAATTATATTGCTTTGCGGAAACAAAACGTCCTATGTTAGTATTTTTAACCGAAACCCATATAGTAGATGCTGATGCATTTGATCAGTGCAATTTTCCGGGATACAAAGTTGCTTTTTGCCTTTCGCATTCCAGACATACTGGTGGGGTTGCTATGTACGCCAAGGAATCAGTAACATTCAACATTCTATCAAACGAATCTGTTGAAAAAATTAGATCCTTGGAATTTCAGTTGAAGGAGGCATGACGATTGGAAACTTTGGACTTTTATATCACTCCCCTAGTTCAAGTAACCAGCGTTTTTCAGAAATATTAGATAACTGGTGGGATCGTTTCGTTGATTTAAACAAATTAAATGTCATTGCTGGTGATTTCAATATTGATTGGTTAAATGATTCAAATTCAAATCAATTGAAGCAGTTAGCTAACTTTTACAATTTAACACAAACGGTTTCAGAATTTACGAGAATTTCCAGACATTCGTGAACATTAATTGATCACGTGTTTTCCAATTTTGATAACGTTCATTCTATTACAGAGGCCGATTGGAAAATTTCAGACCATGAGACAATTTGTATTTTGATAGAGAATGATCGAAACCGTGATGAAAAGGTAAAAATTAAATGCTGGAATAGATATTCAAAACAGGCATTGTCTCAGCTTGTTTTGAGAAGCTTGGATTTTTTCCCAATCACTGGTATAATAAATGAAAATGAATTATTAAGCAGCTGTTCTCACCAATACGCTGAAAGAGTGTACCAGTAGTCTAGTTTTTGAAAAATACATTCAATCGGATAAATCGAACAGCTGGTACTCTTTGGATCTTTTACGCTTGAAAGTTCAGATAAAGTGAAGGCGGAACCTCATGCGAACGACCAACGCCTTGGAACATAGGAAACTCTCGGTGGTGTCCGAGAAATGGATTCGGACTTCCATAACCGGCTACATCATGCTGTGGCCTACATGAAAAACACCCAAGATTTGAAATTGCTCAGGGATGAAAGCATCACGGACAGCAAGTGTCTAACGGGAAGCTCATCAGATAAAAATCGTTTGTCGCTCTCTTCTAGCATGAGCGTTGATTTGCTCTTTAGTGTGAGAGCAGTTGTTTTCGCAGTGCAAGATGTTCTCCTGCACTCTAGAGGTTATCTGAGGAGAAAAGACAAGCATGCTACTCGCCAGTGGACACTGTTGTGTACTTCTGCGTTTTCTCTGTAGAGTGATTCACCCCTCTTGTTTCTATCAGATGTGGGGTGAGCTGGAAGTGTGTTTGTCTCTCTGTAATCTGGTTGAGACACTTTGGAGTGGAGAAAGAAGCAGTGTGATGAAAGCATTTGCTACACGCAGGCACATACTGAAAGAGAAGTGCGCGGTGAATTTTTTCTCCTCTCCTTTTACATACTGAGGAGAATGACAAGCATGGCGAGTAGTCTGGAAAGTGAAAAAAAACCTACCGGGCAAAAGTGTAGTCCTTGTGTAGCTACACCGCGAAAACGAATTCGACCAGAGTAAACTCGACCGGCACGAGCAACGCAATTTATTTTTTTCTCTCCCAATCTCTATTTCTCTTTTGCCACGCTTAAGAAACAAACTGTAAAATGCAGCGCAGATATAGGGATACCATCCGTCCTGATTTAGCAGGACATGTCCTGATTTTGAGCTCCTATCGGGGCGTCCTGATTTATTTTTCATATTCTAGCGTTTGTCCTGATTTTTATAAGACATGCGTTTTCGTTCAATAATCATGCTTATATTGCAAGGCAAAACTCGGTAAGTTTTTTCACAGTAACATTCATGTTGCCAGATATTTGAAATTGTTTACCTGATTGACCTGATGGTATCCCTACGCAGATAGCCGTGCTGTGTAATTATTGTGCGCGATGTCCATATGTGTCAGAAAGTACACCATAGTTCATTGTCTCGCAAGAGAGAGATTTCAGATTTCACCGCGGTGCTTTCAGGAAGCTCACAAGATAAAAATCGTCTGTCGTTCTCTTCTAGCATGTGCGTGGATTTTCTCTTTATAGCGACTCAAAACTGGGTCAAAATCGAGCGAATAAAGAAGGGTTTTGACAGCAGTTAGTGCGCTTCCAGGTCAAAACGAGGTGAGCTGGTGGAATAAAGAAATTCACTATTAGTGTGAGAGCAGTTGTTTTCGCAGTGCAAGATGTTCTCCTGCACTCTAGAGGTTATCTAAGGAGAAAAGACAAGCATGCCGTCAGGTATAGTCATGAAAATTATCTTTGAGTTCACCATGCAGAAAGGCCCTTTTCACATGTGTCGTGTCAAATAAACATTTTGTGAACAAAAAAATAGTCCCTTTCTCATCACGACTGCTAGAGCGCTTCAGAACGTCGTCAGTGCTTCTACTGGTATTTAGGTTCTGTGGTAATAGAAATCAGGTTTCTAGATGCACAACTTTCACGAACAACCTTGCCTTGTGCCGCATAACATTCCTGTCAGCATATTTCTTGTTTCTTCCCGCAGACTGCAAGGACTTTACTCCTGCTGGACGCTTCACCATCCGCCGCATTTGGTTGTTCTCCATGGATTGCAGTTCATCAGGGATAACCCTTGTCGTCTCTCCCCTCAATTTCGTCATGGGGTGATGGTGGATCTGTAGAACCCAAAGTTTCAGCAGCAGAGGTTGCTCTTAGAGGTGGTAAGAAAAACATGCATCTTACCCGGGAGTCTCGCTACACCATGCGTTGCACAATAACTTGTTTGTTGTGAATTGGGCAGAGTCGATGGCAATGCGCCATGAAGTATGCAATTGATTGTAACCCTTCATAACGAGTGGTTAGCATCTTTGTTTTGTACCATATCTTATGTGAAATATAGGGACCTATTACAGAAGCCGAGTAGACTCGTTACGACTATGCATTTCGAATGAGACGAGTTGCTCGTCGATTCGTCGATGCTCGTACAATAAATCTGCGAGTTGAAATGACTAATTTCATAGGAATAGAGATTACCTGTAAAACAGTATACATCACTCAATTTGTCATTACTAATACGCACGATGACGAATGAGAACACGATGATGACATACTATTTGATGACAATAAAATGATAACTGTTCATTGAGTTTTTAAGAAAAGGACAAATTAAAGCTGGAATTAAATTAACATGTACGTAGAAACTAGAACAGAGTGAAAATGTGTGTTTTCTAACAATGACATCAACCTTATAGGATCAGTATGTGTTTTCATCATACCATTTTATCGTACTACCGTTAATCATGTATAACAATTCTGTATATAAATCTTTCTTCATATTATAATGTGGATTTAATTTAGCTCTAATCAACGTGATCTTCTAGGGACTTGAGTAAGTATTCTTGTGTAATTCTTCGTTGAAATTGAAATATCTGTTCTAGTTGACCGCCGTTGCTCTTTTCCAAGGCTTTTTACATCATTGTCCTGAAAAATAAATCTGAGGCTTCAGTCTTGCAAAATTGTTACCGTGATAGTATCACTTCCGTTCAGTTCCATACCGGCATTTTTTTTTCGCATCAGGTTTATTTATAAATCTCTTTCTTTACGGAAAACTCTAAAATATATATATATTGGGATGGATTTTTTGTTCTGTGCTCATTCTTCTCTGTTCATAGCGTGCAGAAAGGGATTTGTTACTTTTATTATTTTGCTTCAATGACATCAATCTTATACACCGTTTTAGTTCCCTTGTTTCTTCAATTAGACAGTAGACAGTAGGTAGCAGTAGTAATAGTATTAGTAGTAATAATAGCTTAAATCTTTGCAGTATATTTTGATCATTTGTAATTGTTTTGTTTAGATTAGCTTTGTTCAACGTTCATTGCGTTTTTGCTCGCCTCTCGACTCAAATATTGAGTCTCGAATCGCGAATTCCTAGTCAGCGGATAAGCCTGGCTACCGTGGTGTAGTTTTAAGTTTAACTCAAAGCATAGCTTCTCCTTTGCTAACTCCCAGCTCACCGCGCGAACCGTGATGGCTGTTTCTAATATCGACCGAAATGACACAACACTGGCAGGAATTGGGAGTTTTGTTTTGTTTCTCTACTTTTCGGAAATACTTTGACATTGCTACATGTATTACATAATATTAGTGAACTTTTGATGGTTGTTCGCATGCATCATTCTTAATCTCTCGTGTGTGTTCTCGTGGGTTATGAGGGCTTATGTTTGAGATTACGTTTGGTTTCTTTTGATACTATGGGTATTCATGTCGAGCTCGTAAACAAATACCCAGCCGTAAAAATACTCACCTCCACTGACGAGTAATGGAAGATACACCGTTTACGGCTGGGTATTCGTATACGAGCTCGATGTGAAGACCCCCACTATTTATTCGGAACTGTAAGAACTGAATGTGATCTGCGTAAATTAAGCTTATTTTGAACATGAACAAAGGCGGTTTGCATTAACTGGCGGACTGAACTTAAAAACGGGCTGTTTTATTTCTGTGGTGTTGTTGCTCACAATAATGCTGTACATTTTATTTTTACTTGCGTTTTGTCTTTACAACAAAAAACAAAAATAAACTTGTGCGTAACGCGTTAAATATTTTTATGTTTCTTTTTTCCTACAAAAGAACCCGGTTTTTGTTAAAGCTTGCAAAATCGAAAGAAGTCAGAAGAGAGAGACATCGTTTGCATCTCCGTAAAAAATGGTAAATACACAAAAGAGGTCTTTTCAAAACAAAAATAAATAACCTAATCCTACGATACAAATAAGGCAAAACATACAATCAAGAAGTAAAAACTTAACACTGTGAGAACCGCTCGTTATCCGACGACCGCAGCGGGTGATTGCGGTGAAACAAATGTGGTGACTTTTCAATGTGCTGTGGGATGATGGAAGCGGCTGCGGCCGCCGCTGTCGCCGCCAGGTTGTTACCGGCCGCCATCAGCCGCGAAGTATACAGGTAATTGTCGTCGCCGATCGGGGCCTGCCGGCTGCCGTAGCGCATTTCCCGCGCCAGTATTGTCTTGTACTTCCGGTGGATCCGCTCGAGCGAGTTGGCAATCTCGTTCAGCTTTTTGATCGTCTTGCGGGCGGCCGCCGGATCATCGCCCGTCGCGTTTAGCGTTGGATCCAGGCTGGCAAAGTTGACCATGATGAGCGAGTGCAACCGCTGGAGGTCCCGGGCAGGGTCCAGTGCCGTTGACAGCTCCATCTGGAATGGTTTCGGTGAGACAGCAGCACAACCGGGCGCGTACTGGTCGGATTCCTTGCAGCTAAAAAATAGTTAGAGGTTAGATGGAGGAGAAATCGTTTTTGTTTTCATTAGTTGTTAGCTTAATGTTTAATTAAGTAATTTATTTATTTAGTTTTTCAAAGTTGATATTGTTGTTTACGTATGTTTCAAGGTGCTGATATTATACCCTAACTCACTTACCAGGTCCACAAGCCGGTGATGTAGGCACACGGGTGGAAGTGCTCCAGCCGTGCCTTGTTGCTCTGGCAGATTTTACTTAGCAGGTCAACCCATTCTTTCTCTTCGACGCAGTTTGCCGTCTGCACGTAGAGGGGACGCTCCTTGCGCACGATCTAAAAAAAGTGAAAAATTGAAACTTCGTTTAAGTATGGATATCACCGCGATTGTTTAAATAAAAATCACACTTTGAACGCATGTGGTCATATCACAAAGTAATCAGTATCGAGCAGGCATAATTTTTGTGTTTTTTTTTTACCGGTGGAAATAATTACGCACACACGCAACGTTTCCATTGTTTATACTGCGAAGACGTATGAAACCGTAAGACAATTGGTGGTTAAAAACCAAATAATGCTTCGAATTCCATACTGTTTTGCTCACCAGAAGCCTACTGCGTCGCGTTGACCCTAATTATCTATTCAACTTGTGCTGCAGTAAGAGAGCGAGATAAACAACGCAAAGCGTGCGTAAAAAGCGATGGAGTCTCGGGTATTTGTTCTAATGAGTGCGGCGGCAGCCTTTTGTAGCATTGCTGAAACTGCATATGAGATCTTACCGATATGCAAATCAACTCCACCTATTATGTTACAAAATTTTCGCCATGTTTCAACGTTCTTTTTATATTCTAATTTACTTAATGTGAGTCATAAAACCGATTTGAAGAAGTGTCATCTCTTGAATTTTCAAAACAGTGCATTGTTACCCTTTTTCCCCAGCACTCTTTGTTCCAAAATGTGCCTTGAAAACCAGAGTAGGCAGTGTGACATTGCACTCGTATCCAAGTGAGTTTTAAAACTTGCTTGCACATTTATTTTCGGTTTGCACGTAAACCCTACTAACAGTGCATTACACTTGAGTTGGATTTGAGTTTGAATGCTGCATAACAACAATTGCATAAAAATCGAAATGCGATGAAATTCGCGCCGCGTCTGCTGCAACAGTTTGTTGCATTGTCCTTTGAAAGCATAAATTCGATCTAAAAACAAGACTCATCGCGTCACATCATCGCCTGCATCGTTGGATACATCGTGCACTGCATGCATCGCACGCATTTCAACTCAATCGATCAGAGTGTGCGGTGCAAAAAAACTCAAACTATCGAGAGGAAGCAGATTCAAGTTGGATTCAAATCTGAAAAAGTGTTACTCAGCTCAACTTTGCACGAGTTCATGCCATCACTGTTGAAAACAACTCAGAAAATAAACTCTGAGCTGCCAGAGTCAAAGTAATCTTAAAATAAATGATGAAATCATTAAATTTTAACTTATTCCACTCTGATCATGGCAGCCGAGACTGCCATCAGTAGTAATAATCATGGAAATTATGCTGCAAAAAGTAATTTTCTTTTAGAAAACAGTGTTTGATTACTGCAACACAGCCAGAACTCATCTGCTGATTCGTAAGCACAGCTCACTCGAACGCAACATTTGTGACTTGTGAGATTACACATAATGGCATCACCATTAACGTTGGTAACTTATGCTGCGTGCCAAAGGCTGGCACGTACAGAACAATGGCAATCGTCAGGGTTTCACCGTTTGCTAGCTGCTACTAGGCGCTGCAAACCGTGCGCGACATAATTGTGGGAAATTGGTCGCGGCGCGTCGCAGGAAAGCCCAGCCGCGGCCCTACGCTTGAGGTACAGGGAGGGAATTGCGAAATTAAAATTACGCTCTTCGAGGTAAATGCAAACAATGAGTGCAACCATATTGGTGCCATATACGAAAGATTCGAAGACTGGTGGGTGATAGTTGGATTTAATGGTGGGAAGGCAAAAAAAGGCTTCAATTCAGTATTGAGAAATTGCTGTTATGACCGTTTTTTTAATGAACAAGAAATCTCACACATGATTAAAGTAAACTTATCGATTGTAATCAATCTAGATTTTACGTAAAAAAAAGTCAGAAGGTGGTTTTCAAGATATCATTGTTAACGTGGCACTCCGGTTGATAGAAAGTGTCCATTTAAATTGATAAAAAGCATAGTTTTACTTCTTTGAGTATTACTGTTTAAAAGAGATTAAAATTAAAGCTTTAGTGCCTCCGCTTATGCTTGAAGAGCCATTGCACAAATACTTTCCTCCCGGACAAACTTTCATATTTGAAGCATTTTAGTCAAACTAACTCACAGTTTATACAACTTTTATCTGACAGACATGCGAACGCAAGCTAAAATAAAACTAAATGAATTTAACAGAAAATAACAGCTTTCACAAGTACGTTTTCCTCAAAAACATCAGCTTTAAGGCTTACAGGCTTCCTTCAGGGCGATCAATGTTTGCTAAGCTTTACTCTCGCGACATCAAGTAGCCTCGTTAAAGAAATAAATAAATAAATAAATAAATAAATAAATAAATAAATAAATTGACTTACTAGGTTGAGAAAATTCTATGAATTTCTCACTAACAAATATCACATTGGTGCTTACTACGGGAGTCACTTCACGGTGAAATATATTTCACTTTCACGCTCACTTCACTTTTTTAGACCTATTCCCGATTCCACCTCAAGTGAGGTGACAAAAATCACCTCCGTGGAGTGAGATTGACAGTGAAGTGAAATTGAGAATAGTACAAGGTAAACGAATTCTTTTAAACAAAATGTTCTAATATAAAGGTTATGAAATGGTTTAACATGTGAATACATGAAAGTACCATTTTTTTGGCGAACAAAGTGATTTTACCATACCAATGTACATAGACCACTCTGACTTCATATATATTTCACTGGAATCTTCGTATCGTTTCGGAACAGAGTGGTCTATGTACATAAACATAAATAAAAATGACGTTAACTTGTATAAAATGGCTAGTGTCACATGTTATATGATGTACATGGCATGTCACATGTAACATGTGACGTGTAACATTACAATATGTTACATATTACATGATATTTGACATGTTACATTGTTCGTGTTACATAACGCGTAACATGTTACAAATCACATGTAACATGTTACAGGACAAGTGACAAGTTACATATCACATGTAATGTGTTACATGTCACATGTTACATGGTGATGTTACCTCGATTGATGTACATAGACCACTCTGTTCCGAAATTTCAACGTGGTATCAATCAGCTTTAAAGTTCGATTTTTCGAAATTTTTCTAGTCTTCTAGTCTGTTTCGCAACGGCTCAGTTGTTACTCGTTAATCTCAATCATGAATTTGACCTGTAAAATAGTACTCTAACAAATCAGAATAGCCGGTTGATCGCAACAAACTTTTCGTTAAAGCTTCGCAATCTTAAACAAAAATGCCCAGGTTACAAACAAACAAGTTAGTATAAGACTTTGCTGTAAGATATCCTCATCAATTATTACAAAAAATAATCTTTAAATGTTCAAAAATATGCAAAAATCGAAAAACATATCCCCAGATTCAAACACCGCAAAAGTATTTATAAAGTATAACCGTTCCGATAATTATAAATACACTTACGATCAACCGTCATTTCAAATAACGTGCAGTATTCAACCAACCGTTGGCTGCGTCCTGTTGTTTACATCCAAAAGAAACAGATGCTGTCATTTTTTCTAACATTTAGTGCAAAATTTTGAAAATGCGTGGCCTTTCTCCCGAGCAAAGAAAGCGAATTGTGCACAAATGGGGCACCGTGAGTGGCCTTTCTATAAGAAAATTAGCCAGAGAAGAAGGTATAAGTGTCGGAGCAGTTTAAACCGCATTGCGGAAGTATTGTGGAGAGTGCACATTTACTGATGCCCCAAGACGGGGTAGAAAACCCGGGCCTGTTGATCCCACAATGGACAAAAAGGTTAAGGAATACTACAAGCGGAATCCTTCAGTATCAGTACGAGATGTGGCGAGAAAGCTTGGAACCTCGGCGAGTAACGTTATGCGTGCCAAGGGAAGAATGGGTCTGCAGACCCGTCGGAAGCAGAAGCAGCCAAAACGAAATCCAAAACAAGCTGAATCTGTGAAACCGAGAGCTCGGAAGCTTTATGACAAACTTCTGACCAAAAAAATGGGGTGTGTTATCATGGATGACGAAACCTACATAAAACTGGACTATAAGACTCTGCCAGGACCGCAATTTTATACATCACCGAAGGGAAAGGATGTCCCTGGACCAGTGAAAGACATTTACACCGAAAAATTCGGCAGAAAGGTAATGGTTTGGCAGGCCATTTGTGAATGTGGGAAAATATCTCGTCCATTCATTACGAATGACACAATGAATGGTAAAATTTACGTGAAAGAGTGTTTGCAGAAAAGGTTGTTACCTAGGTTAAGCAGCATAACAATCCTCCAATCTTTTGGCCCGATCTTGCCTCCTGCCATTACTCTAAGGATGCACTAGGGTGGTATAAAACAAATAATGTCACATGTGTCCCAAAGGAGATGAATCCTCCAAACTGCCCTGAAATTCGCCCTATTGAAACTTTTTGGGCTTTGACCAAGGCAAAGCTGAGGAAATATGTCAAACCAGCGTCAATGTTGGAAAATTTAAAAAAGATTGGCTTAAAGTGGTAAAAATGGTAGGAGAACACACTGTGCAAAAGCTTATGAGTAGTGTTAAGAGAAAAGTTAGAGAACTCGTGTATCCTACGAAAAATAATCCCAACTTGAATTGAAACTGGAAAGAAAACACTTATTATCTATATTTCAGAATAAAATGACCCGAAAATCCTGTATTTTTCGTTTTATTCAAGAAAGAAGATGTATTTATAATTTTCGGAACAATCTATTAATATTTCTATCTAAAGGACACAGAAACATGTTAAATATAGGAATACGATAGTGTAGCCATTTTATTTATTTTTTTCAGAAAGAATACATTTTTTTATCTGAACTATATCGAAAGTCGGTATTTGCAGTCAAAACGAATAATTTGCTAAAAAATAGGACAAATATTTGTGCCTTCAGAAAATGCGAAATCATGCTTCCTCCATGTTGCAATTAGTATCAAAATCTTCTAAATGACATTAATGGTTAAAATTTTAAAAAGAATTGAAAACACAATGATTAATTATTGTTTTTTGTTAAAACAGTAAATTTTTCGTCAATGTAGGGTATCAGCTCTATCATCGTCAGGTTTTACCTATCATCGTCCGGGGTGTTATTGAAGTCATAGAGAATTATTATTTTGCAGAGAGGTACTCTGCATTATGAAGAACCATCATGCAAGGAAATAACGATCTTGGACATCATTTACCCCCCTGACGATAATAGAGCCCCTATATTATTTTCAAGTCGAAAAACCATCGTTTACAATTTCTTCATAGACAACATTCAAGCAGAGATCGATACAGTTTTTTTACTAAGCCATATACGCCATTTTCAAAAATCATCCTTCTTGAGGTGGTCTTAATACCTGTGGGAAAGTCATGTGTCCTCTAGTTGAAAACATATATACAGTAGACTGGGACACGGTTATATGGGAAAAAAGCGATGGTGTTATTTTTTAGCTCCCATGCACTTTTCGTGTTATTTATGGATCCTATAACAACTGTGTAACTTTTCAGATCGATCGGTGAAACGCCCGATTTGCGCCCGATTTTTAAAGTTTTCATACGATTTTATTTGGGAAAATTCACTTTTTCAAACTTATTCTCTGTAAATTCCCAGTTGAGTCCTAAAATTATATCGATACATGATATTTGTAGGAAATTTTCCTGAGAAAAACTTTTCTGAAGACCGTAAGGCGCTACGATGCTTGTAGAAACAGCTATTCACCCCAAACTGATTGAATGTCTGATTGAATGTGATTGAATGAAACTGGTTGTGGTCCATGTCGATTCAGTAAGAGTGGTGAGTGTTGTCTGGTCCTTGATTTCACTGTCTTACTAAAGGTGAGTTAAACAATGGTAGGTTGCCCGATCATGGAGAAATGAGAAACAAAAAATTTGAAACCGCAATGGTTTGATTGATTGGTATGGTGTCTTTGGTAAAATTGTAAATATAATAATATTGGGACATTTTTTTAAAGAATTGCTCGAGTGTGAAATAAAAATTGAAATCAAATGCTGTGCAATTCCACAAAAAAACGAGCAATGTTTTAAAATTTTACGCAGATACTCCTATGGACTATGTTATTTTGTGCAATTGTTTTTTCTAGAGTTACGGTTTATTTAATCAGAGTGACGTCTTCGGCAATTTTGAAGATAATAATTTTGTCTTTCTGAAAAATACATTAGGACCACTCTGATCAAAAATCAAATGAGCTTTTTGAAATTTCGCTTTTTAAATATTTTTGGCGACACTGGCAAGTGTCTTGCCGAAAAATTAAAATATTTTATGAGGGCTATTTTAAACGAAAAGAAGAATAACTAGAAGCCACTTGTCACGTCCGGTCCTAGAATCAAAGCAACCCGTTTTAGCAAGACGCATGACTGCTGTGAAAAGCTGAAAATCGGTATCGAGCGTTTTTTTTTCATAAATTTTTGAAGTAAACTGATTGTTTTTTGGTGGTATTTATGTTTTTCAGATCCTGCTAAGTATTTATCATGTAAACAAGATGCATGTAAGGTTTTAACACTCGAATTCTAGTTGCAGTCAACGAAAACTGGTATCTGCGAATGGTATCTGCAAAATATCCAAAGCAGGCAGCTGCCAACGTAAAATCCCAAAGTACTTGGGACTATCCAGAACCTTCGTGTTTATTGCTCTCCACGATGGCAAAAAATTCGAAACAACTGTAAAAAATGATCTCTTCAAAGCTTTGAAAAAGATCCGGGACGAACTAAACTTTTCCGTAAGTTCACGGACAGTTCAGCGGCGACTGGTAGAGCAGGGGCTAGGCGGTAAAAGCCCCCAGAACATCGCGATGCTAACGCCGAAGCATATGAAGACGCAACTGAAGTTCGCGAAAGACCACTTCGATTGGATTGGTCCGAAGAAGGAAAAGCAGTGGCGAAATAAACTGTGTGCCAAAATTAGCCGAGTTCGATCAGTGTGTGAGGGTGCTTCTCCTGGTACGGGACTGGCCCTTTATACTAGGTGGATGAGATCACGGATTAGTACCTCCACGCCCAAATCCTCAGGGATGTTATGCTGCCACAGGCCGAGTGGGAGATACCCCTGGAATGGTAGTTCATGCAGGATAACGATGCTGGAAAAAGTGGTTCCAGGATAACAAAGTCGATGTCATGGAGTGGCCAGCGCAGTCACCGGATCTGAACCCTATAGAGAACCTTTGGAAGATCTTGAAAAGGTCCACGGAAAAGTCTAAGAATACGCAGCAACTGTGGGATAGAATCCAAGCTTGTTGGTCCGGTCACCACGCGCCAGAAGCTGGTGGAATCCATGTCGAACCGGGTGCGTGAAGTGATGCGTAGCAAAGGTGATAGTAATATCACTTCAATCGAGGAACTTGAAATTTTCTCTTGAACGTTGAACGAAGTGATCCTTAACGCTTATATAGTAGTTGGCCGCTCAAAGTTTCGTCCTCCAACAGAGATGTGCTGTGGTGGAATACGAAACTGGAGTGGTTAAGAAAAACATCTCGGAAAATCTATACCTATAAAATGCAATCCAGTCTGTCTGTCTGTCTGATCCATATAGACTCGGAAACTACCGAACCGATCGACGTGAAAATTTGTATGTAGGGGTTTTAGGGGCCGGGAAAGGTTCTTATGATGGATTGAGACCCCTCCCTCTTCTGGAAGGGAGGGGTCCCATACAAATGAAACAGAAATTTCTGCACATCTCAAAAACTAACCAAGTAAATAGAACCAAATTTGGTAGCTGCATGTTTTTAGGGGTAACAAATATATCCTAAATGGTTTGACACCTCTCCCTCTTCTACAAGGGAGGGGTCCCATACAAATGAAACACGAATTTTGCACAACTCGAGAACCAATCAACCAAATACAACCGAATTTGGTATGTGAATGTTCTCAGAGGTAACAAATATGTCCATCATGGTTCGACTCCCCTCCCTCTGTTGTGAGGGAGGGGTTCCAAACAAATGAAACACAAATTTCTGCTTATCTCGAGAACTAACCAACTAAATGGAACCAAATTTAGCAGGTGAATGTTTTTAGGGATAACAAATATATCCGTAATGGTTAGACATCCCTCCCTCTTCTATAAGGGAGGGGTCCCATACAAATAAATCTCAAATTTCGCACAGCTCGAGTACCAATCAAGCAAATATAACCAAATTTGGCAAGTAAATGTTTTTAGGTGTAACAAACTTGTCCATAAAGTTTCGACACTCTTCCTTTTTCTGGCATATCTCCAAATGCCATTTTGATATCCAAGATGGCGACTTCCGGTTTCCGAAAACCAGCGGCAAATGACCAGATACCACCCAATATGGGTATTTCCGGAACCAGAATGATGCAAGGAGCTAAACATTGACATCAGACACCATTATGAATTGTAAGATGGCAACTTCTGGTTTCTAAAAAAACGGCCAAAAATGGCCGATTTCCATACAATATGAGTATCTTCGGAACCAGAATGATACACAGGAGCTAGAATCGACCACAGACACCATTTTGAATTCTAAGATAGTGACATCCAGTTTTTGAAAAACAGCCGAAAATGACCAATATTTCAAGCAGAGATTTACGCTTTAATCGATTCTTCAATGATTGCTTGAAGAGAAATCAGAAACATGCGAATGTTTGCATTTTCTCGGAGAGTTAAGCGGCGTTGAAGGCTTTATGTGCTTCCAAATGCACGTGGAAAATTGTCTGGGAGAGCGTTCTCTCTCTCTCTCAATATGAATTCTGTCAGTTTGTACTGGGTTCCATGGCACTGCGGTATTGAAGGCAATGAAAAAGCAGACGAACTGGCCAAACAAGGTTCCACCTCTCAATTTATGGGTCCAGAACCCTTTTACGGCATTCCGAACTGCAAAATAAACATCGAACTTAAACACTGGGAGGAACAACGGGTAACAGCCAACCGGGTGGCTGTCAGAGGATGTCACCAGTCAAAAAAGGGTAATAACGACAAAAGCAAAAATTACAAAAAAGCTATTAGAGCTCAATAAGTGGGCGCTCTGTATCTACACAGGACAAATAACCGGGTACTGTCCGAGTAAGCATTGGTCGAGTTCAGGATGATACATGTCGCTTTTGTAACATGGATCGCGAAACTTCGGAACATCTGCTATGCAGCTGTGGTGCATTGTATAATACATAAAAAGAATCCAATTTCTCAACGAGGGTTGCTTACAACCTAGTAACATTTTGTCTTCTGATCTTCGGAAGTAATTGGCTTTATTAAGCACATTATACCTGACTGGAAGCGTGTCGAGGCAACCGGAGTGACTGGGGGGACTGGGTTATCCTATATAGCACGTATAGTAAGGGGGATATACTACGAAATATAAATAATGGACGCAGTATTCCAATCCCACAAAAGAAAATCTGTTGAAAATGAATTTGAAGTCCAACTATTCACCTAAGCTCCTAACTTCAAGCTAAGACATGAGTTGTAGCATAATTGTGTTATAATAACGTCCAGAAAATAGCCATATTACTCAGTCGAGATTCGTGATTCAAGCTATTTAACCAAAAAATCACCGAACAAAAATTGTTAACAGTTTCCAGCACACAAGGTAATACGATACGATCATTAACAATATTGCGATTATCATGCTTTTTAAAGGCTGTTAAGTCCAAGTCACAAACAACTTGCTTTGTTGTAGAGAAAGCCTACAGCTAACTTTTTTGCTGGAGACAACAAATGGACTTTCGTCATGACCAGCAGATAGCAATGTTGTTAATTTTGAAATATCCTGTTGTTTCTCGTTATCTTTACAAAACACAGCTGTAATAACAGCGGTAATAAATTTGACATGCTTTAATTCAATTTTTAATCTCATCATCAGATCTCCAATCTATTAGTCTATTTTAAAATTTATTTGATATCAGACACGCCAATAAAAATCAGTTATAAAACAATAAACTGCAAACCCATAAATGTGAAAACGTTGTTTTTGTCCACCAGCATCATGATGCTAGAGATAGCAGTACATATCACTGAATGGTTCATTCATAAGAAGACGTATTAATGGTTCACGCTTGGCCGACCTTCTCCGTTGACGCGACATGCCGGACCGCTATTATTGCAAGCAATTGTCCACACCTTCCCATTACGAAGATCAGGTGAATCACATTTCTCTACCTGAAAACCACAAAATCCGCTGTCAATCACAATCATCCAAAGACACGCACGGACGCCACTTTATTCGACCAATTATACATCCTGTCAAGCCTACGTGCTTCTGCTCACGGTTTGCGGTCGGTTGCACCTACAACAGCAGTTGAGGATGTGCAGAAAGGAAGAATTAGCACAAGGTTATTGACCGGGAATCTTCAGTGTGTCTGTCCCTGGCACTATCGAAACTGGGTTGGTGCAGCAGATGTGGGTCATCCAATGCGCAGAAGCTGCATGCGTAGTTTTTGTGCAGGAAGACGCGTGCCCGTTCAATTTGCACTCATAACACTAACACACTGCAATTATACCCAGCCAGATGAACTTTATGGGATGCAGCCTAACTCGGCCCTCGCAGGTTATGCGATCTTGGAGAAATTCGTGGGAGTTGGCGGTACGCTGAACAATGGCAACTAACTTAATAATTGCTGCCCATTGTTGGGATCGGGTGTTTTCACAACATTCGGGGTGCGATATGTTGTCTACAATCAAAGAAAAAATATATATGATTTTATTTTTCACACCAACAGCAAGCCGGCAGGCAGCGAGCATTAGAGATGAAAATTGAACGAGCTTTTCGAAGAGACATGACAAGCGGAGTCGGGTGAAAAATTATCGCCTTGTGATTGTAAAAATTACACCCAGCTTCGCTGGTTTGTTAAATAGAGAGTGCATTCTTTTGTTTGGTTAAAACGGTTCCATTGTGAGGTAGCTTGAAGTTTTCTCAACATACCAGCCCTGTTTCTGGCGAAATCATTGAAAAGTTTTTGCGGAGTTGTAGTACCCCCCGCGAGGGAGTCCCATAGTGATTTCTCTTATCATTAATATTTAACCTGTCGAAAACAATTCAACCCTCGAGCGACACAAATGGCACCTACTTAACATACTGCAATTAATTGTAATTCAGTTAGAGTAGGTACAGTCGTAAAAATTACGCTTCGGATGTGACCTTCTTCGAGCCGAGGTGATATACGAAATCCCCGCGCAGTAAACAATTGCCTCGCCGGCAAAAAGCACGTCTTGCATTAACCACACAGAAACCAGGTCATCATTGATGCCCAACATCCGTCCATTGTTTAAGGAAAACAACGCCTTCCTGTTTTACACCCCCACACCACTGGCATTGTTCAATCGGGGTGGTCAAATTCTATGCACGGGCGGTCTGTGGTATTTAACTTACCTGAAAAATGTTCTGCATCTTGAAGCTCCTCTCGGTGAGCCGCTCGACGGCTAAAATCTCAGACAGCGGTATATCACAGATTGGACTTTTCCCCTTCGCCTTGGCGTAGCTGAGCGATTGGGTCGTAAGCCGAAAGTAGCGCTGCTTGAAGTTTCGCCGCCCGAACCGCTTCCGACCTTGGGCCCGCTTGGTCATCATCCTTCACGAACACGAAGGGAAGAGGAAAAGAGGTGCGAGTTTAGTGTTATTAGCATGGTTCAGTTTATTTATTTATTTTATTTTCATTGTTTTGCTTTCGACAGTCGGCACGCTATAAAATGTAGTTTTATTGTGCATTTGGTATTCTCTCAGGTGAAAAACTATTTTACGATCGATGAACAAAGACAATGAGGAACGTGATTCGGCTTTAGCTGCCGTATATTGTACGGCACAGACAGAGCAGACGCTCTCGACAGCGGCCAGAATTGGTTGTAAATTAAGGAGCGTGAAAGAAAACCAACAGAATGAGTGGATTTATACGCTAAGTAAAAGAACGTAAAAGAGAAACAAAGAGACACTAAAAATACAATAACAGGCAATTGGAGGCGATTGATGGCTACATGGGCAAAACTTACCATTCGCTGCTGGAACAATTGCGATACATCCAGCCCCGTTAGAAGTTGGTTCGATTTTTTTTTTGTTTGGTATTTACAGTACACAGTTAGTGGTTAATAGGGCGAGAAAGAGAGAAAGAGAAAGAACGAGAATCAAGTGTGAGAGTACGAGAGGGGAAAACAGCGCTAGCGATGCAAAACTGGGTGGAAATTTGATTCTGCAGAATCGGGGTCATGAGAAACAAATTTAAATTTACACTTCGATCGGCTGTTCGACATCAAACATCAGAAGAGTTGGTTAGTTTAGTTTTTTTTAGGTGATGCAGGAGGACACAACTAGCTGGGTTGGACCATGAACTCTGGTGACCTATTTCAGCTGTACTTAGACACTAGAGACTGACTGACTGACTAACTCGGAAATGGGCTAGCAGTAGAAAAAGGCTTACCCTTCCTTCAGCACTACCGGCTCCAAGACTGTCGATTCACAGTCGGTAATGTTGGCGCCGACCGTCGATATCACCTCCAGGAAGTGTTTGATGGCCTCCACGTGCTTTTCGGTGCAGAACTTCTTGTACAGCTGGCCGGTGTATTGCTCCTTGCAGGGCTGCTGGGCGGACCGGGAGCTGACCAGGTTCCCAAGCGACTGGATCGTCTTGGAGATAAGCGTCAAAGTACGGGTGGTTTGTTCGTCCTGTAATGATGGAGGATAAGCAGCGTGAGATTAGTATATTTCGGTATTTAAACTATTTAGTACAATGGTTTTATAAACTACAAGACCCCAATAAGGAATAACTCCGTCTAGCATAATCTACATCAATTATCTATAAAAAAAATGAACAAACACCACGAGTGTTATGCGATTCAACTCGAGTGTTTAAATAATTGAACTAAGAAACACGGTCACATTTGACGAAAAAAATGAACCAATATTCATCAAGACTCCGATTCACACATGCGTTATTTCATCGCCCAAAATCAATGAAATAAAGTTCGAACTGCTTACGCAATAACCAAATTTCGATCTCCTTCTCTTCTTAAACTTGAATAAATGGGGTTCGAAAACAAACTTTCGAAAAATCCCTTCTATCTGCTAGACACCCTTTGAATAGTAACGGGGATGGTGGCAAGACTTAGAAAGACCTTCCGTTTTAGATACTTTAATTTTTGAAAAATAAATGTTCACCTATCAATTATTTTTGAATAAGTTTCATTACCAAAACTATATTCTATTTCATTTAGGTATTTCAGAATTGATTTGAAAAAAAAAAAATGCTCATTGGCAAATATTTTCGTACGTGAAAGAACACTGTGTATCATGGATATAAAACACTCGCCTAGCTCTCTTGGTAACTCCGGTCCCTATCTGCGTACGCCTTGTCTGTTTCGTAATCAAAAATAGTAACAAAAAAGTATCGTCCCAAAAGAATGAAAGAAACACCTGATAACGCTTGTTGTTGAGTACCGATGATGGTGCAAATCGCAAAGGTGTGCGCCATTAGATTTGTCAATGAAAAGAAAAAGCTGCCCCATTCTTGAGTGGTAAATTTTTTCTCCTTATCACCGGTAGATAGGGGACGAGCTATTTTTAGCCCCACTGTCCGAACCCAAATTAAAATCGACTAATCATTTCCGCAAAAATAAAGTCACAGACAGAATTCCCCACCGTCGTTTTATCGGTAAAGATTAACGTACTAAATCTTGAGTGCGTCAGGAGCAGACGGTGACGCTAACAATGGTTTACTCACCACTGGTTCGGTTGTCAAATCGAACAGCTTTGGTCCGAGGATGGCCGGTGCGAAGAACCGCAGAAAGATGAAACCGGACACGACCGAGTAGCGTACCTCCTTGTTCTGCGGGAAGTACTTGGCCGCACACTCGCGCAGATCGTGGAAAATCTGGCACAGGACAGCCGGACACTTGACCGCACTGTTGGTGATCGCTTCGAATACCTTCTCTACGTAGTCTTGCAAATTGAGTAAGTTGCTATCGATCATGCTTTTGTCCTTGACCCGGGCCGGATCGATTTCGCACGGTTTCTTGTCGGCGAAGATTTCCTCCACGATTGGCCGCAGAGTGTTGTGCAGATAATGCAGTCCGGACAGTCGCATCGCTTCGTCCATCATCTTCGAGACCAGCGTGTTACCACGGAAGATTGTTGTTGGATCCGTCAGCTTCGAGATTTCGTGATCCGCCAGGGACTTAATCATCGGAGCTATCTGACCGGTGTGGGTAAACAGTCGGACCAGCGGCTGTGCGACCTCGGTTTTGTTCTGGATGATTTCGCCGAGAATGTAAACTGCGCTGGCCGTGACGGGTTTTTGATCGATGGATTGGATGAGGATATTCAACAGCTGATCGTAAGTTGCTAGCGGGAACACATGGTCGGCGGTATAGTTTAGCTTGAGGCGCAGCGATCCAAGCGAGTTATCACAAGAGAGCCTAGTTCCGGGAGGAGTTGCACAAGTTCGTGACGGCCGCGAATGACTTGTCCGTGGTTGCAGATAGTACCAAGCGCTGTTCTGTACTGCATTCAGCTGCTGTTTACCACGCACCGGAAGTTTAATTTCACCGAGAAACACATCGTCGCCCATACCGGGGCTATCATGCCAGAATGTAATGACCACTTCACACAAATCCGCTCCCCCAAGCGGGACCACCGTGTAGGTGTTGTTGCTATCACTTTTAGAGTCACTGCCACACGCATCCACACACAGATCGAAGCTCACCGTTTCACCAAACTCCGGGTTTACCGTCTTCTTTCTCACCTTAGTACGTTTCGTAATTTTCTTCTTATTCGAATAGTGAGCAGTTAGTATTGCGAATGGATCACAGAGACCATTTTTGCGTGCTAAATCCATGCACTCAGTCAATTTGATCGAGATGCGCGAACTCCGGCTTGAGCTGCCCGAGGTGTCGAGAATCTGGCGGAATGGCTGTACATTGTTACCAAAGTCGCTGCTGCCACCGAAGATTGTCCTCAGCGTACCTGTTCCTCCTCCTCCTCCTCCTACTATACTACCGCTACCGATACTTCCCGAAACGCTGTTTTTGGATGGAAAACTTAACTTTAGATTTGTACTATTCGCAGAATTGTTCACCAAATGATGCTGGTGGTGTACATGATGGTGGGAGGAGGTGGAGTTTTCTTTCGTATCACTACTGCCGTTGCTGCTGATCACACTGCCAAACGAGGAGTTGCTATTGTTTGTCGACTGACTCATGTGGAACCGGCCAAAATCGTCAAACTCGTGCGTCTGCTTCAGATTACCGACACCATCGTCGACGGTAATCTCCAGATGGGCCATACCCTGCACCTCGGAGTCCTCGTCGACGGGCCTCAGCGGGAACCAGTGGTCCTTGTGATTGTACTGGTGCAGATCTTCCCGCTTGATCGCAATCTTGCCGTACGGTTTGTCCTGCTTCAGGTGCCGATCCCGGTCCCACACGTACACAGACAGGTAACGGAAACTGCGCGGTATCTCAAACTGATACTCCTCGCCAAAGAACGGACTGAGCGTTCGTTCGATCGTCGGCGTTCGACAGATTTCCTCCTGGTCCAGTGCGACCGTGCAGTACACATCGCGGTTTTCCTTCGAGCCCGATGAGGAGGCGCCGCAGTTGTTGCCATTGCGACCGAGGAGGTTTTTCGCTTCACCTGGAACGAATGAAAAACGAAAAAGTTGGGTTAGTTTCGAAGTTTGCTGTCGAGTCCACAAAATGAATAAAAAAAACACATAGTAGCGTGCCTTCTGAACTGCCTTGTGCAGAGCGCAGGAACATGCTAATTCGACTTGTTTCAAACAATTCATCCGTTTTTGAAGCATAACCATCTCATTAGCGAGTGGCCCTCGTGAATCGCTCGCCAATAATAGAATTGGCATACATTTAAAGCTTAACTGTAATTACAACAAATACAACAGCTACCAACGCCCCTGAATAGCATCTAAAGCGAAAACGGGTAAATTAGCAACACGCAAGGCGGTGATGCTATCATTACATCTGTTGTTCGCCTTTAATACATTTGTCTCGCCCGTCGCGTCGCCCAAATCACCGCCCCTGGTGGACACAGCATAAAGCACCGGAAGTTGCACCCCGCCTGCCTCGGGTAGGATTTCTACTCCATCAATGAGCTCCATTGTACCGGGACAGTCGACATCCGTTCCCTGTAGCTTTGGCTAGCGCGCCTGTCGTCCTTTCGCCCTCTTGCACAACCGGACAGTCCAAAAAGTAGATTAAACACGAGAGATAACGCGTGTACAAATGATACCAACACCGATTCCATGGCCGTGATAAGCAAACCCAGTGGGAAGCGGGTGAGTTTACTTAGACCGGCTGAAGAGAGGCGGAGGAAACCCGGTGCGATACGGGGTGATAATTGTGGCTAGTAATTATCAAGTCTATATTTGGTTGCTCCAAACTCGCGAGCAGCGGCGCACACCGCCGCCGCCGCCGACGACGACGACAAGGTGGTGGATGGCGTGGTGGGAAGGCATCCTGTCTTCGAGTAGCGATTGCAGCGGAGTGCGCGGGTAATTCCATTCATTAATTTACTCAGTTTCATTCAGACACTATCTCGATGCGCGCTCGAGTAGTAAGAAGTGGAAGTAAAATAAATAACGACCGGAAATGATTTACTTGTTGATACCGAAAGATTGCCGCGTGGCGCTTCTGTTGCTGCAGCGATGAAGAATTATAACCTTGAGATATAGGGTAACGGGGGTATTTTGGCCCACATGCATATTTTGGCCCACCCGGTAACATTTTACGTATTTTATCTGATAAATTCAATGAATATTAGAAAACTATGCATGCAACATTGAATAACACACCTAACAATCATACTACACTATAATTCTTGGCGAAAAACTGGCTCTAGGTAGTGTTATTTTGAAATTAGCTCATACATATTCAAAGTCATGGCTGAGTCAACCCAAAGTCAAGAGGAAGTGGTAATATACAAGTCAACGTCCGGAAGCTATTGTTATAAATATGTATGCTTTTGAAACAATTCGTTGTTGTAGTAACATCAATAAAATGTCATAGAAACAGTTTGTATACTCTAACATGTTGGAAAAAGTTGAAAAAGTGGTTAAACGCATGGCCGAAATATGTTTGCCTCTTTCTGAAGCAAACATATTTTGGCCATGGCAAGTTTTGACATCTCTTTGATTACCGTTCGGCCGTTGCACGTGAACAAAGAAGCAGCTTGTGACAATTTACAGGTAATTACTTCTTAATTTATCACATTCAACGATATGAAATCAGATGAGAATGCCTGTCAAACCGCTATAAGCCAAATCATTTCATTTTTAGATACCTAAAATTTACAAAAATTCACAGCAGAAGGATGTCCTCCTCAAACTCACTATTTTTGCTCTAAAAATACCGATGATGATCTTAAATATAACTAGTCCGAACTATTTCCATACAAGTCTGTAGATATAAAGGTGGGCCAAAGTAGAAATTTGGTGGACCGAAATATGTTTTTAGTACTTCGTAGAGATTTTGATATTTCTAGGATATTTTTCAATATATTGCATTGTTGAACGGTGTATATTAAAATAGACACTTAGCTTTTAACAATGGTATAATAGAGTAGGTATTTATGTTGAAAAATTGTATTTGTTTTTAATGAACTGTGCGAACACTTCCCAAAGCTGGCCAAAATACCCCTGTTACCCTATAACCCTGAGTGCTTTGCAATTGCCACCGCTGTCCAATTGTGTGCGGTTGGTTCCGGATGGCAATGAAAAAAATCGTTCCATCTACATGTGTTTGTTTGAATGCATTTAGTTGGAAAAAATGGGTCAAATATTTACGTAAGCAGATTTTTTCACGGTTAAATTTTTTGGAATCACTATTTTATTTTAATTTTCCTATTATAATCAAATCAAATGTACCTATTATTTAATAGACCTTAAAGAGATTTCCTAAAAAAATATTGTGTCATGAATGAGCGTTTATTATCATCACCTTTTCATGATATGTTTTAAGGTGCCTACGGTTAATTAAAGCAAATTCAAACGCTTCCAAATATCTAATTTAACGACAAAGAACTTTCGTTACCAAAGCGAATAGAAAAACATAGAAATGCGAACGGAAACACTTCTAATAGCAAACTGAAAAAGCAGATTGTCACAAACTAATCAAAAAAGTTTTACCGTCAGGACATCAAATTGAGCTAGTTAACCTGTAGGGACTATGGTATTCTGACGATTTGGTGCATGGCGTGCTCGCACGCGATTAGTTTTTTGTAGAGCTGAAATGTCACGTCTCTTATCAGTCTAGAAGCAAACTAATTATTTTTGCCAATCGCGTGACTGGAAAACTACACTAATATTATTTCGATTACTCAAACATTTAATGTTATGCCACAATAAAACTGACAGACTTGCAACGTTGGTTCATTACCGAACATTCTCGGTAGGCATTCAACCGCGAGCAATCGTCCTCACGGTCAAACAGGAAACGCCAATGCAGTAATGGTAATAACACTCAATCCAGCTAACTTGAGCTCGATTCTCGCGTTCGATCAAACATCACCGCCTTCGTGTGGTCGCTTGAAAATGTCATTATTGTAAGTACTGATATTATTTTTATTTAAAATTATTATTATATTGAATCATTCTGCCTCCAACGTCGTCGTCGTCGTCAGTTGTCACTAGCGTCTCCACCACCATCACCACTATCCCGTCCTTATTGCTGCAGGTCTCGTGTGGAAACGACTCAACTAACTGCCTGTACACTATAATGTGTAATGTGTTATGAATGAATGAATGCATGAATGAATGAAAGAATGAACGAATAAACAGGAGAGAGAACGTCTTGTGCGTTGTTGCCGCCGAACCGATTCGACTGGGTGCAATCGATCGATCAATTACATCGCAACATCGCGCGCGGCGTTGGCCATATATCTTGCTTTTCCTCTCACTCCCTCAGGCGGATATAGGCAAACAGGCAGGCAGACTGGCTAGGGACAGTATAATGTCGTGCCGAGCTGAATGAGAATAGGTTCGTGAAAAAGTCGTGACCTACGCGAATGCTTTTTATACCGATATATGATGGAGGTTTCATTGAGGAGGGTTCCGTCGGTGGGTGGCTATCGCTGCTGGCGGGTTTAATTCAATTTGCGATATTTCGTGAGTTGAATATTTATTGAACCATCAGTGGGTAAGTGGTGCAAAGTTCAGTCGGCGCGTGTGTATTTGTGTGTGTCTGTTTGGTCAACCAGGCGGCGACCGGTGCTGATGAGTGCGCTTGCACGATTGGAATTAATTTCCGCTTTTATCCTTATGAATATTTCAATCGGTTTCCTTTTTGAGCTCTACCGCCACGTAACTATAGCTTCGACTAGTTGTCAATTATGGAACGTCTGCTAAGGGACACCAAGGACCGCCAATCAGTTGATTCGGCCCTTCTAAGTTTGGAAATTATTAACAAGTCACTTCCTGGCTGGTTATAACATCTCATCACTTTCGTGTGGAGAAAAAATCGAGTTCGAGGGATCGAGATTCGATCGTACGTAACCGTGTGTGGGTTAGTTTTTTATACATTATATTCACTGGTGTTCTGATGCAGCTGCCTGAGATTTGATACGTTATGCTTGTTTGATGATAAACGTAAAGAAAGAAATGTAACCAATGCTTTTCGTATCGAATTGTTTTTAATTAAACTCGCAAACAAAGAAAAATTCGAGTTAAAATTCACATTTTGTCAGGAGAAACATTAAATATTCACCTATATGTCTTCACTAGAGAAATCTATTTATAGATTTCGATGTAGCGCTCGATACATTTAAGCACAACGAGTTGTGGCAAGGTATGTTCGAATACGGGATCCCAGCAAAACTTATTAAGCTGATAAGTACCACTCGGTACTTATCTCGGATATAAGGTTAGTGAACATAATTCTGAATCCGTTCGTGACTCAGTATCGTTATTCTGGAGTCGTCGAACTTACTTTAGGATACAGTTGGATGACTAATAAACACTGAAAATTAATGTCACTGAACAAACGAATGTATTCTGTCTACGGACTCTGTAACCTTTGAAATTAAAAATCCCTCTAACTAACCTGCTGTTTTGTCTCACGTCACCATTTCATACAACCAAAGGGCTGTATACCTTGTAGTATTTCTCTCAAAAACAAATGCGCCTTAGATTTACTATTCCAAATTTTAATGTCAACCTTCGCAGAAAATGGTCATTTAAAAAATATATTCTTCAAGAACTACAACAACTATTTCTTCATTTAGCATTATAGATATTGCTAATAATGGAATTACGCGAACATACGCATTAGGGCGAGGAAAAGTGATCGATTTTCCAGAACCAAGTTTTTTTGGTTCCTTTTGGGGCCCCAAACAACCCTAAACTTACCGAATTTGTATGAAAATTTAAGGGAAGGGAAATTTTACTTTTTTGCATTTACCTTTCTAGAGAGCTCAATAATAATCTAATAATGCACTACATTATGCAAAAGTATAGTATTTAAGATGCCTAACAACTTTGCAGAAGGCACTGAAGAGCTAGAATGTCCCTAAGAAGAGCTATAGCTGTTCGAAGTTGAGTATGTCGATTTAAATGCAGAAAATACCGGCGCCAGTAGGATTCTCATCAGAAATAACCTGCCGTAACGAGTTTATACACTCAGCTGTATCAAACAAAAAAAATTCAGATCAATATTCCAGGCGTAGGTAGAATCTACAACGTGTTTCAGAGGTTACTTCTAATGAAAATCTGACTAGCGCCGGTACACTGGCAGTGTTGGCAGAAAAAATGATTTGCAACATAAATTTCGAAAAAAAACTTGGTTCTGGCCTTTTGCTATCAAGTTTCGTTTTCCATATAACGGTTCCCCACCCTAATACGCATGCACTACAAGAACTTAAATAATATTTGAATACTTTCAAACGACGAAACTGTGTTGAAGATCATGTATTGAATAAAGAAAATATTCGCACATCTTTATTTCATCGTTTTAACTTTTCGTAAATTTATATAGAGCAGCTGTTGTCGACAAGAATCAACACTGCTCCCCAGTGCGATCGTTTATAGAAAAATTCACAATCAATCGAATGAAGAAATGAATATTCAATTTTTGTCACAATCGTACTTCTCTTTTCCTTATTTTTATCTAACAACTAAAAACTGTGAGGTTGAAAAAACGACTAATATCAAATAAAAATGACTAACCATGAATCAATAGTTTTTTCAAGGACGTTCAATGTTTCACCCACTTTCCTGCAGTTTATAGGCTGGAATTACTATTTCTGACCATTGTTCAGCTAACTTTTTTTTGTAGAAGCCATATTTTGAAATTGTTTGTGCTTTTTAGGAAAGATAATAAGAGCAAGATATTATCTAGATTTAACAGATAAATTTTAACCAGCGTTTTAAACTAGAAGCCATAAACTATTTGATTAATAACACGCTGATTGACTGGCTTTTTCTTGGCGCTAATAAAAAAAGCCACAGAACAAAAACCAGAAACAACCACCATCACGCAGTGAGGGAGGAAATGGCCAGCGAAAATTGATTGTTATTAAACCTGCGAGATGCGCGATCTTCATCTAAGAGTAAACAGCCTCTGCCGGCTCGACCCCGGGGATCGAGTGATGCAACTTCGGGTGCAACAAATAGCCGCCACCGCGGGGTGTATTTTCAGGGCAACGAAAACCTACTAATCAAAATGCAAATCGCGCCGTCGACAGCAGATTTCGTGAATAAGAGAACGAAAGAAAAAAAAAATCGCCCCTTAATGCATGCCGCTAACGTAAACAATCGCTAAAAATACTTGCCGAAATCGATTAAACAAAACGTATCAAGGCGCGGGCGGCTTTTAAACCGAGCGGAAACCATACGAGTGCGAGTGGGCATGCCAATCTTCGACTGTCGGTTGCCGATTACGACACACATCAACAGCGGCAGCAGCCGCAACAGCTTACATGGTCGACGGGGGTCATTTGTTGCCACGCCATCCATCCGTCGGTCAATTCGTTGTGGGCGCCCTCCTCTAATGAAGAAAAGTGTTCGGAGATATTCCCCATAAGTTACCGAAAAGATTGGCTCGGTCGTTGCGTGGTATGATGCAAACAAAGTGGCAGATCACGTGTACATGTGTGTTGATGCTAATTTTAATAAATACCTTCAAATTACCGCCTGTTTGACCATCAGCCATATCCGAGCAGGTCCCCACGTCTAGTCGGTGGCAGGATTAATCTGATTAAGCGTGAGGCGTGCGGTTGCGGCACGCTGGTCCTACGCTCGTAGCGCGAGGTAGCCCTCGTATAATTTGGTCAATCTATAATACAACCCCCACAGCGCGTGGCTCGAGCTTTACTACTATTTAAATAGTGACTACCCACGGGCAAATGGATTGCATTGAATGCTGAACGGGGAATATACAGTTATCTAGACTGAAGTTTTCGGTTTTGAAAGTTTATCTTTGAAATGCATGTTTTATCTCACCGGGATCATCTGTTGCTCAAGCAGGCGCCAACCAAAGACCGCGGTAGTAGCAGTGAGTGGGCTGACTTCAGCAACATCTAAAGCTGATCGAGTCAGTGAGATTTCATGCGGTGCCGAAGGCAAATAGGGGATAACAAATCGTTAACTGGGTCGAGCTAAAACCGGATAGCTAATGACGGCGGCAATAATCGCTCCAATTTCCGTTTTGTTTGAAAAAAAAAGGTTTAATGTGGTTGCCCCTGTAAGGCTATACGACGATGCTGTCTTATCTGGGGTGAACTACAATAAAAAAGTGAAAGTGAAATCATATTGGAACTACGCGTTGATAAGACCGGACGACTACTGATTGGAGAATAACATCTCTGAGGTTATCGACTTAGACATCTAGCAAACATGTTGATGCAATTGCGCAATCCACACAACAGACAGAGAGTAACAAAATAAGGAGTTAGTTTTTGGATACATAACGAATGAATTCAACTGATTAGGATGACTCTTCGAAGCTGCAACACCGTATCTATAAAAAAAGAGTTATCGTTGTCTGTTGAGAAAGGGCTAAAAGGACACAAGGTGAAATCTTGCAATCTTATACTGAATTCTAAAAAATCGAAAGTCACTGAATTTTTTGTAGCGTTGTTTCTAGTAATCGAGCAAATAGTGTCAACATTCCCGGTTCAAGATTCATGTGCCAGATTTAACAGATTGTGAAATATTCCTAAAAAAAATATTATAATACAATTGTGCCCTCGGGTTATTGTATTTGGAA
The DNA here is from genome assembly GCF_029784165.1 of Wyeomyia smithii. NCBI lineage: Eukaryota > Metazoa > Arthropoda > Insecta > Diptera > Culicidae > Wyeomyia > Wyeomyia smithii. The sequence continues at coordinate 220,591,926 of NC_073696.1, read as the reverse complement.
AAACATAACATAGTTATCCTGAAGATGACAATATTTACCAATCGCCTAATTTATTTTGTTTCTATAGTCCATCATCCTACATCCATTTCGTTTTCAATGTGATGAGAAGCAATTAATAATTTATTTTGGAGCTTAATCAGCATCACTGAATGCATTTTTGTCTTTCCTGAAACTAAGTTAGCATACCATGTCATTGCAACGATAAATAAACGTAATACTGATTAATTATTTTGATTTTCTTTTAACGGTTTTATGGAGGCATACGTTCCGCGGCTAATACGCGTGATTGTAAGGGAGGTTGGTTAGTAGCTCAATTATTTACAGTTAATATTAGTAAATAATGAGTTTGTGTGGCCAATCACAAATGATGACTTCTCAACACTGTAAGAAAATTGTAATTTCAATTGTTAGCATTAAAATCAGCATGTGTGATCAATTCACTACATACATCACTTTGACCTGTTAGTACCAAATCGATCGTTGATGGATTATTACAGAAGAAAATTTAATTTCGGAGATAAAACAGAACAAAATCCTGAGGAACAATTCTTGAATCACATTTTGCCTTTAGAATTACTTTGAGAATTATTCCATGGTTGGTGTTTAGCGTTAAAATCGCCGAATATAAATAATTTTTGTGCTCGCGTGTGCATTGGAATGGTAAATATGCTGCGGCAATAAATAAAATCCCAAGTTCGGTTTGAACTTCAATTTCCAAGTTTCTTAAACGTCTCAAGATGGGATCGTCTCAAGATCAAATTTATTCGGTGATGGATTACAACTGCAACTTCACCGCCGGAGCCCTGAATTCTATCATATCTATGAATCACGTAATTGGGATCATATTTTAAATTAATATTAGCCTTCAAAAAACTTTCAGTAATAATTGCAATGTGCACATTATTTACTGTTGAAAATTAAAAAGCTCATTCTCATTGGCTTTCCATGAGCGGGCATTCCAATTCAAATATTTGTTTAAATTATTTACAATCATTGTTGAATTTCAAATTTGAAACGATATTAGAGAAAAATTTGTTACAATTTGAATTGCTTCAAACATGGAATTGACCTGAAACATGGCGTCCACAAGATCGAACATTGCCTGTTTCAGAAAAGTGTAAAAATAAAAATATTGTACATCTTTGAATAGATCCATTAGCAATAACTTTCATATCGCCGGCTTCTTTTTCAGGCAAAATATCAAATACATTTTCGCTGTGAACAGAACACTTGAAATGTCCGAGAGAGAATGCTTTCTCTTTCAAAAAGAGGCAGTGTTGAAAATGACTCATGTAAACTAACCTTCAAGTAGTCTTTAAAAGATGCACTGACAAGACAAACTTTAGAAAATTAGGATATTATATTTTAAATTTGAGGGGAAATTTAGAATATTTACTTGATTTTTTTATTATCATTATGGGGCTGCTGCTGAATTTATATGCCAATGAATTTATTTGGCCGTGATAACAGATCTGTTTTGGTTTTTTATAATTTTTTTTTTGATTTGATTTTATACAAGTTTTCAAAGCAGTCATAAATTTATTCATGAATCAAACATGCTTTGCCTTCGATAGGTTTTATGATGTATTGAGACCTTCTCTTATTGGTTTCGTGTCAAAAGTTACAGGTAGAAAAAGAAACTGAGCTTGTAATTCAGTTTCAACGAGATTCTGCAAATTCAACTTGTTCGCATTATTTCAGGTAATCTAGCAACAACAAAATCAATTGACTTTGGACGACTATTTTCTCCTAGTACTTCGATAATCCCAAAAACTAAAATTTACTCAAAGTTAAACCAAAAAATCAACAAATTTTGTTAATGTTAATAACATTTTAAAACGAATTTCAGAAAATTGGGTTTATTGCGGAGGAATCATTGATCAGACCTGCACTCGTTAGACTTGGGACGAGGATTTTCAACAAATTAAGAAACTTGATGGTGGGTAAAACGGTTAATAATTCCCGTAGCTAGATTTATACAATGTTCATGTTTACCAGGGACAATAACACTTCAGCTCAGTAAATCAAAATACAGCGTCCATCATTTCCTCTAAAGAATAAATCTGAAGTCACGAGCTCACCCTACGCTTCAACACGGCGTGACGACGATAGCGGCAGCAATTATCAATTAAAAACTCTACGCATTCCGCTCAGGTTTAAATTCCTTCGGAAGCACTGCTTAACGAACTAAGGCTAAGTCGTCCACAGGGTGGATTGTTTCAAAGTTTTTTCCCAATAATTACTGCGACACCGATTCCGTGTAACATTGTTTGCCCGCGCGTTGCATTCGCTGCGAAACAAAATAAAGCATGCGCACGCTTGCGGAATGTTTTGCTACGCGTGACAACCATGCCCAACGATTGTTATCATTTCGCACTAATTCACTACTTTCTATTTCATTTGATTTAATTAGGCCCACCGAGCGCGGCCAGTTTGTCTTCGGACGCTTCCATCGGCGCTAAAATCACAAAGTACAGAACGAATTAGCAAATGGTTTGAGACACGTGACGTGACATTTAAGAGGTCCTATGCTTATCTTACCTCGGTCATCATCCGTCCGGCGGACGGTGGAAATGATGTTGGAATATCTGCTTGTATAATTATTACGATTCTGACTGCTTGACAGTGAATTGTTATGAGTGACGGAATGCTCACGCAACGGATGCGACGCCGTAGATTAGTGGTTGTATGACATTGCTTTCGGCGTTTCTCTCCTGGCCAAAACGATAATTATTCGCGAATAGCACAAAAAAGCAAGCTACACGCTACAGCAGTAGCCATTGCGGCGGAAGTTTTCCACATCCGAAGAGAGTTTTACAACTACTGGGCTGCGGAAATTAATGTGAGAATTCTTTGCCGCCCACTGATAATGGTAATGACGCAAAGCATCGAAAGAAAGCGGCACCATACTTTCCAACAACTACATTATGCTTGCTGGGAGCTTTGAAAAGCATTGAAGACAACAAAACCGAGTGTGGGTGGCAACGCAGATTTCACTGCCATTGTGTGGCGTCCTGTTTTGAATTTTCGCGCTCCCAGTATGGGTTCCCATCGTGGTGTCGTAGCGCAGTGTCATCGGGGTGACTTCGTAATCGAATAATAAAAAATAAAATAAAAAAAAAATCACGGTCCAGTGAAAGCGAAAGCTCTTGTGGGGAACAACAGTTGTGGGGTGGTACCGCTGTCATGTTTCGCTAAGAATAGGTTGCTGACCTTTGCATGGTTTGCAAAGCGAAGTCATCCACAGTCCGGTAGGGTTTACAATTGTTTTTTTGTTTTACTTAAAATTATTTGCTGATTATAACCCGAAGCAGTTTCGTCATCTTCTTTACGAATGACAAATCATAACTTTCACAGAACATATTCAGTGAGCAGCTTTTTATTTATTTTAGCATGATTTTTATTGGATTTGATTGTCTAAAATATTACACAAGTAAAGAGCCTTGTAGTTCTGTCCGCAACGCTCGTTAATATCTATCTAAAACAATATATATTTCGAACTCAACACTCAAAAACTTGATCTTCAAGATGCTTGAAAACCACGAAAATAAGGCTCTTAGTGGCGCAAATTGAAGCGATAAAATCGGCGTTTCTTTAAATTAAACAGTAATTCGTATACTTCCGTTGAATAACACTAATCGACACTTCCCAGTGTTGCACTTAACGCAGAAACTATCAGTTATGGTTAGACATGTTAAGTGTGCGCAATTCGCTGCGGATTTCGTTGAAATTTGTAATTAAAAGTTCAACATCCCAAACATTTCTTGCTAATAGCCATCCGCAATGTCCATCATAAGCATTATCATCAGCACCATCATAACGATAATCACCGGTTATTGTACTTGGCTTCACTTAGTCCACGAGTACCACCGCCGCTAAACGTTTCGCGCCGCTTTTCTTGACCTAAGCAACTTTTATTTCCAACCTTCGCCGTAAGTGCGTCGACGTCAATACCCAACGTTGCATTTTTTTCTAATTGTAGCAATAACAATAATGCGTGTTTGGACTGCAGAGTATTTTTTGTTAGTAATTTGAAATGGAAAGCAGCGATTAAAACGAACAAAAATCGTGTCAGTTCCCTCGCTTTCGGGTACTCATTCGGGTACTTTTTTTGTAATTTATCGTTTCGCATTGACGATGCACAGCGGGACAAAAGGCGCAATAACGCCAAATCTATGTGTTTTCGTTTTTTTTTCTTTAAATAATAACAAAGGTAATCAAACAATGACCCAATAGTATAAGTTACGCTTCATAGCTCTCTGATAATATTAATGTACCAACGCGACGCTCCCAATCCATCCCAATGTGCGGTATTGCAGAAAGTACCGCTTCAACTTAAGGCGAATCGAATCCGATTGACTAATTTAAACGGAACGCACAGCGTTCCTCGGCCAAACTAACGCATCCCACTGGTTTTGTGTTTCTCGATATTGTGCGAACTCATTCCATTCATTCCACCGGTTCACAACAATTCGTGCTAAATAATTTTGAAAGCGCTAGGAAACTCAGCTGTTGATGGGCGTAACAAATGTGGTTCATTTATTAGAACGTGTTGCATTTGAGGTACAAAAAACTAGTTTTACATAACAGAGCTCTGTTAACTGTTCGCTTACTACTGCTTGATAAGCTCGGAAATCTTCCAGTAAGCGAAGTTATATGAGCTCTCGAAATCTTAGTCATTGTAGAATTTAAAATTATGTTACGAGTGAGTAGATAAGCCTAGGAAAGAGCTTATGAAATTTAAAGAATTCGATTTTCAAAAATAGTTGACATTGTACGAGGCAACAAAAAAGTTTTTCCAAATTCCTAAGAAATTATAAATTCTGGAAAGCATGGAAAAGATTTTGAAATTTCATCCAAGTCAGTCAAGAATAAATGAGGAAGTAATGATAAAGGGTCATTCGATCATATTAGTGCGAGGAGTAGTCAAACATTATTCTTCGTCGAAATTGTCGTGAATAATAGCAGGGCGTTCCATCCCACCGATGATTTTTTACAGTGAGTTTCGAGCAAAAACGCATATTATGCTGTATTGCTTTTTTACTGTCTCTTCAAACAAGACATCAGGTTGAACGAGTTATGCAATTTTAATACGTTACACCGTCAAAAAATTCAATGATAAAAAAAATAACGTTTGTTCACCAGAAACCAGTATTGCATTTATTTAGGTAGCCAAACAACATTGGGATCATTCCTATGTGAATTAGTTGACCGCTCAACACTGAGATATTGTATTCTTTAAAGCTCGAGCTCTTAAACAGTGGATCACTGCACTCATTCAATGTTATACAGAACATTCTATAACCTTAAGCAAACTGGCGACAAGTATATGCTATTTTCATTGAATCAAATGTTAATAGTGTACATTGAAATTAGACCAATTTAATTCTTGATTGCAGTGCAAAAAATACACTTCTTTTTTTCCTCAATCAAACCAAATCATCCGTTCCGCATTCCACACTGCTTATCGGCTCTCACCGACTCGATGCGGAATGTGAACTCAAACTTCGCTGTGCAGAAACAAAAGAAACATCTCACTTTCATTGTCAGCCTATACTATTCACAGCAAGAACCACTTCCCGTGTCGAGAAACCTCATTCATGCATTGCTTCGGCGAGCAATCGTGCTAGCTGACGTGAAAATTCTTCCAGTGGGCCGGCCACGGTGTCCCAGCAGAGCTACACAGTCACACGGTAAGCACATTCCAGGAACCCGTGTGCATCGATTGTGCCAGGAAGCGCAGCCAACCCGCATTTCCTGTCAGTGCAGCTGCTCCGGTCTGAAACTTGTTCGTTCCCACGAGGAGCGAGACCAGAAATTCAGGATTATTTCACCACCTGTTCCTGGCTGCGCAGGGCTTCTGATTCACTGTATGGAGCGGGGGCATGCGTACTTGTGTTGGTGTCTGTCGGTTTTCGTTGCTCATTGAGTAATTCACCGTTCGTTCTGGCCAATTGATAGTTTTTCGACTGGTTCTTGTACACTCGCTCCTTCTCGCTTCCTCTCTGTTGACATTCACGTTCACTAACACTCCAGCGGAGAGGCTGGTTCTGCACTGGAAGCAGCACATTTCTAGCTTTCAATGTGTGGGTAGAATAATTTCCAGGCAACTTTTGATAGTTTCCGAAGATTTCTTCTGAGAAAAAATCTTTGTGCTATATTTCGGTTTATAGTATCAAGTTAACGCGTACAACCCAGAGTTGAAAGTACGAGCACAATCATTCTGCCACTTAGTTTACTTTACGGTAACGATTATGAACACTATTGCAAAATAGAAACACAGCACAACTCACCTATTTTTATTTTCAATTGCTCCTCAACACGAACTTTGCGTGTGTCGTCAGCCATATTGAATCCATAACTAGACTGCGAATATGTGTATACAAAACTGCTGCTGCCGCTGCTGCTCCGAACAAATGGACTGTGACTGGTATGCGTGTGACCGCTGTTGTACGGATCAATTGCTTGCACTGACACTAACACACTCATAGAAACTGACAGTACACTTTATTCATCGAAAATCTCGGAAGGTTATTTCTTTCTCCTCTTCGTCTCTTCGGGTACACGTTCCAGCACACTTTAACTGAGCGGTGCGATTCAGAAATTTTAAACAACACTTACACCAAGTTCGGCACTAACACATATGTAGCTGGTGAGCACAATTGCACAACTAGTACGATTTTGGAGCCTGCTTTTCACTGTCGTTTTACACCAAAAGAACAGGATGTTAGCTCTAGCTTCACGTTTCCTTCAATTACTCCTATTAGTTTGTTTGCTAACGATTTTAGATTTTCGTGCCTTTTTTATCAATTCTCTTTAAACAAGCTTCGTCCTATCACACTTTAGGAACGGTTCCTGGCCGTATAGGGCACCGTATGTCCTTATTTTACGATTTAAATTCTATTGCCGGACGCTACAAAATGTGGCATAATAATTCCACTTAGCGGAGCTGCATATTATTGCCACCCCCACGCACGTACACGTTCGAAATGAATTGTCCATTAAACTGCATAAATTATTTCAAGTCTGAAACGGAAGAGAGAGTAAAACGAAAAGAAAAATATTAGTGTTTGGGATTTTAAGCGGGTTTGACTAGCCTACAGACGGTGTGAGTATAACACCTGGCGCGTTAGTGGGTGCGCCGCCGCCTTTTCAACACTACCTTCTCTCAGTATGATAATTTTAAAAACATAATAATCAAACTTCAAACGAGAGTGAATTCAGTAAACACAACGCAAAGAGGAACACACGTTCGTAGCGAGCTTGTATAACACGCGAAAAGAGGAAAAATGCGACAGACGACGTCGCTAGTGGAACACAAACTGGTCAAACTGACGAAGACGACAACGATGACTGCAGCAGTACGGCTTTCTCGTGTATCGTTCGGTGTTACCTCGTCAACAGTCGTTGGGTAGAGCGTGAAAAAGGAAGCACCTGAGCTGAGCGCGATACTCAAACGACGACGACGACGATAACGACGCTACTACCCACCAGTAGACAGCGGGTAAGAAGAACAACACAACAATAGAAAGAATACACACCAACGACTCTCGACAATATAAACGTACCAAAGGAACGCAGCAGCGATGACGACCATTCCATTCATTCATGTAAATTCATTCATAGTTTTTTTTACGCAGGCGAGCACAAGCACATTTGATTATCTTGGCGGCGAATCGCAACGTAACGCGGCGGAAAGGGTATAGAAAAATAGAACCACATTAGTCAGAAAGAGAAGGAGCACGCTTGTAAAAAAGCATAACGTAGGAGCGAGTCGGCGACGGTGATTGACAGGCAGCGACAGCTCATAGACCGACCGGATGGGGTTCAGGCAACACTCTGGGTCGGACTCAGATCCTCATTCACTATCAGGATATGCGCGAATCGGCTTCCATTGTCCCCGCAAACCGCCCCGTGCCTGCGGGAGCTTCGGACGAGGAGGTAGACGAGAGGCGTGTGGTTTCTCTGTGCGATCCGGTCGATTCAGGAAGCTCCAAAGTGGGCAGTTGTGTCGGTGGTGGACAGACAGATGGCGATTTGTGTTTTGCTTTTTTTTGTTCATTTCTGTAGACAAGAAATGCGACAAATGTATGTATATTGCGGTGCATGAGTTGACGGAATTCGCCGCCTGTTACGTGATGGCCCCTTTTCTTTTATTCGAGCAGCAAAACGTATGAATTTATTCGCATGCGCATTGTTCTGTGGAACTGAGACGACAGCATTTAGGAAATTCCAACACGCAAGTATGAGTAAATCATATTCAATGAATCAAACTTCCTGTCAGGTTCTGTTTATTGCAGAGCATTTCGGATTTTCCCTGGGCAGGTAACACCGGTAGATCAAGACATACGAGCGATATCTGTAGGTTCAGGGATTTTTATAGTGTGTGTTGTACGATTTACCATTTTCTTTAACTCACTGATAGGTAAACTTAGGAAATAGAGCACTCCCCTGTTTCTCATATACTTTCGAAAAAACGTCAATATTATTTATTGTAAAATTTGCACTCGGACATATAGCTCTCAATTCTTTACAGCCTCACGTAGCAATTCGGGAATGTCTTCAATTGTTTTGTTCAATCGGATGAACTGATGGAAATGTTAGTTTGGTATTAATGACCTGTAGCCCAAGTCCTCCGTATAGCACTTTCCAATGCGATGTTGAATGATAAGTTTGACAGCTTGTCACTCTGCTTCAAACCATAAAACGTCATGAAAGCGTCCGATAACTCACCGGTTACCCTAATTTGATGTGGAACCATCGAGGGTGACACGAATCAATCTAATTATTTTGTTGGAAAACCATGTTCGAGCAACATCTGCCATAACTTATCTCTCTGAACTGAGTCGTACGCTGCTCTGAAGTCTATGAACTAATGGCGAGTCTGCAAATTGAATTCTCCAAATTTTTCGAGGATTTGTCGCACCACATTGGTATTCGCCAACAAATGTTTCCTGCAACGGGTTCAGTCTGTGGAACAGGATACGGAAGAGAATTTTGTACACCGTAATGAAAAGAGTTATGCCCGAGAGTTACTACAGTCCAAGTGGTGGCCTTCTTTGTAGATCGGAAATATGAAACCCTCCAACCAGTCATAGGGAAATTTTTCATCAGACCGCACTTTCAGCATGATTCGATGGATGGCACGATACACCTGTTCGCTCCCGACTTTGAAAAGCTCGACGGGAATGCTTCATTCCCAGCTGCCTTGTAGTTCTTCAGCTCTTCAACTGCTGTTTTTGCCTCTGTCTTCCTCGCCGTTCAGCAGGACACTAAAATGTAGACTCTAACGCCAGGCCACTTCAGATTTATCGGTTATCGGGTTCCCCTCTCTGTCGTTACACATGGCAGAGCCAGTCACAGATCAGTTCCTAATTCCCGAATTGCCGAGAATCGCTCCAGAGGATACCATGTTGGTTACGGTATTTTGTGTACTAAAGAGCAATATTGCATGTAGAACCGTTGGTATAAATTACCCATCTCTTCCAGGCCGAAATGTCCTTTGCTGTTCGAAAAAGCCGGCTCTAATCAATTCGGCCCATGGATGCCATGCTGTCTGCGGAAATTAAAACTATTTGTGGTCAAGTTAAAATCAAAGAAATCACACACGTCATTGAATTCTCCTAGGCAGAAACTGAGCAGATTGTTATAGCCATAGCTTGTCCTGTGTGCGGGCATGGAGATCATTGCCCAGTATCGCAACTGGCGCTGAGGAACATTTATTTAAATTTGCAGGAGAAGGACTAACTTACTCGGAAGTTTTTCAAATCATCGGCGAAAAGCAGCTTTGCAGAAAAAAATTCATTGGCACAAGTCGTTGATGAAAAGCACGAAAATCAACGGTCCCAGTACACTGCCCTGTGGAACTCTAGACGGAATGTCGAACTTTCTAGAGCGTGCAGAGTTCACCTGGTCGAATGCGCTTCTACCGGTCAAGTACGACATTAACCAGCCGGATATCCATTCTTGGATGCCTTTATTGTTTATTGTTATTGTTGTTTTATGGAAATAAGCCTTTGACAAAACGAGTATGATAAAATACATGGTACTCAAATTTTAAGTAGAGTTTAAAATGGTTTCCCCGCCGATACCCGCGATCATTCAAAGACTATAATATTCCCTCGTGTTCGTAGGGACAGGAACATAAGTTTTCTGGGCAATTTCCCCCTGGACCTAAACATTCACGAACGAGCGAGTGACGTGCAAGCAGCCATTTGCTTTCTTAAGGAATTGCGACAGCGCCGGCCTAGCGGTGAAAATTTGAATCACATAGCCATTACTAAAAATGGTCAATAGTTCCAGGATCAACATTCGAGAAGACATCGTTCATCTAGAAGTCAACCCTTAGAAGTTAATAATTTCGACCTGATTTCGGCTCGTTTTCGAGAACAATTTTCACCGGGCTGTCGTCCGACATCCTTACGACATGCCCAGCCCACCGTAGTCTCCCGATTTTTCGCCGTTTGGATGAGTGGTTCTTCCAGCAGCTGATGCAACTCGTGGTTCATCCGTCTCCGCCATGATCCACCTTCCATCCGTTCTTCACCACAGATGGTACGCAGCACCTTCCGTTCGAAATCCCCAAGACGCGTTGGTGCTCCACGAGCATGGTCCAGAATTCGTGGCCGTAGAAGACTACCGGTCTGATTAGTGTTTAATAGAAGGACAACTTCATGTGGCGGCAGATTTTATTCGAGCGAAGCGTTCTCCGAAGCCCAAAGTAGGCACGATTTCCTGCCACAAGGTGTCGACAATTTTTTCTGCTGGTGTTGTTGTCAGCAGTCACCAGTGAGCCCAGGTACACGAACTCGTCTACCACCTCGATTTCATCACCGCTAATATTAAGCTATATTAAGGGACCTAACGAAAATCGTGCAACTTGTGTCGATACACCTTCGAAAGCGATATTAAATAGCTTTTTCTTCTTGATTCTCGTTTGAGCCGTCTTTTGACAGCTCTGTGTGTAAAGGGCTAGTTGCTGTGACTATATGCCCTGTGTATGTTTTAACGTCCGTATGGACACCGTGTGCTATCAAATAGCAAGCATAATGTTCCATCCCCTAGTCGTAACCCTCGTCAAAATTTGAAGGGACTCGAGTGTTTCCGAAATTCGAACTACGCACATCACCCAATCCATCGTCGACTTGACCAACCGTGTCTGTTTATCCGGGAAACTGTAATCGTGCATAATGCATAGCTGATCTCGACAGATTGTGTCGTACGCAGATTTGAAATCGATGAACAAATGGTAAGTGGGCACGGCACAAATGGTATGTGGGCACCTGCCGTACCGTGAATACGTGGTCCGTGGTGGGGCAGGCGCCCATAAATCTGGCCAGGCATTGGTGCTTATTACGGGAGTCACTTCACGATGAAATCAGAGCGAAGTGAATGAAGTCCCGTAATAGGACTTCATTCACTTCGCTCTGATTTCATCGTGAAGTGACTCCCGTAATAAGCACCATTGTCTCACAAACTTACTCGCAAACGGTGATAGTCGACGGCATAGGATTTGAGAGAGTACCTTGTAGGCGTCGCTCAGCAGCGTAATTGCACGGTAGTTGCAGCAATCCAACTTGTCGACCTTTTAGTAGTTGGGACACATTGTACTTTAGTCCACTCCTCCGGTACTACCTCCTTCTTCCAAATCTTAGCAATAACCCCCAGTAGCGCCTTTCCCATTGATTGGCCAACGTGTTTCAACAGCTCGCTGAGGAGTTGGTCAGCTCCAGCCGCTTCACTGCTACATCGCCGTTCAGGTGCTCGTCGTAGCACTGCTTCCACCTTTTAATCATCTTCGTGAGAAGATTGCCGTCCAGGTCTTTGGACATGTCGGCTTGTGGTACAAAGTCTGTACATTGCCTCCCGTCATATCTGAGCATTCATATCACCGATGACGATCTTTACGTCCCGTTGCGGACAGCTATCATACACCTGTTCAAACTGCGCATAGAACGCTTCTTTCTCCGCGTCGGGTATTCCTTCGTGTGGGCAGTGCACATTGATATGGCTGTAGTTGAAGAATCCGCTCTTAATTTTCATTTTTTATAGACCCCACTGCGACCAGTAATTTTGATCTTTCGTGCCATTGTCCGAACGTTTCGAAGGCTTAGAAATGAGATTTTCAGTCTAAAGAGTTTGTGAGGGGAAGCCTGAGAATAAACCCAGTCCTTTCGCGTTGGAGGGCCTGATTCCGAGCCCATGACCACCCGCTTGTCAAAACGGAGTCTGTAACCATGTGGCTACAAAGCTTCTTTCAATCTCAATTTACACATCTTCGCCTATGCCTGTGCCGATTGTTCCTATCCGCATTTGCTTCTTCGTTATTTGCAACGTTAAGTGTTTTGCGAGTATCTTACGGTGGTTCTTTGCGCCATTCAACTAGCTCAGATCCATCACGGAGGAGTAACTACGAGGTGTGCTGTCGTTCAAGCTTTAGCTTAACCCACAAATTAACCACTAATTTTTGGCATATTTGTTTTACACACCAATATTAAATACGCTAATCGACAAAAGCGAAAAAACGTGCTGCTCGAAATTGCTGCTCTAGAAAGAATATAGCTTTTTACCCATTGCTGTGAATTTAGGTGCCCCTAGCCATTACCAAAACGCGACAACTTACATGAGAGTTCGCATAGTAATTGCTTGTCGGGTTCGTCGCTTCCAATGGAATATAGAAAGGTACGGTGAAGGTTTGAGTCTCTGGTTTGAAGGGCTTCCTTTTTGTCAACATTGATGACGTAAAGTTCAAAAACAATGTCCAAAAATCGATGTTCGATACATTTTTTCAAGAATTTTTCACAAGTTATGACAGTTTACGGCTGAAAAAGCCTTCCTGTGCCAGTGAAAAATGCATAATACAATTTCAAATGGCATTTGCTTGTTTTTGGAAATCTACGTCACAACCCAAAAGCACGTGGTTTTTGCCTATTTTTCGCTACTGATACACACAAGTGTCTTCTTCTTCTTCTTCACCTTTACACCTTTCCGCCCGGGCCCATATAATTGCGTAGGTAGGAGGTGACTCAAACAAAACCTCTCTCGCTTTTTGAACGTCCTATTCATTGTTTTATTGCTCCAACGGGAATGTCATCACACAAAAAATACTGAAATTTTGCGATAAACGAACATAAATGAATATTTCTTTTCTTTATTTACTTGTATGATACAGTGGCGTAACCAGAAGTTATTTCTGAGGCGAAAAGGGGTAAAATCTTGAGAAGCAAAAAAAAAATGGACATTGATTATATTCACTTAATTCGAACATATCGCAAACATGCCGGAAGTGACTTAAATGATAACAAATATGCCAGAAGGGATGGTAAAGACAAAATTTCGGAATAAAAATTGAAAACGGACACCAAAAGAATAAAATTCCGGATAATCGAGTTTCCGGATAATCGAGTCTCCGGATAATCGAGTCTCCGGATAATCGAGTCTCCGGATAATCGAGTCCGACCTGTACTACGAAAAATAAAAAACCGGAGCAAGCAAGTGTTTTTATACACGAATTGCTTCGATTTAGGTTTTGTTATCCGTGTAATTGCGCGCTTCAACGTTATGTTTACGAGAAAACTCATTAAAGTCTCTGAAAAAATGTTGACGGCTGGAGGCACCAAAATTCACAGGAATGAAATAAAAACTTCAAATCTTTCATTTTTTTTCTAGTTCGAGCTTTAGGGCCACACCTGCATTGACCAGTGTTATCTAACAAACAAACAGCATAATTTGCTGCTAGTATATCCTATTTTAATTCGTCCGCAAAACTGATGATCACCGATTTGACGATCTCAATAATAAATATGAGATAAAATTTCACCCCTAAATAAATCCATCAACAGCCAAATAAAAAAACGTTGAAAGAAAGAAGTCATCGAATGTTGAGAAAGAGTGAATATGCAATCATGAAAATGTGCAAAACATGCATGCATTATCTTCTTTCGAAGTTAAAAAAAACTCTTAAAAAAAAACAACCACCCTGGACTAAATGTTCCTTGTTGTGTTAAGGTGAATCGGGACGTGGTCGCGATCAACTCGAATTTTGCAATCTAATTTTTTCTTGATTTATGAAGACTACGTACATGAAACTTTGATCAATTGTTCTCACAACTGTTGCATGCCTGAAGTAGCAATTTAAGTGCTGTTTATTTAGTGGAAGCCGAATTTTTTACGATCAAAATACAGAAGTAAAAAGAACTCTAACCTCAAAATTGTATAGGAAAAGGCCACAATCCCGATTCACCTTAAGCTCAAGCTACACCGTAGATCTTCGAAAAAATTCAAGCTTTAGCAGGAAAAGAAAAACCATCCGCCATTCCAAGTAAAGAGAAAGCTACGGTATTTGCGATGACCCGCGGTATGATTGATTGCTTCGACGGCTTCCCATACTGTGCTACCGAAGCCGGTCAGGGTGCGAACAGTGAGGTAGATTTGCGCCTCTCGGACCGGAAGCAACCACAGGAACTGTAATAATGAAGTCATCGCTGTTTGCTTGCCTCTAGTGAACTGCCGGCATTCTGCTGAACAGTGGGACACTACCCGCCGGTGCCTCCGTTCCCCTTTTTATTCCCTTCCGGGGTTATGCCTTTGACTGCCCGGCCAGCTGTTATCGGTGTTCTTCCTCGTGGTGCTGCATCGGGCCAGCAGCTGTCCGCCTTACCGGTAGCGGTTTTTTGTTTTGTTTGCCCTGGTAAACTTGAGCGTGTTAGCCCAACGCACAGAGCCGACGACGATCGACAGTTGCGGTTTGATTTGTATAACAACGGTGTACAATAGAGCCATTGCAAAAATAAACCTTCACAGCGGATGCAAAAATGTTGAACAAATGCTAATCCATTTATACTGTGACTGCTTTATTTTTCTTCTGTACGTTCACTTAGGGGAAAGTGACGTACTTATAGGCTTGGCTTGCATACCGTTTTGATGTCACTAAAGTCAGTAAATGGTTTGTGTCTATTTATGTGATTGGTTCATTGTTCGCGTAAATTTGTCCTTGAAACTTTTTTAAATTTAGTGTATTACAAAATTGTCCAACATTGTATCTATCTAGCAACATATTAGTTATTGTTGTCTATCATGTAGTTATGCTGTTATTATCGTTTTAAATCTGACGGAACATTTGCTAATTTCTTTCCAATTTTATCTGAAAACCCGGCTGTGAGCACATAGTTTTTTTTAACGATTGGTGCGAATGACCATCTCTACAACAGACCCAGTATTCAAAAACTTGCGCTAAGAATTATAAAAAATATTGAATCATGAATTCTAAAACTCCAACTCATCCTAAGGCGAGGCTAACGAAGCCAATCGATTTCACTCGCGTGCAAAACTGACACGCAGTGATTTCCCTACCGACGATTCAACCCTGAAGACGGTCTGCAGTGATATATCGTAGGTAGCAGTGAGTCATTAAACTGGGTTACAAATTCCGCTCCAGTGGTGCATGGCAACTGAGCTAGCAGTACCTAGTAGCGGCAGCAGCCGACCGGAAGTCGCCCTTTGGCAAACTCTGCTGCTATTTGCGATGTTTTATTGATTCTTTTCAGCTACACCTGTTCTATTGTAAAGCTGAATGGACAGGAAAACGACTATTATCATAGAAGAATAACACGATAAATGCATTGTAAGGTTTAAACGAACTGCCGGGGATCGAAATGAAACTAAACATATGGACTATAGAATTGGTGCAACATTGCTAATATACTCATATCACTCTCGGTACGTTGTGCTGCAAGTTAATATACTTTCGTTCAGTGACCCTCGTTTAACCACCGACAAACGGTTTGATGGCTTGTTTTTTATTACTTTCCGATTATATTCTGTGATAGTTGAAATAATTCACAACGTACTTTTCAATAGCATCTTAATCTAGTTTTCGATAGTACAAAGTAATAAAAAAACTCAAAGCAGCCGCCGTTGCATCATTCCGGCTTCGGTATACGAGTTCCAGTCAACCAACGAAAGGAAAGGAATTTCCTAAAGCATACATCTAAATTCAGAGATCTTTCCGATTAACGTCATGGTTTAAGGAAACCCTATTGTACTTATGAAACATTAATAAGGTAGATACGCTTACCATATATTCTGCACGGGCATTTGAATCAACTCCGAACTTTCTAGTCCAGCATATTGAGCATTTAGAGTTACACTGTGCAGCGCACTCAACCATTAACTCGAAATTTCTCTGTCATCTAGCAACACTGATAGGTCAAACTACAGTACATACATTCACACACCTTTAGAATTTTCTCCTTCAGTTTCATGAATGCAATTTATGCTCAAAAGTACACATAACATGATTTCAGATGAGTATTAGCATGAACAGTTTGAATAAATCACACACAGCATAGCACAATCAATTTTCAGCGAATAACATCCGCATCGAATCTTCTTTCTCGTCGACAGCTTTACACATAAAACACAGATATTTTTATTTCATTATCTTCCTACTGCAATAAATCTGATAGATTGTTTTCCACAATTATTGCTTTCCATGATGGCTACACAGCAAAATCGACAGCAAACACAAAAAACACGTTCGTACAAGCGAAAAATAATAGAAGCAATGCCAGACTGCTCAACTCCGAACTCCAAATTAGCCGAAGGCGAACGAGACTCGCGTTTTGTATGAATTAAAACATGGAGTCGGTTTTGTGTTCGTAGGTACTTGCCTTGCCGTCCAGAGCGCAGTGGCACCTTTGGAACCTTTTATTCATTCAACATTTTCGCTGCAGATGCTGTCCCATTCACTCAAGTAGCATTTTCGTTGGTGTACCGACTGCTAGATGTGTTAGAGCAGTGGGTTTGTACGTGCTGTGAGATTCGTGTGCGATGTTTTCCGGTACTCGATTTTGCACTCTTGTTCGATTCTTCTCAAAAACGTGTGTTAATTTTTGCCTGAGGGCAGCTTTACCGGTGGTCCGAATTGTAATTCGATTCCATTTTTAATTGCTTTTTTTTAATTGCAACGCTATTTAACTGCAAGACCGATAACTGCAACAATTTTGCAATTTTCGGACCGCAATCCGTCAAATCTGATGTCAAAGTCATATTTGACATTGAAGTGACAGATCTCGCGAATTCTAAATGCATTCGAAAATGAAAATTGTTGAATCTCTAGAAACATTTTAAAAGCGCTCTTTCTTTTCGCTCGATTTTTTTCGATTTCGTTTACTTGTCTTTTCATTTTATAGATGGGAGATTATAAATCTCCTCTATTAATCAATGAAGCAAGCAAAATCACCATAGTATGTGGTTCACTTTCCGTAATTATTATGAGAGAAAAAAATATCCCTTGTTTATTGTTTGCTAGCTTTCACTACTCAGCGAGGCAGTATAGTAGATTAGCAGCATAGTAGATTACAAACAATATTTTGTGACCTAGCGTCAAATAGACCATTTTACGAACTGACAGGTGTCCCGGATTTTACTGACCAAGGTTGTTAATACGATAGAATATCGTCGATAATCGTCATCGCCGTTACCGATAACGTATGGTATCGTTATTGACGATGACGATAGCGCCTTCAAACATTTACGTTATCGGCGATGACGATAGTCACTAAACGTTATCAGCTCACTAACGTCTTATGCCTGTTTTGTCTGCTGTGGGTGCGAGTGGTGTACTGACTTGATCAAAAAGCAGGCACGGGGTGAAGAAACGTTTTTTCACTTCGGAGGGTTGGAGACGAAGTATACCTAGGCAACAGGAAGAAACTTTTCCTTATTTGTTTATGTTTCGCTTCTCACCATGCAAAAAAATGTTTGGGTTGTGATTGTTTGCAAAAATATGAATAGCAAGGTATGTGGCATTGTCATATTGGCATTTAAAATGCATCTAAATTATACATCTAATGATACAAAAATTACTTTTGCAGTGGTTGTTGAGAAACAAACGTTATTGTTTCGATTCCGTCCAGCAGCTATCGTCTTTGACAATAACGATAATGTCTGAAGACGTAAGCGTCATCGTCGATAACGATAACAGACGGTATCGTTATCGGCGTTTTCGATAGGTTATCGATTAACAACCTTGTTGCAGACATTGATGTTGCTTTTACTTGCGTTATGTCAGCGGTTCCGAGCTTTCTGTCAAAGTTTCATTCATGAATTGAGTTCAGAAATGTCTCGTGAAATAGTCTATTGTAGTGATGAACTTTATCTTCGCCTACAAATTGGTTATGTAAAGTAGTTACTAAAACGCAATGAATTATAATGCGGAAATATGAATATCAAATTGATCGATCGAGAAGCTTGCCTATTTTAGTTTTCTGCTATTTTTTTCCACTATTCTATTAACCCGTAAAGACCCGGGACGGAACTTGTTTTTTGAAAATGCTCGTTCTCAGCACTGGAACGGCCGATTTGGAGAAACTTGGAATTTTATTCAAGGAGAATAGTTGCTCTAAGTTTTGATAAAGGTGATACCTCTCTGGACCCCTCCCCGTTTTCGTGAGGCACAAATATGTCTGTGTTTTTTTCCAATTATTCAAACAGATTGAGCAAACACTGGGAATTTTCATACGTATCAATTGCTCCATGTATCAAATCATGTCAGGTAGATGAAATATGTAAGCGTGAATTTTGGAGTTTCTAAATTATTTCAGTACAAAATTACAAAACTACGTATTTTTATAAAAATTCAAATAACAAAACCGTTCTTCAAATTTTAAGCTCTACTTTTTTGAGGTAAGGTCTCCTGAATCCAAACTCGATGGAATATTTAT
This sequence comes from Wyeomyia smithii, assembly GCF_029784165.1. Lineage (NCBI taxonomy): Eukaryota > Metazoa > Arthropoda > Insecta > Diptera > Culicidae > Wyeomyia > Wyeomyia smithii. Next base: position 220,573,201 of record NC_073696.1, on the reverse strand, counting down.
TTTAGCATGCAAACATTCTGAGCAAAAAAGAGTTTAAATTCGCCAAAGTACGTATTTTCATGGAAACCTGATTAACTCAGTCTCCCACGGTATGTTTCAAATTAGCTCTTCAATTTTCAAACTCTATATTTCTAGAGTAACGTTTTCTGAATCCAAAGATGCTGGAAGATTTATTCTATTATGCACAGATTTGGAGCAAAACGAGTTTGAATTCACTAAAGTACGAGTTCTTATGAAAACTTGATTTTCTCCAAATCTGTGCATGCTAGAATAAATCTTCCACCATCTTTGGATTCAGAAGACGTTACTCTAAAAATATAGAGCTTGAAAAATGAGGAGCTAAGTTGAAAACTATCGTGGGAGACTGAGAAAATCAGGGTTCAATGAAAATACGTACTTCAGTGAATTTAAACTCGTTTTTCTCAAAATATTTGCATGCTAAAATGAATATTTCATCGCGTATGGATCCAGGAGACCTTGCCTCAAAAATGTACAGCTTTAAATTTGAAGAACGATTTTGTTATTTGAATTTTTATAAAAATACGTATTCTTGTGATTTTGTACTGAAATAATTAAAAAAATCTAAAATTCACTCTTACATACCATATTTCATCTACCTGACATGATTTGATACATGGAACAATTGATTCGTATGGAAATTCCCAGTGTTTGCTCAATCTGTTTGAAAAATTAGAAAAAAACACAGGCATATTTGTGTCTCACGAAAACGGGGAGGGATCCAGAGGGGTGAAACCTTTTCCAAAACTTGGAGCAACTATTCCCCTTGAATAAATTCCAAGTTTTCCCAAATCGGCCGTTCCAGTGCTGAGAACGAGCATTTTCAAAAAACAAGTTCCGTCCCGAGTCTTTACGGGTTAAAAAAATACATACATAAAACAAAAATGGTAGTGACGAACCCCCCTCTAAATTTTAGCATGTGTCAAGTGTTGCAATTATCGAACGGCATTAGATAACTGCAATGTAAACATGTTGAAGTTATCGAACGACGACTGTACAAATTTTATTTTATACCAGATTTGAACTGTAAAATTTTGAAACTAATAAACGTTTTAATCCATTTTGCCATCGTTATAAATCCCATTGCACGCTACCTAATAATGATCTAGGACAGGATGTGACAAGTGGATCCTAGTTATTCTTATTTTCGTTAAAATTGACCTCATGAAACATTTTGATTTTTCGGCAAGACACTTGCCAGTGTTTCCATTTATTATCAAAAACTCTATCTAGGGCTTTCAAGCCCTGCTTTCAATTACCCATACCTAATTTATTTGATAATGGTTGCTTATTGAATCTTGAATTGATTTGAAGATATGTTTGGGAAATTCTCGTAATAATTTGACAGTGGAGATTTCGGAGAGTTCAATATTAAAATAAGTTTCGGAATTATTTCATGATTACATACAGTAAAGTATATTTTTACACGATTCTACATACCGTGTAAAAAGAACCGTGTGAAAAAAAAACGCGTTATTTGCAAAAACGTTGTAAAAAAATCGTGTAAAAATTTGAACTGCGTAAAAAACACCCTACCACAGACAAACAGACGTACCTCTTCGAACAAAAATCATGAAACATCTTCGTCCTTATTCGAAACGTTACACTCATGCCCCACCATGTGAGCTTATTGCCTACTAACTTATTTTTGTAAAACGGTTTTCGTCTTTACTAATGGGTGTGCACGCTTGCTTAAAACAGCACAAGCGGCATTACTTATAGGCTTTGTCTTTGATAATGAATGTGCACGCTTGTTTATAGCGACACTAGCGACATTATTGCCCACTAAGCAAAATTTCAAATTTATCGTTATTTTTCTGGTCGATGACCCTGCTATAGTCTGTTACCGGTACTATTACTTACTGTAACTGTTCTACGCGAGGTTGAAAAATCGTGCAAAAAATACCATTTAAAAATAATCGCGATATTTAAAAAAAACAACGTAAAAACCGCGTTATTCGGAAAATCGTCGTAAAAAGATAAAAAGATTTTACTGTATCTTAGTAAAATATTACCGAGAATCTCGTTAATGTTTGACAGGTTATCAATTACAGGTTGTTTTTACAGGATCTCGGTATTTTTATGTATTACCGAGATCTCAGATGTTTAAATCTTGGTAATTTATTTAACCATACTCGGTGATAATATCAAAGTGTGTACGTGTTAATAAGATTAATATCAGCGATTAGCAAAATTCCGCTACTATGGGTTCATCGATTATCGAGCATGATTTTCCAGTTAGCGGGTTAGCGATTAGCGTCGCTAAATTTTTAATTGGCGTGCCCGCCACTGCACACTGGGAAAAAATGAACCCAAATTCCCACTAATTAGAAGCCGCTGGGTTGGCAACCTGGGATATAGTATTTCTTATGTCAAATTGGTCTATAAATCGATTGGTGATATTTTCATTCTGTGAATGGCACAGATTTCCAAAAATACTCCGTGCCCTGCCCAAAATGAAACCATCACCATTCGATTTGTTGATCTATTTTACACAAGAAATGCTATATTTCAGGTTGTTAGCCCAGCGGCGATTATTTAGTGAAAATGTGGGTTCCGGTTTTTCCACTAAATAATCGCCGCTGGACTGGTAAACTGGAATATAGCATTTTTTTATAAAATTGGTCAACAAATCGCTTGGCGATGGTTTTATTTCGGGCTAAGTACTGAAAATGGTCTATTTTGCCTATTTTCACTCTATTTTTGCGTTTTTTGGCTATGTTTCCTTTTCCCGTGCCCTGCACAGAATTAAAATATCACCAATCGATTTATTGATCAATTTTACCTAAAAAATGCTATATTTCAGGTTGCCTGCCCAGCAGCTTCTAATTAGTGGGAATTTGGGCTCATTTTTTCCAGTGTGCACTAGTTAAAACGGCACATTCCTCAGTGTAGTTGCTTAGCTATACTAGTTTTGTATATCATTTGAAAGAGCCGCATTTTCCAAGCAAAACGTGATTTTCAAAAATTTTCTATCGTACGTTGTTTATAAATCTCAAATTAAAACTTCTCGAAATCACTTATACGATGCGACGCGGGACTAAACACAACACTTATCGTTCTTACTACATTAAAACATTTTAAAATTTTTAGCTTTAAACTCGACCGGTTTCGGGCGTAATACCGCCCATCTTCAGGAGGAGAGTCCGACTGGTTACAGCTTATTTATACGCTGTTCGTCAGCGAGGAAGGAGATGCTACAAGATTCTCTGCTTTGTTATGTTGAATAGGCAGGATGTGATGGGGCGATCGTCTTCGTTCATCAGCGGTTCTGCCGAATTGCTGATGTGAAGCGATTCCCAAGCATTTAAGTGAGACGTTTTACTCACGTTTTTTATAATTTTCGCGTTTTTCCAGTCTATTTGGTGGTCTTAAGTTACGATGTGAGCGGCTACACTAGATTCACAAGACTCCGCATTATCAACGGCATGTTTACGTTCTTCGATTCGCACTTTCACCTTGCGTCGAGTTTGCACGATATACACCGAGGGGCAATTGTGGCATAGAATCCGGTATGTTCCAGGATGCTCATCTGGGTGAACTTTCTCCTTTAAATTGCATAGCAAGCCCCACAATGTGTTTTCGTTTTTGTGCACGATTTGAACGTTCTCAGTGTATTTTTTATTGGATTGGTTAATTTGGGATAGAAGGGTAAACTGATCCTTTTTATTTCTCTATTTTCGGGCAATAGTGTGGTAATTTGTTGTTTTTCTTGTTTACGCGTTTTTGTTCCCTTAGGATTTTGTCCACGAATCTTCTGTCATAGCCATTTATTTCTGATGCTTTGTAAATTTGTTGCTGTTCTTTGGCAAACTCCTCGGCTTTCATTGGTACATTGAACAGCCGATGGGCCATGGAATGAAAGGCTGCTTACTTTTGTCCCCCCTAGGAAGGGCAATCTACCCTCAACTTCCCGCTCTACCGTAAATTTGATTGAGTTGTGACGGTAGTTAAGCAGATCTAAGGTTTGGGATGGGTGTCGTTCTTTCACCGGTGCAAAAACATCATCCACGTATCTTTTCCATACTCGTGGGAAATAATTCTCTTTTCCCGCGGCATCTTCGAAATCGCTCATGAAACCGTTGGCTAACAGCAGTGAAAGTTTACAGCCACACACAGTTAATTTTGTACCCTTACATACAGTACCCTATACCCTTAATACAGTTAATTTTGAACCCTTCTAGTTGCTGAACCAAATCTACAGTATTTTTCACACTTTTTCCGTGGGTTATCGGGTACTTTTCCATATCGTCTACCAACCATGCTGCCATTTTATCGGTTGGTGTGCGAATGGTGATTGAAAAAGTGTGAAAAATTCTGTAGATTTGGTTCAGCATGCCCAAAAGCTATTTGTTTGATGTCGCTCTGTCCATCAGTCCATAGTGTAGTAATACAGATGGAAGGGATTTGTAACAGACATTTACGAATGTAGAAACTGATGTCGTAGTATCTCGTTTCCCTAAAAGACGTGAATGTTTTTCGGCAAGGAGGTTGCCACAAAGAGGTACAATTATTTTCGTGAAGTGTCGAAAGCCCTCTTTTTCCGGTGTAGACAGACATAAATTATCCTTGCATACCATGAACAGCAACCCTTCAAAAGTTCTTTGAAACGTTGGCCATCCTCTACAAATAAAACGAAAGATTCAGAAATTATTGATACTCTAGGTAATACTGATTCTTCTGAACTAAACTGTTAACGTAACACTAACAGTGATTAATAACTACCCGATCAGAAAGAAAAAACAAAAATGTAACAGAAGTTGTTAGTTTGTTACGGGAAAAACCTTACAGGCTGTGTTTTCAATTTGGTCCCGTTAGGTGTTAAAATAACAGAAATTATAACAGAAATGATTCTACTAGTATCAAACACATATCAAAATTTGTTACTAATATATCAGCTTTCTAACAAAATAAGATAGTATATAGAACAATTTAATAACAAACATTGTTGGAAACAACAGGTTTTGATAAAAACGAAAAATTAGTTAGGCTTGTTTCAGAACTACTTCATTTCACGTTTTGTTATTGTAACTCATTCAGATTCAATTTTGTTATTAAAATTATGTGGAAAATTACAAAATTGTATCAAAATATGTTATTTGTATTTCACGTTGATAGAATTTTGTAATTTTTTAGTTATGCTCTTCTGATCGGGTAACAGCTTTAGAGAGTTTGAAAATTATCTGCACTTTAAACACTTGGCGGGTTGCAAAACCTATATATTCAGCTATGCTTAGATTAGTTATAAGCGCACACACGGGTAAACATTGTAGACATAACCAAGCAGGCTTGCAAAGTTTACCTAATTTTCAAACAAAAACTTCAGTTACTGTGTTACGAATGAATGAACACACAAAATGGAGAATTCGCTGAACAAATTAGAATCAACATAAACTACCATATAAAAATATTTACCATCATTTACAATCATAAGCCTTTCGCCTGGCAAAAAGGGTTTCCAATGTCGGTTGCAGTGGCTCGTCTGGTTCATCTTCTTGCGAGATCTTTGAAGCACTCGAGGGGGGGGGGGGGAACCTGGGAATATTATCACTTGAATGGACCCACAAACGAGACATCTAATGGTTGCATCTTGTTACAGTGAGTTTTTAGCTTTCTCTGTAACTGCCAAGTTCTTGGTATGTGAAGAATGTTCATCTACTATCAGTAACACAGGCTTAGCTTCTGTAGCATGAACATGTCCTACATTTCGGTAATCATGTACTCCGACGGATTGCACGCAAATATTGTTCCCTCTGGGGCTTCATGTTTGAGACCTTCCTGCTTTCGCGCTCTGGGAAATATAACGAATGGTGGAAAGTATTTGCTGCTTGCCGACATAGTTCGTTGGCTCTCCTCGCTCTGCTGATGGAATGATGCCAATTTGTTTTTTTGCCCTTGCGGGTAGCAACCTTCTTCTTATCCGAAGGTACCTTGGTACCTGCTTTCAAGAATTCTTCTAACATTACCTCACATACAAAGGATACAGCTGTTTCTTTGGCATTAAATACACGGTCCTTGTCAGCACATCTTCGTACATGTCGAAAATGGAATTAATGGAAACTTCGTTGAATAATCGTGCTTTTGCAGCTTGCGTAGGCTTCAGTATATAACATGTAACACTGTCCTGTCATTTTCTTCAGTTTGTTGAAAGGGTAATAATTCCCTTCCTTACAGCAAGCTCCAAAGCTAACTCCCGTACGTCGTGGTTCGTGAAATAGGTGCCGCACAAGCTCCGTTTTCTGGTCTGTTGTAAAGATGGTCTTTCATTGTCCAAGCTTTGAGCTTGTCACCTTGTCAGAAACGTATTCGTGTAGTGTAGTTCTCCGGATCCTAAACGTCTTAGAAAAACTCTTTGCATGGGTTAGGTTTTCCTGAATCCAACTTCTACGAGTCGACTTTCGTTGGCAGCAGTGAGGCATCTCTGATAGATGGAAAATGTTTGTCAGTAGCATCCAACTAATCCCGAACCATGCCGGGTTTACGGGCACTGGGTGACGGTCTTACCCCGAGAGCACAAATTTTGTAAAGAGTGTACACTAAGGTCGTTTTTAACGCGGGGGATGCGTTCCAAATTTGTATGGGCCCGCGTAAAAAACGACTTTTTTGAGTGCAAATATAACGAACAAAAAAAAAACGTTTAAACCTCGTTTGAATATTATAGTGGCCAGTCTAGAGACCAAAATGCAATATTTTAAATTTTGAGTATTTTCACCAAAAGTTTTGATTTTTTTTAAAACTGATATATGATCACTCGTGGCCGGAAAACGTGATTGAAATAAGGTCGATATCTTGTACCGTTTTTGACAATGAAGGAAAGCAACCCGCATGAAAAACGACCTTACTGTATTTCTGTTAATTTATCGTTTCAATTTACCTTAAATCGAGATTACTTACAATACAGGCAATAAATTGTAGAGTAACGAAAAAGTATTTTAATGTTTTCACATGCATAATTGCTTAAGTTCAACTCGCGAAAAATATATCCGCTACACTGCCTATAATCGCATACCAGTCCCATATGGATTTCCATCGTTTTTGAATTAAAAATCAAAATCAGATTCCATCTATTTCTTGCTCTACTATCGATCAAGGGAACAAAAAAGCATGTTTTATTTGGAAAAGTCAGAAAAAACGTGAGGTCAAATTGTCCCGTCTTTAAAATAATCGCATATCAGTCCCACCAAATATTTTCCTAAGTATCCATATTTCCATATTTTTTTAAGTATTTCCATATTTTTTTTCTTAAATCTTTATAAGGGGCCATCCACCCAAGTAACACACAAAACATGTTAGAAAATAAGTAACAACGAAAATAGTCATATAAGTGTACTACAAGCGCAATTGGAAACATGTGTTATTATATTGTGTTTGAAGTTGTTTTTCATCAGTAATACAACCGCATTTCGAAAACAAGCTTGTTTTTTCTGGTTTTGGAAATGTTTTTAATAACATGAGTTCAAGAATGACAATCACTATCACTTGGTCTTTTCGTAAGACATTACACCATCTAATAACACTACGTACCTGTAAAATGCTTTTCCTTAGTACAATAGTCGTAGCATTCAACACCCAACTTAAAATTACTTGATCAAATTAATATTTAAGTTATATGAACGATTTCTATATATATTCGAAGCGGGTCATAACGCGCCATCAAAAGATAAACAAAACGCTTGCAGTGTAACCAATATCACTTCAGTTTTTTGTTATTGTATATCTAACAACGTTTTCTAGTTTTGTAAGATTTTATATCCAGATTACGTTGAAACTATGCGAAAACAATTTCAATATTCACGAATATTACCCCCCCCCCCTCCCCCGTGGACAAATGTCTATATAAATTCTTTTTTTTTTGTAAGGACCGTGGACATTCGTAGCATTCCACAACCCCCCCCCCCCCCCCGAAACTTTCCACGTGGTATGTGGATGGCCCCTAACAAATATTTGGTGCTGTTTTTCAAGCTTTATACTGGTGACAAATCATCAAATAATCACATAATGCAAGGTTATTTCAAATAAATTACAAACGAAAGTTAATTTTAAGTAGACACTGAATCTTTTTTTTCTGAAAGTCGCTCCCGAAAGGTTATTGCTTTCGTCAATCAGAGGGATAATAGCCTTGAGCAATGCTTCTTTCTGTAAGGGGTTAATTTCCTGTGGACGATCTGCTCACTTCAAATAATCATTCAAGTTGAAATTTTCAGAACTCAGAAGAAATCGTTTTTAGTTGCTTAGCTAAAAACAGCTCTTTTCATCGCCGTCGTCTTCCGTCTAGTCACTGTTGTAATGAAATTGGAAACATCCTTTTTCAATACCACTTTTCCCATATGCTAAATGCACGGGCTAATGCGGAATAGTTGCATTCATCACGTGTTGCGAAACACTGAAGACGTAAGAAAGGAAATTATTCAGTAGCATATCCGAGACTTCAACCTTATATTTTGCTTTTTCTAAGACGACCCTAAAGTCGGGACAAGTAATGGGTGTACGTCTCCGCCATTCTCCAAGCAGCATAGAAGCTGTCTGCGGCCATAAACGTCGGCCCATATTCAAAATACTTGAGAAAATATGACTACTCCTACACCGAACGGTTGAAAGTGAGACTGGTATGCGATTATTTTGTTACCTGATGTCCTAAATAATCGCATATCAGTCTCTTCCTTATTTTTCATTGTAATTTTCACGAAAAAGGCAATTCTTTGATAAAGACGTTATGATTATAGTCTATTTTATTACATTATGCCGAAGAGATAAGAATAACCCACCCCAAACCGGTGAAATACCCAAAACAAGAAAAATATCTTTAAGCGCTGTATTCTCAACTCGATGATTTTCCAGATGAGACTCATATGCGATTTAAGGCAGTACAGTAGCGTGTGTTAGATTTATTATTTTGACGTTTGACGGTCGCTTCGATATGTTTTGAAATGCCCAAAATGTTAGATACTATCTTTTCACATACTTGGAAACACAATCGCTTGGTGTTTTCTATAGTAAAACTTCAGTGGTGTCAGCCTTACGCTCAGTGCTGGGCTTACCCCAGACCGATTTCATGACAGCTGTTTCCTGAAGCCGCCGCTGATGATGATGGCACTAGTCCAGACGGACGAGGGAAAATTTTTTCTAAGCCTAAAAGTCAGCCACACGATTCCCGTTCATTTTCGCATTCTCGAAAAACTACATACATTGCCCGCTTTACTAAACTTAAAATGTAAGTCATATGACAAAAATGAAATTAGTTCGTGAAATGTTGAAACATGTTTGTACGTGACCATTTATGTCCTGCACAAAATCCATAAAACGTTCAAAACGAAACAGTCGTTCTTCGCTTTTTCCATTTCTACACACCACTTGCAGCAACGGTTGATCTCGCATTGACGGAGCTTATAGACCTTTTTACGTACGAATGTATTAGTGCACCTAGTTGAGGAAAGTATTTACAAATCGCTTTTTTGTTTGCTATGCTATGTTTTTGGCAGCTGGACAAATATTCAGTTGAATACTTATTATAAGTTCTAAACTCGTTTCTGAATGAATTTTTCATTCGTGATCATGAATCGGGGGAAGCTGCTGAACATTATCGACCAAAAATGGTAAAAAGTGATAAAAAGTCGGAGCAACGAGATGCGATGATTTACAGCTTGGAGGAAACAAAAGCAACTTTACATGAGTTTACACGTTCTATAGAGACAAGTGACTTTTCACCTACGCACACTAATGAACGTGTAAACTCATGTAAAGTTGCTTTTGTTTCCTCCAAACTGTAAATCATCGCATCTCGTTGCTCCGACTTTTTATCACTTTTTACCATTTTTGGTCGATAATGTTCAGCAGCTTCTTCTGATTTTTGATCACGAATGAAAAATCATCCAGAAACAAGTTAAAAACATATAATGAGTGTTCAACTGAATATTTGTCCAGCTGCCTAAAACATAGCATTGCAAACAAAACAGCTATTTGTAAATATTTTCCTCAACAAGTGGCACTAACACATTCGTACGTAAATAGGTCTATTCGGCTGTTTCGCAAGCACTGACAGCCTTTTAACGTATAATCGACCCAGAGAGCTAGAGTAAAACGGCTTCAATAAAAAAGGTATGGGGATGACGTTCGTGACAGGGATGTGGCTTACCCCCAGTAACACTATATCTATCTTTATTCGTTTTTTACACTAATGAGAATTGTTTATTACATTGTTAATTTACTATCAAACAAAACATTTAACTGGAAAAGAAAACTATGAAATATTTTGACGTAAATGATTTAAGTTTTTTCTTCAATATTGTTTCATTTAATTGAATGTAATCTTAAATATATCTGTACCTAAAAATAGGGTAGTTTGCAATAAAACAGCTGGAAGAAAAACAAGCGTGCTAAAACCTCGCCACCTGCAACAGATGTTCTCACTTCTCACTGAGCAATGACTGTTCTCTTTCACCTTGCGGAGTTGATGCGCACGCACCATCTCGCCCGTTACGGTTACGACAAGAAATTGAGATTTTTCGAGCGTACAAATGTTTCATTGAAGTTTAGATATATTCTTTATTCAGGTATGCAAAATTACGCGAATTTAACACAATATTGATGTGGCACCATCCAACTATTCCTATGGGTAAACTTCTCAGGGTAAACTGTTGGTGAAAAGGGCGATTATAATTTCCGTAAATGTCAATAGTGATAAATTAAATCGACATCGCGACTTTCGTTGCGCGCGACTTTTCGCTACAACTTTAAATATCCTTAGGGGCCATCCACATACCACGTGGACAGATTTTTAACGATTTTGACCCTCCCCCCATTCCCCTCCGTGGACAACTGCCCATATAAATTCTAAAAAAATTGTATGGACCGTGGACATTATTCAACCCCTCCCCCCCCCCCCCCCCCCCCAAAGCTGTCCACGTGGTATGTGAATGGCCCCTTACGTGGGAAGTAGTGCTCTGTAGAGCACATCAGATGCGCCATACAGCGCACTATTTACGACGTAAGGTATAATGTGCGGCATGAGTGTAAAATCAATTGTCGCCAGTCGACAACTACAATTTTCAACTAAATGGATATCAAAATAGGTAACTTGAATGAGTTTCTCAGCACATCTACTCTCATAGAAATTCTTAAAAACAAAACAATCCAAAAGTAGAGACAGAAATATCAGATCTACACCCTGATGTTTCAGGTGATGCTATTTTTATGGAAAACTTACTTGTACTTCTCTCCGTGATTCGTCGACAGGATTTACAGGATTTCTCAACAAAAATAATTTTTTGTTCCGTTGGAAATACATAACTAATGACATTACATGACACCCGTAGGTAAAGACGATAGCACATCAGTCGTGACGTTAAGTTATCTATTTTTATTATGGTATAACAGCTATTACATAGTTACACTCCTCCTATACATAGAGTAGAGGTACAGCAAGATTTTTTCTTTGATCTGTCAACTAAAAGGTAACAATACGTAGAGAATCACATTTAGGTGTCTTGTCAGTAGTTTTAGTTGTCAATACGCTGCACGGTGGAAACTATGTCAGTCATTTGGCAAAGGATTCCGGCGTATGTATTGCTGAGAATCAGCTTAAAAACGTTAAAATAATTTTTTGTCTCTAGTCTGTTGTGCGAATTTCGATGAAAACCTTTCCAACTTTGAGATTTTGTGCAGTTACAGTGGTAATTGAATGAATATATGACGAAGTATCCTACTCCTAGCTCTATTGGTTCGCTATGCTTTGGAAGGTTTATCTATATTGCCCTAAACATTATATGTAATTTGATTTTCAATCTCATCCTATCAAGATTATTCGTTTCTCTCTGTAATGGTTCGTGCATTGATAAATGTGCAAGAAGCTTCTCACTTGGTGCTTGACTCTAATGACTAGAAGAGATTTTTTTGGCTTCTACTATTCACTAATTTCACTACCCAAGTTTGTATATATTTGGTAGAAAAAGAAAATCCACGTTTCACTCAAACTAGGTTACAGTACAGTCTGTTCCTCTTTAACGTTCTGATGCAGCTGCCGGAAGGATGGTATCACATTGTTGTCTGCGTCGCAGTCCGGAGACTGCACCGTTGGCGAGTGGCAAATGGTCGGCTGAAATGGCAGTAAGGAGAAAGTATTGATTTTTAGCTCTAACGTTATATAAAAAAAATAGTTTGAATTTCTATACCTTCTTCATGGTGTAACTTCTAGCCCGCACTCTAGTAGTGTTCCGCCGGACCGGGTTGTTAGACTGCACTTTCTGACTCAACCTCACCGAGCTGAATGTGCTTCCCCGTCGCCCGAACCGGGACCTCGGTGAGGGCGTTGCGGTTGCTGTGACACAACGAAAGTAAAGTTCTGTTATTCCAGATGTTCTTGACACAAATTACGACAGTTGTTCGTTCGTTAAGTTAGGGTTAAAAATTGATGAAACATGCCAATGGTTTAATAATGGTGGTTAATGTTACGTTTACTCTATGTTACGCAGGAAACATCGACGGATACAACGTACTACCCTGTGGATAAGAGGTTACATAGTCAGATAGCGACACGGAAAACGGTTTAAAATCGAAATCGAGGTTAGGCAATGCCACGTGGTGGTTGTCGGGAGCAAGCTTTCTGCACAACAAAGCAAGCGAATACATACGGTGCCAGTAGACGCATTTTATTGACGGTCAGATTTTTTGCACGACTCCAGCCGCACTTTTCTGCACATTTAGTTCGTCGATAATTGAGTGTGTTTATAAATTGACGTGATTGTGTGTTGACAATAACAGGTGAAAAGTTAGAAAAAGACATAGACACGTTGGGAACAGCCAAAAATATCAGACATAGAAGCGTAACAGTGTTTAATAATGCATTAGTGGTTTTGTTTTCATTCGGCCTAGGTTCGCTCCACATAGGCTCTGCAATCATCGATCGGGGTTAGCATTCTGTCTAGAATTTTCATACAGTGCCTCCACAATCACGGGTCAGCTACAATTATGGGTCACTTTTACGCAAATACGTCTATTCTCACGAAACTGAACAATTTTCATTGGCAGTGGTTTTTTTATAACTCAATTGTAACCCTATTCATATCATTGAAATGATTTAATGTTGAAAATGTTACTAAAAACTATAATTCTGCTGGATGCAATAAGTGAAGTGACTCATAATTGTAGTAATGTCACGTTTTGCGGTGCACAATTGTGGGTCAGTCCATATTTTGGTTAAATGATCTTGAAGGCCAACAGTGACCCATAATTGTGTCTTTTGCTATGCATGTACTATTTTTCTTCTTAAGCGATTTACACACATCAGATGCAGTGAAACTAATTGTCGATCGAAAGTATACATCAGAACACAGAAACAGATAGTAAAACATTCGTAGTTGATAACTTTTCCGATTTTATATTCATTTTTCAACATTTAGGCAACACGTTGGTCATAACGGGACGGAATCCAAGCATTATTTTATCATTGTTAACAGTACATGGTTAGCAAATTTAAAGCATGATTGATGTCATTAAATTCCACAGAATCAAAAAAAAATCAGTGTTTCTATCCAGCTTTTTACGCACCATAATGGCGGTTGCTATAATGCATGTTCGTAGTTTGTGAACCTCTCTGCTCACGTCAGTGTCGTGAGTTCTGGAGTTTTGGCAACATAAATGTTGCCAGATTTATTGTTTTTCTTGCGAAATACATGAAAAGTTAAACTGACGTAAGCAGAGTTGTCAAAAGAGTACACGCTCCCTAAAATGAATTCAAAAATGATTAGAAAACAATTCATTTCCATAAAAAGTGGAACAACACGAAAATTGAGTAACTCTGTTGTTATTCAAAATTGTGTAACCATAGTATGGGCAAATACTGTGTATTTATTATTCAGAATGATGTATACAATTGAACTCATTTTTTGTGTTTAATAAAACTCATTTAGTTCTTAAAAAATACCAGTTTATGTGTACAAAATTATCCATTTATTGAATTTAAAACTACTCAGTTTTAAAATTAAAACCTACACAGATTTAGATTTTGAAACTATCAAGTTTTTGAATAGAAAAATATTCATTTTTGAATTTAAGACTAACCATTTTCAGAACTTAAAAGTACTCAGTTTAAGAATGGAAAACCACTCAGTTTTAAATGTGATGTTAGCGTAGAAAGGGAGGTTTGTGTCAGTAACAGTCAGAACAAAACAAAACTTAGGTTACTACATTCTATCTGAACGGTGTCTAATTATATTTATTTTTTAAGTATATTTTGCTCTTTTTTTCTATCTGAACGGTGTCTAATTATATTTATTTTATAAGTATATTTTGCTCTTTTTTTGTGATGCATAATCACTTGATATTTTACTCTCCCACAAATTTCCTGATGACACGAACAACCTGAAAACTTTTGGTTCCTTAGAATGAATAATGAAAAAAGTTTATATGTGTACCTTAAAGCTTTTTAAAATGTCCGTGACCACCTTCTCAGCAATTTTCTCATTTTTTGGAATCACTCAAACAGCCACAAGAACAGATAACACGGCCGCAAAGGCTAAATAATGGCGCACAAATGTTGAATCATGGTGCCGCCTTTTCACTCGTGTCAAATAATAGCGTCGTTTTTTCATGCTTAGTACTCAAAATTGAGTTTTAGTGGTAAATTCAAAAATGAGTTATTCTAGATTAATCTAAAATCAGTGTAAAAATTACACAGAATCACCAAATGCGATATTCATTTTTTGACGTTTCCATGCAACTTATGAAATTGAATTAAAACTAATTCATTCGCCGTGTTACTTTGCACGAGCGTGTAGGTAACACATCGTCGATTTCGTGCAACACTGGCACAACTCAAAATTTTGCATTTTTGAGTTTTTGATGGCAAATGATGCCAAATATTGTTAAGTTTCATCCGACGAAATCCCGCTTCGAAATTCCCAAGAAATCCAGAGTTATGAGTAGCTGCCTTTGCTGCACAAATCGAAATTTCTTTATAGAGTTAGTAAAAAAAGGGTTTTAACTTGTACAACATGTTTATAATATTTCCAAAATAGACCTTAATATGTTAAATGAGGATTGGAAATCTTAAACTTTACTGTTTTCTTGAAAATTGAGAAATAAATTTTCGAGGCTAATTTTCAAATGCGTTTTTCTCGAAACTATGATTTTTGAGTTGCGCCAGTGTTGCACGAAACCGACGATATTACGAATTTTTCATTATAGCGTCCGCCATTATGACGCTAGAAAGTTGGATTATCCTACATGCTGCTTTATTTTAATTCTAATCTGATTAGAATCTACTCAGTTTGGTATTCTTATGCAAAATGTCAAAAAGTGAGTAATCGAGTACTGGACAATTGAGTTACATGAACCCAAATTTTCATAATTACCATGTTTACTCAGTTTTGAGTTATTATCCATGATGTTTACTCACCCTGAGTATATGTATATGTCAAAAGTTTTCAACCGCAATATTATCGGTTTCCGAGGAACAATTGGTGTCTCTTTTTATTCGTTGGCTAGCAGTAAGTATCTGATCTGTCATCAAATCAATAATTCCTTAATCAATTAATAATTTCAGCCCAACATCAGTATTGCAGAGGATTTGAAAACACCTAAAAGATCTCTTCAAAATGAACAACCGCATGTTGTATGTTCTACGATGCCGTTAAAAGCCGGACTTTTATTCGTGATAACAAACGGAAACATTTGTATTGATGTACAGTGCTCAACAATCGATGCAATTTAAATCCTTCGCAGTATTAGGTGACGAATGATGACGGATTTTCTGGCACAAAAATGTAAATCACAGTTCACGGGCAACTGTCAACCGGTTGGGTGCCGCATTCAATGAAGACACGGGAATGATTTAGTAAATTTTCTAATGTTTCGATGAAAAATAAATCTGTTTTTTTGATTGTTCTGATTTTATTTTATTTATTGAGTCAGATTTACAAAAACCAGAAATCAATAAATTTCCGTATTTAGGCAAACTGGGTAACTTGTACTCATTTTTGTTAATTTCTGGTTTGCATGAAAAGAGTAGATTCTACTCAGTTTTTGACGAATGACGCCCTTACTCAGAAGTGAGTAACCGTAAAAGTACCCTAATTAGGGTACCTCCTCTTTTTTCAAAAGTGGGTGATATCTAACTCACTTTAGAGTAACAAAAAATGAGCGTGTAAGGGGAGACATCTGGCTTCTTACTCTTCTTACTCACGCACCACGATGATCCCTGTTTTATTTTTCGTAAGTGATGCCATTCACTCGGAAAGTACTTGAATGTTTTTAATGCTTTCATCAGCATTTTGTACAATTCCTCCTGCAGGCGATAGTTTTACCGTCTGAGGGTTACCGGAAAATCTGCATCTTTATTATTCTTAAAATCAAACGTGTCATCCATCAATGATTAAGATTCATTCATTGACCCTTCTGAATTCAGATTATTTGTACTCTCCGCACGAGCAATATGCTTCAACACGTATTTTCCAAACTCAATCCAGAACGGATTCAAAAGTAAAAATAAGCTTACACTACACCTTTTACGTCCGACATTGAGCAGCGGTATACTGTTCTTATGCTGCACGCAAAACCATCTTTGCGCATTTTACTACACCCGTATTTGTACGCTTTGTACTTTATTTTTTATGTTCACTTGAAAATATTTTAGATTATAACAGGTGAATCATAAATAAACATGAATCAAAACAACGAAACATGTTGTTCAGCAACACTGCCAGCACACCTGATGATAAATTTTAACGCACTCGGAGTTTTCAATTTCAACCAATCGGCGAGTGGTTCCCGAAGTGGATGCAAATCTATACCCAGTTGTCTCCCCTTAGGGATTATCTAGCGCAGCCTACTGCTGGCAGTACTGACAATAGGGCGCAAAATTTGACACACGCAGTTGATTTGAAACTAGAAAAAAGCATTTTTCTAGGCCAATTTTTCACGGAAATGTGTTACGATCGCGCAGCTTATTAGTTTAAAGAGAAAAGTATACATAGTTTGAGTGGTTACGAGTCTCTCACGTGCCGGTCAGGGCCGGCGTCACACTATTTTTCCGAGTGGGTGGTAAGGAATGGGGAAGGTTTATGGGTGGCCTTCCGGTAGTTAACCGGAACAATCACCATGGCGTGCAGTCATGTTTTGAGTTTTTTCTTAGTTTTATTTATCAATTTTCGCGACAAAATTGTTGGAGTAGATCTTATTCTGCAGTTTTGTCAAGAAACTCTCGATGTGGTCTGCTAGGGGACGCTCCATCTCGTCCAACGATTGCTTTGAGTAGTGGGTCGACAGCAGATCCAGCCAGTACACCGCGTTTTCGCCCCAATTGTATTTCTTGATGAATGACGCAACTTCCGGTAGGCACTACTTACTATAAATTTCCTCGTTCACGACCAGTCCGGAGTGAAAGAAGAGCAACTTTAACATCCCCTTCTCGCTAATTGTCAGCCACAGCAGCACCTTCTTGAGGAACTTGGTGCGTTAAGTGAAATTTCCCTCGGAGCTCACTTCTTTGTGAAGGAAACAAAATACGAAGCGCCCTGCCAGTCGTTGCCATCCGTGTTCGCCAGGCAATTTTCACAGTTTGGCCGGTGGCACCAACCGTCCGACCAAGCGCACGCAGCGATGTAGCCACTTTTCCCTCGGTCTTCCTCTTCAGCATCCTTTGGAGCTTCTTATCGCTCAAGGTCGTCGGCCGTTCGGAACTGGATTTTCTCTCGATGCTTTGATTCTTGTCCAATAGTGCGAAGATCATGTAGATGTCGAAGCAGGGGTATCCGGCGTCCACGAAGTGTCGCACGTCCACGAAGTGTCGGACTTCTGGTAAGGCTTTACTTACAGTAGTGAAAATCTCACTTTTCTGACCAATGAAAAAAATGCACAAGAGTAGATCTTGAAGTTTTCGGAATCAAAATTTTGTTTGTTAGATATCAAATCGCTTAGAAATGCATGAAATCTGTAGATTTTCATTGAAAAGTGGTCGCTCGCACATGTGCACGGCAATTTTAAGTTTCGAACATAGACGACATTATATTTTCTTGGTTTTGTCTGATAATTTTGTGTGGGTAAGTACCCACAGAGATATTTTCCGAGTGGTTACTACTACCCACACTACCCACATGAAACGTCGGCCCTGGTGCCGGTGTTTGTGGAAAATGTTTTAGTCGCTACCGGCGTGAAAATATAAACAACATCGATAGAGAAAAATAGTGATGTGAAAAATAGCAAGATTGAAACGTTTTAAAAGTTTTACGGTGAAACCAAATGTGTGAACTGAATAAATAAGGTGCTTTGATGCTGGTTTAACAGTTTCACAATAAATAATTTCAGGTTAGTTGAAAAATTAATGATATTCTATGAGGCATTCCCAAAATGCAGTAATATGCAGGAGGAAGCCATCGGTCCTCTCTTGCTTGGATATCGTCCCGTTTTACGTTGAAAAGAAACGATGGATTCTACTTGATTTTAGTTTGAGAGTGAATGTTTTCCATCATATTCGTAGCTCTGTAATTTTATTGGCAAGACATTAGATCACAATACTTGGAAAAATGTAACAGAACTTCAACAAACTTTGGAATGACTGTAATCTCTCACCATTTCGGTAAAAAATGACACAAATTTTACGTTTATCATATAATTAATAAACAGGTAAGTAGTCGCCATGGAAATGAAACTCTTGAAAATCTAATCATTTTTTATATCCAGGAAAAAGTGAGGAAAAACGAAATAATCAAGCACCCTTTTTACGTGCAAACATTGGATATGGGATAACTTTTACATTCATTTACAACCTTTTGACATATTGCTCGAGCTTTGTCCAAATTTCACTAACCCAGTCTCGCAACGTAAAATGCTGATAACAAACACAGTCCACCGGTTAAGGTGAAACGGTTTAAAAACCGCAAATGGCTGATTTCGGGTAACCAGTTCGAATTTTCAAAAGCACAAAACTCGGTAATAGTTAATGCGTTCCTGGTGAAAACGCTATTTTATGTTCGCTTCACCACAGTAAACATAAAGTAACGTTTTCACAGGTGACGTATTAACTATTACCAAGTTTTGTGTCTTTGAAAATTCGAAGTGATGGCTCGAAGTTGGCTATTTGTGACCTCAACACAGTTTCATCTTAAAGGAATGAAGTTCAGCAAATTATCGGTTTGTAATCGAGTAGAAGCTTGTGATTCAAAAGAAGTTCTTGTTCTTCTTCAGCTCAAAATTACTTTGATAACAACGATCAGCAACTTTACCTTGTTAATAAGTAGATCTGAGCAAAACTTGAATTGAATCGATTTTAAGACAACCTAAGTAAAAAAAATCCCTGAAACTCAACAGAGTAAGAGAAAGCTTTTTAAATTATTCCTGCCAAAACACCAATTAAGAAACGTTGATTCAATTTTTCTGTTTAAGCGCACAATCCTCTTAGAGCGAACCTGAGAACCTGGTTGCAACAAACACAAATGCATCAATAGAAAACAGAAAAGTTAAAACATCAAACGTCAAGATTTGTCCATCGAGCACATCGGATAGCGGCAAATACATCGAACATCTGAGATTTTTGACTGTCCCTGATAGAAAAAGTTCGACTAGCCGCTGCGCGGATACTTACGGGTTGAGTTCAGGTTGCTCCTCTTGGAGGCCTGCATCATGCCAAACACGACAGCCGCAAGTGAACTGTGCTGCGATGTTTGACGCTGTAAGGATGGGGTTTGGGCTTGTGGTACTCCCGCGGGTATCAATGCAGGTGAAGTTATCTGACTGGCGGAAACGTTCATGCCTAGTACCCAGTATGTCAGCATCAATCCTTTTCCTTTTACATTAACTTCCCCACGTTTCTGTTTAAAATTTAATTAGGCAAAGATGTAACTCTTAAACAATAGCTGACTTACCACACACGTGTAGCCTTTGCTCTGGAGCAACGCAGCAGTATAGTCTGGAACCTGCACTTTCCAGTTCTCGCCGGTAGAATCCATCCTGGACGCCACGTTGACGGTGTTTCCCCAAATGTCGTAGACCGGTTTTCGTGCCCCTATGACCCCACTTACCAATGGTCCACTGCTGATTCCAACTCTCAACTGAAAAGTGTTGAACGCATCCTTGTTCACCTCCTGAAGCTTCTGGCGCATAGCCAGCGCAAACTCTACTAAATCACAAACTGCTTCTTCGTCTTTTTCGTCAACCTTTGTCTGTAAATGGAACTCCGTTATAGAAAATGAACAACTTTCTATATGCTACTCACTTTATTTCCAGAGCATAGGTTGGAAGCCGCCATATACGTGGCGCCGACAGTTTTGACCTTCTCCACCGTTGCGAAACGTGGTTCCTCGAGTAGAGAGTCAAAATCCGATATAATCTCATTCAAAATCCTGATACAGGCCTTTCCGTTTTCGATGTCCTCCGAGTAGAAGTCCTTGAAGTTAGGAATCGACGCAAACATAACCCCGCACAGCTCGTGCATCTGAGCGTAAAGCTCGTCGGTCCGTTCCTCTGACAGATAGTACGACGCGACGTGATCCGGAAGAATGTTTTTAATCAGCAGATCATTCAAGTGCCGATTGGACTTCATGTTGGAAAGTTCCTTCTCGGCTTGCTCCTTCCAGATGAAGTCCAACCGGGATGTGACTTCCACCAGTCGTGCGTGATAGGTTACCATCGTCAGAAACACCACCAGCAGAATCATCATCTGAGCGGCCAGCGGCATTCCGCTAGCCTGCATAAACTGCGTGTCAAAAGTTTCGAAAACCTCGTTGAAAACTAGCAAGATTAGGATTGAATAACAAGCGACCATAGTGATAGCCATGAAGGTTTTTACGAGATAATATAACTTCAAAGCTGTTGCAAGTGAGATCAGACAAAGCACCCACGTAAATACGACGTATTCTGGATGAACGCAAACCGAGTGCTGCTGCAGTGAATCGAGGTTGCTGGGAAACTTTTTCGATGATAAAGCTTTCTCCAAAAAAGGTTGCTCACTAGATACATTCAGCACGGATAGTTTGATGCTCTGCGGTAGCTCAACATAGAGAGGACTGATTCCATACAATCTGATGTCCTGTTCACTAACATCCTTCCAAGTTTTATTGTCCTCATTCAGTAGCGTTTCGAGATCGAAATTAACGACCTTTTGGGAGTTTAAAATCAAGTTTTGGTTTATGGTAGCCGTAACAGTTAAGTTTAGTTGAAGTTCTTGTTTGGATCCAGCAACTTGCAGAAGTGCCGCAGATGCTTCCTTGCCCTCATTGCGGGTTGATGGAGAACCCTCATTCATATCACACATGATCAAACCCATAGAGCTTGCTGCTGACATCAGAATAATGGTGACACAGACAAAGACGGTTCGCCGTTTTCGATCGTGCACCAGAGTAGATGAACTCCTTTGCAGAAATGTGGGCAATGCGGAAAATTCCTCAGCCATTACGAGTACACAGCCAATCGTCAATAGAAAAGTCGTTATGGAGAGCGACACTATCAAAGTCGTACACTTCGGAATGATGACAGCCTGACAGAGAACAATGAAAATCCAAACAACAAACACGCACAGCATGTTTGAACGGAACATATCTTCTCGAAGCTGACAAAATGTTCCCTCCTGGGAAGAATCCTTGAATTTCAAGGTCCACGTAAACAAATACTCCATTCGCATCTGCTTATTCGAGTTAATCTGGATATTTTGATCGATGATTTCGTCGACCTCCTCCGTCGATGGAATACTATCCTCGGGATCGTACTTTTGCTTATCTCTAAAACTTTCCACCGTATTCACACCAGCTTGGTTCAAATTTTTAAAGGGAATCTCCGGAATCCAATCGGTCGTCGGTTCATCCTCGTGTATCGTCGATTTCGAGCTGCGCTTCGTGATATGATTGTTGTTGGCTCCACTAGACGCTACGCTAGGTGTTTTTGAATCCTTTCTATTTTTCAAATCGTTCAATCTACTGATTGCTTCTTTCTCGAACTGCAGCGTACTCATTCGATTCATCAGTCTTTTGCGTGGTCTTAATGGTTCGGTTCGCTTAATCAGATATGTTTTAATGTTCATCATCTTCAGGTGGCTGTCCCGAGTAGCTCCATTGCCAGGTTCCACCTCGTAGGTATCATTCAAGCAATTTAATGTAGCCTCCGATATGTGTACTCTACCAGGAACTCCGCCCGACTCCATGTGATTTGCTATGATCACGTCGTTTGACCACACATCAAAATGCCACTTCTTTTCCCCCAGCACACCACACATCACTGAACCACTGTGTATGCCAATTCGCATGTCTAAATCCACCTAAAAGATTAATAGAAATCATATAAATCAGGTCTTAGAATTAAAACAGCGCACGAAAGACTCACCACATTCGTCTGCATTCTAACATCCTTGATTGCCTTGATCATGTGCAGCCCGGTTTCAACGCTGCAAACCGCGTGATCCGGTCTACTCTTCCAGCTTTGGCTGTCAAACATCGACACACAGTAGTAACAGTCCCCCAGCAGCTTGATCCGCAGACAATGATTATCCTCTGCGATCTTATCGAACCGCGCAAACAGGTCATTCAATATCTTCACTAACTGCTGAGCTGACGTCTTGCTCGCCAGCTCGGTGAAACCTTTGATGTCCGCAAACAGAATGCTAACGTTGTCCATGTGGTAGATGTACAGCTTCTTGAACTGCGTGTCGACCTGGGCCTGCTGTTCCGGCGATTTGTACATTTCCTTGCGGATGTCATTGTTCACGAACATCGGAAGAACTGTAACGAAAGATTTTAGGGTACAATAAATGCTTGTCTAGTGCAGTGTTTGGGTTTGGATAATACAGAGCAAAATTGAACTTGTATATTATCTTGCACGCAAGTTAGTCAGTTAGTCCCATATTGTATTCAACAAACAGAATCAAGATAGTATGTGCTACCTGTCTTGCGAATAAAGTAGTAGCTGTGTAGCTGTATATATCAATGATAATTTGGTTTCTCTTGCTGCCTATATGTGCTTTGCCTCCGCCAGGGAAGACTGTTTGTATTAAGCGATATAGTTCTCAGAAACAATGTGTTGACAAACATTCACAGCCTAAAGATAAAAAAATAAAACAAATAAAAATCGATAAATGTACTCCTGTTTCAATTAAAATTTCTTCAATATTGTGCATAATTTCAAAATTTAAAATTTCTCTACTTGTCGAAAATATAGTAATATATACAATTGAGCCCAATATATGATAACTTTGGATTTTTTCATAACAACTCACAAGTATTGTATAGTTATAGCAATATTTTCTTGAAGTTTCTTGTCAACTTCGGTCAACTTCTTCTCACAAAACTGCACCAAAAGTTGATCAAAATCGGCAGCAGCAGTGATAAAAGAATTACATTACACTACACTGGTTAACACTGGATTTTTCCTAGAGTTTAAACTAGAAAAAGGCAGATTATAGCTTTTTAACCATGCCTGTGTATCTTGGTGCCCTTAGCGAAGATAACTTTCTCAGAGATCTTAATAAGTTTTCCCATAAGCCAACGTAGAAGCGACGAACCCGGCGAGCAATAACTCTGCGGCATTTTGTCGCTCTGTTTTCATAGGAATGGTTCAAAAGCTCAGTCTTTTTGGGGCAACTATTTTGAGTTTTAGGACTACTTTTGGGAGCCATTTGAGAGAGTTTTTGCTAGAAAAACTTGTTTTCCTTAAGAGTGCCCACTTTGGTTCATCTAAAAGAGTTTTAGGCACCAAAATTATATATCTAAAAAACTTATTTCGGAAAAAATATGGTCGTTCTTTGACCACTTTTCTCTAACTCTTGTCATGATCGTACTTCCAGGAGGACACAAAGAAGCTTTAGTTAAAATATTTTTTTTCCCTTGAGAGTGCCCATTTTCATGTGTTCAAAGGAATTTTAGGCGACTAAATTGTCTATCTAGAAAACTTCTGTTGAAAAAATCTGATATAAACAATTTTTCTAACATCACTTTTTGTTTTTTAAATGATTTTTTTAGTGTAAGATCTGAAATTCAATTTTGTCAATGTTTTTCTATATAACTTCAAAAACTTTTCTAAAAGTCATTTCTTGACAACTTTTCTTCAGCTCTTACCATTATTCAGATATATCAATTTATAAAAAAAAATTAGGGGCTATATGTCACAAGATATCAAAAAATTGGTCGCAGTGACGAAAACACCCAGCACGGAAAAAAAAGAAACTTCTTTCAAATGTAAGTACAGATGAATTTTCAAACAAAAAATATGCAAAACTGCTAGGGTTGTAAGACCTACACACCCACAAAATTTCTTTGAATTCTAAGAGGGTGCTACCAGACCTTCGCCTCAGTCGAGTTGGCGTGAAATCCCTCAGTAGCTTCTTTCAACGGAGACACATGGTGATTATGGTAGACATGCAAGCTGACTTCAAAATGGTCACGGTAAAACCACTTTTCAATGCGATATTCATCTTCAAATGAGAATTACGCACGTTGTGTGTGGAGGTTTTGGAAACTCCCTATATCCAGTGGTGGGCACCGCTAACTGAAAATTTAGCGACGCTTATCGCAAATCCGTTAACTGGAAAATTTAGCTCGATAATCGCTAAACGCTAAATCCATATTAGCGGAACTTTTGCCAATCGTTAACTTAGTTATGCATAGATTGTCGTATGGATATGTTTATTTTTCATAAAAACAAACGAAAATAATTACTTTTGAGTGCTATTTACAATAAGAGGTTAAAAATTCACAAAACAGTCATACTTGAGAACTAAAAATAAGGAGCAACAAAAGAGTCATACTTGAGAATTTTGTGAAAATAGGGAGCCACAATAAGGAGCAGAAATTTTTGGCATTCCGAAAAAGTAATCTAGATCACCTTGAGCTTGTTCTCCAGAATGCTCCTGTGGCTTATACGATAACTCGAACTCCATTCTAGAGTAAAAAAAACTGACTTGCCCTTGTGTCGTAAATAAAGGAACTCTACACACTTAGAATTTATTGCCGGGTCTCGGTAATTTTTGTCGAGAACGGCACCACTGAGTGCTCGTTTGAAACATTATTGACAGCTGTCACATTTTTTGTAAAACTCGGTTCAACCAAACTGCAATTTCGGCAAAAAAATATAACCGAGCTATCACTACCGAGATTACGGATATCTTGTGCCGAAGTTTCAGTTAAGTGAACCGAGATTTACGAGAAATGTGACAGTTGTCATTAATTTTTTAACCGAGCACTCAGTGGTGCCGTTCACGGCAAAAATTACCGAGGCACGGCAATAAATTTTAAGTGTGTAGAATTCCTTCCTTTACGACACAAGTGCAAGTCAGGTTTTTTTTTATTTTTATGGGGTTCGAGTTATCGTATAAGCCGCAGGAGCATTCTGGAGAACAAGCTCAAGGTGATCTAGATTAAATTTTCTGGAATGCCAAAAATTTCTGCTCCTTATTGTTGCTTCATATTTTCACAAAATTCTCAAGTATGACTCTTTTGTCAAAGAAACCAAAAAGTCAATATCTTGGATTTTAAAGAGTTATCTGGGGAAAGATTCTGACCTCCTTGTATCATCCCGGTTCCGAAAATACCCATAATCAGTGATGGAAATGAGACTAATATGACGCTATCTTCGTTTTATCACGAGCTGCATAAATCATGAAGCGTACAGATTGCGAATAAACCTGAATCACAGACAGACGCCCAAGCAAGAACAACATTGATCAAAATTTCCGTGTAAATTTTCAAAGTAAATTGCGTTTTTTTTTTTTATTTTATTCTCGCTTATTTTCCGTCGGTCTAGTTCCGCCACTGTTGTGGCCAATCACCGACGCCCGGGGAGGCGACTCCACACCCAGGACCCTAACTCACGACCCGTTTATTAACGGACCGGCGCCAACGGCTTTACTTCCTCATGCGATGGAAGGCGTGATCCCAGAGATTTTTCGCCTCAGAAAATCTCCCAGTGTCGGCTAGGATTGAACTAGACCAGTTGGGTTGGTTGTGAAGGGATCACGCCACCCCACAACCATCGACACCTATGTCGGCGGTGGGATTCGAACCCAGGCGTCGAGCGTGGTTGGCGAAGACGTTACCAACCACACTAGGCCCCCGTTTAAAGTAAATTGCGTTATAAATCACTTGTACACTAACGCCGCCTGGTGACCTTATCGCTACAATACATTTTTTTTCACTGGTGTACGAGGCTGGCGGTACTGGTAGCGCTATCTGGTTACTGATTGCTACTACAAAAAACCTTACACAAGTTTGGAACTCAGCTTGGACGTCTGTCTGCGCCTGAATCCTCTCATTCCGTAAAGAAGTGCTTGGTGCATTGATTTCTGAAGGTAAAGAGATACAGTAAAGTATTTTTTTACATGATGGATACGTACCGTGTAAAAAAACCGTGTTATTTGGAAAAACGACGTAAGAAACCGCGTTATTAGGAAAATCGTCGTAAAAGAATCGTGTAAAAATGTAACTGTGTCAAAACACCCTACTATAATCTGTTGCTGTTACTGTTAATTACTGTGACTGTTTTGATGAATGAAGTTTTGATGAAAAATCGTGCAAAAAAAACCGTGTAAAAAACCGCGTTATTTGGAAAATCGTCGTAAAAAAACCTGTAAAATGTGACCTTACTGCACACGATTAGACTACATCAGATCCTAGAAGTGAGTCGCTCGTTGTGTTTTTCTCTCCATACGCCCGTCGTTAGAGGAAGAAAAGATAGCAACAGGAGAATATAATATTGATTAAGTAGCAGCAGAAGTGCGGTGCGGTGAGAGGTAAAGGGGGACTACTTTGACTGCGGTTGAGTTGAGTGAGAGTAGTATAGTATACACTGTCATTTACACATCATCAGCCAAATGAATATGAAAAGATCGGGTTTGTTCGTTTGGTGAATATTGTCCGAATAACTTCATATACCGAATTGTGCACATCGAGAACCACGTGTTGTGGTGTACACTCACAACAAAAAATATATTGTAGGAAGGAACGCGAAGAGAGTGTACCAACACCGATACTAATTCATTCGCATCTGAGAGCGTCACGAAAATTGTCCACTTTCAAATGTTCAAAACTCAGTCAGTTTCCAACCGATTTCCTTCATGTGCGAAAATGCGGATGATCATGATTTTGTGATGCTAACTATTGTACTATTGAAAAACATAAAGTTTTGTTCAACGCATGTTTCGACCAATCAGAACTGAAATAAGGCCTTGGCGGCCTTATAAGGCCTAAGCGTGAGCAGCACAGCCCACGCTGAAGTATACAAACGAGTTGATTTTCTAATCAATTTGTTATTGCTGTGACTGTTTTACTTACTTTAGTTCACAAAGACACGCCTACCGGAAGTTTAACTCTCAGTAGTCACGTATAAAAGCTAGCATGCAGAAATTTAGTCTTCATTGTATACGGTTACTGCAGCGAGAAGACGGTTGACTCTGATTGGGAACTGGCTTAAGCCGCAGCTGGCAGTGTGGCAACTGATTTAAACACAGCAAGTCTAGGCAGACGACTCATTTGATCGCAGCGTTCCACAGCAGACGGACCAACCGGTGGACTGCACAGTATTACTGGATATGTCGAGATATGTTAGTAATTTTGTATGGATCTATCGCTGTCACGTTTGTTTTCAACCATTTTGGCCACTGCTAACAGCTGTGAGTGTGCCGGTAGCATGTCTGTATGATCGTTATGTCTTGTTTGCTTGCTTGCAGTGTGTGCGGAGCAGATAAAAACAAGGGAACTATAATCATTTTGTGTCATCGAAAGAAAGTTCGAGTTTATTCTCAAAACGATTGCAAAAAACACATTGCCCTAAGACAGGTTGTCGTAATTCTATGGTAACCTTGCGGTCGTGTTTTATAAACAACCTCTTCAATTTTTTTGTTTTACTATTTCTTGCATGTATTTTTTATTCATTTAATTGATGATTTTCTATGAATATTATTTAAGTTTGTTTTCATAGGTTAAGTTTCCTGTTTACTTGTTTTTTTTTTTAAATTGCAGCATTTTTTTTATTGTTATTTGTTGTATTTCTGTATTATCATGTGGAAGCATGTTTCAGATGTTTTTGTATCTCTAGTGTTTATTTTTTTCATTTTCTTATCTTTCTGTTTAAAGCATCTCTGTTTTTTGTCAATCGGTTCACTTTGTTTAATTGATTGTTTGTTTTTTTTTTTACATTTTGTTCCTAAGTTTTTGTTTTCATTCCTGTTATTCGTTTTGTTTTTTTTTTTTTCAAATTATAAGCTATTAGCTAGTTTTCTGTCTTATTGTGTCTCTCTTTTTGTTTCAGGCCTTTCTTGTTAATTCATGTAAAAAACGTAGAATAAAAAATATTTTCCTACGATTTTTCTTGTAAACTTCCATGTTTTTGAGAATGAACTTCCAGTCTGTAGTATTTTTCTATTTCATTGTTTCATTTTCTTCTGTGTGATAGTTTATATTTGTTCTATTTCACCGATTTATTTATTTCATTTTGATTTCTGCTTTTTTGTCCTACATATTCTCTTGAGCTTAGGTAAGTAAGGATGTTGTAAAGAAGGAGGTGTAACACTCGTTGTTGTCAGAGATCGAGTTTACTTCTGCATCACTACGACTGGGACGGAAAGGAAGGGTTGTGTCATCGTGGTAAGTGACTGAGTCGGACCGTGTTGTGCGCGAGTTTTTGTCCTACGTTTTCTTTTGTTTGTTTTACTCTGTTCTTCTGTCTATGTTTTTTTTCTTTTTTTCTATCACTCTATTTTATTTGTTTTCTATCTCTGTCGTGCTTTCTCCGATTTCATGATTTGCCATTTCTACTTCAGTTGGTTTTTTGTTTTGTTATTTTTTATTTCTCTATGATTTCTCTATTATTTTTTTGATTATCGGTTTCTTGCTTTTTTGTTTTGGTTCTTTTTTAATAGGTTTTATTTATTTTTTGTTATTCAGTTGAAAAAAAAAATCAGAATCTCTGTTTTCCGTTGTTTTTGTTTTCTTTTGGATTAAGTTTTCTTCGTGGTTTTTTGTTATGCAGTATTTTTGTTTTCCTCTTGTTAAAAAACTGTCGTTCAAAATTGTTCTATGAATTTTATAATTTTATTTATTTTTAATTTAAATTTCATATTTATTTAATATTACAGAGACATAAAAAAAATAAAAATAAAAAATAGAAAAAGATTAAAAAAGTTCTTGAAAATTTTTGTGTGTTTTTAAGTTTATCTATTTTTCGTATTTTCCATGTTTTTTTTTGTTGCTTTTTTATTTTTTTAAATGAACCGGTGAAATAAAAAAATAAAAAAATACAAAACACAAGAAGTATTCTATTTTTTATTGTTTTATTTCATCGGTTCATTTATTTCACTGTTTTGTTTTTTCTACGTTTTTCTATGTTTCTTCTGTTTGTTCTACTGTTTTTTTATCTCTGCTTTTTTCTCTTTTTCTATTACATTATTTTATTTGTTGTTTCTCTGTCGTGCTTTTTGCGTTTTCACAATTTTCCAATTTAACTTCTGTTGGTCTTTTGTTTAGTTGTTTTTTATTTCTCTATGATTTTTTATTGTTTTTATTTTGTTTTTTTTGGTCCACTACTTTTCCTTTTTATAGTTTTTCTTTTAATTTGTATTTAAATTCAAGTAGTTTTCACTTTTTTCTAAACCTCTGTTTTCCGTTTTTTTGATTTTCTGATGGTTTAATTTTTTTCGTGTTTTTTTTTTGTTAGGTTTCTTATGTTTTTCGAGTTGAAAAAGCTATCGTTCAAAATTGTTCTGTGAATTTTATAATTTTATTTAGGAATTTTATATTTATTCATTATTACAGAAACGAAACTTTAGAATTAGATAGCTGATAGCTGAACTACTATGTCCATGCCTTCTTCTGGTTTGTTTTTGTTCTGTTCTGTTGCTTTATTCTTGTATCTCTGTTTTTCTGTTTGTCGCTTTTTGCTTTTCTGTTTTTGGGTTTGCTCTACTAAGCCACATGATATAAAACTTTTTCTTGATTTCGGCCGTTAAATATTCTAAGCAATTTGAAAAAAATATAACATAGAAAAAATTCACTACAATGCAATTAACGATGGAGGAAATTTGAAAAGAAACCTGCTCTCTACCCCCATACATTGTGCAACGTACGGTTCATCTCGAGTACGAGTTTTATATTTCGTGTTTTTCATGTAATCGGTTTTTCTGTTTTCCTGCTTTTGAATGTAATTGTTTTTCTGTTTTAATATTTTTTTCTCTATTGAACTAAAAGAAATGATTTCTGGTTCAAACAGGAACACAGCTCGGCTCTCCATAATGGTAGGACGAATGATGCACAAAGGTCGGAAAGTGTAACATAACAAAGTGAAACCCCGGGTAATTCTCTGAAATGGTGCGATGAAGTTGGTTTATTTGTTTTGGCACTGCTGCTACATACCTCGCGTATCGTTAGCCGGAACAGCAATAATCTTTGTAAATAGTAAAACCGGCAATTTTCCCAGTAACTGGGCTAATGTTTAGCTTCAGCAGCGGTACAAGTGCCATGCAAAATACCGTGTATCTCATTTCGCTAGGCTCGCAAACTTTGTACCTTGCTCCTGTTTGTCTGCTCGTGTCGTTTTCGTCTATTGTTGATTTTACGTTGCTACTCTCTTTCAAACCAGTTAGCATAACTGTCTGCAGAGTATGTAAATCCAGGAAAAAAATGTTTAATGGCAAGTGGCTAATTAACAAAGTTGTACCACGCACAGAGAATGGTTGAGCTCAGTTATGCCGCGGCACGGTTCAGTTGGAACGATCGTTATATTTTTTAGCTCTGGCACCAGTTAGCAGTAGTTCACGATGCTGTACAACGCATTAGAGTACGAATGTTGATTTGGCAAAATGGCAGATGTCATAGCAGGGCGCGGAGAAAATAGGACCGGTTTGTTTGACCGGTAGTGGTAACGAGTTGAAAAGTTAAACCTCATTGGAAATGACACCAGCTAGCCGTACGCTTTAACAGGGCCCACGAAACGAAAATGTTTACTGATTTGGAGCACGTTTACATTATATTACAATGAACACGGAAAATCCGACAGTAGATTATTCTAGAGCCAACTTATGCAGAAAAATCGTTCGCGTAATTCTACGATTGCGAGTTTGCAGGATGTATCGGTTTTCCGCATTTGAATGTTTATTTAAATGGAACTACTGACCTACAAAGCTGTGATCCTATTGACATTAACAGTTTCCCCCTAGCCGAGACTCGAACCTACGACAACTGGCTTGAATGACTGATTTGAATAACTGAATAGCTTTCTACCCTTTTCTAGTTTTTATATTCTTTTGGCATTTTCTCGGATGTTGGGAAAGTTCTCATAAACGCCCACCAATGATAAACAGATCAAACAATATTGTTCCCATCAACACTTCACTGATTGCCCCCCTAGATGATTGTAGGCCAAAATTAATCGTTATAAATAGAGATGCGTTATCTGGACTAATATCCGGCAGTTCGCGTTCTGTGACCATACCCAACTACGTGAGAGAGATCATTAATCACGATACCGAAAATAGCCCCGCACTCGAAGGTTCATCCTTATTTCTATTTCATCACGAGCGCTGCTGCGTGTCGCAACAAATGACGGGGTTCTTCAGCTGACATTGAGCGGGACATGTGCTGATAAGATAGCACCGTGATAGGAAGCAGCCAGTATCGATTTTGTTTCCATTCGAGTACGTACATAAATATCAGGGAAAATGAGAACGCTTTCCTTCCCTCGTTCGCTAAAACATCCTACCGGCAGTATGCTAATCTTCGTGCGGAGTGAAATTAAGTCTTCGAATGTAAACGGGGATAAGTACTTTCAAGATCAATCGGCGCTTGAAAAATCTCACTTAACCTGGTTCCGTTTTCTCGATACTTTGAGCAAGAGAAAATCTTTGATGTTTTTTTCCCTTTCCTATTTATGACTTTGGTCTTCAATGCTAACCGGTAACCACATTTTTCGCTCTTCCGAGTGAAACAAATGCAATAAAGTTAAACAGTCTATTAAAATTGTGTACGTCCGGTAAACCGTACAGTTTACTTCCGTGCTGTATAGTCATAGCGTAGTCACCCTCGTCACCTGCACTGCATTGACATCAGTTCTGCAACCCGATGGAAGCAACAGGAGGAGCATTTTCCGCAGGATATTAAAATTCTAATTGATCAAATTATTATTGATGGCAATGTACGGATGGGTGCTCGAGGTGGTCTCTGCGGCTGCCACCGCCTAGCGAACATGACTTCGAGAAGGTGCTGTGACCGTGTTTGGAAAATTATTGCCCATGCTAGTGATACAGGACGACTCATTATCCCATTTGCCGGTAATTGGTACAAGCTTTGCCTCGGGTTGGAGGTTCTTCCAATACCAATCGGGTGGAAAATACAGGCAAACCGTACTGCGGCAACGGCCTCCAGCGGCAATAAAGTTTATTGCTGTACGATTTGGTTAAGCATGGAATTAAAATTTATGAATGTGGCTTTCTGTCTTGTATTCGGAGTTGACAATTTGGTTTGCTGGAAAAAGAAGGAAACAGAAATTTGACCCAACAAACACAATTGTTTGCACAGTACGAAAGGTATTGGTTGAAGGATTCGGGTTCTGTTTACATATAATGAATTTTTTTGAACAATCCCTAGCAGCGTGGAATATTGGAGAATTTGTTTAAGATTTTACTTAAGCAATCGCGTCGTGCCTCGCTGTTTATCAGTTTGCCTTCCATCCATTCCTTATGATTTTTTCATCTGATCAAAGTTGTGCTTAGCATACTGTTATACTTGCATGTTTTTCAAAATGGTGTTTAAAATTTTCTTCTCTTATATCTAGAGACAGCTAATCACAGCTAAATGAGTATATTTTAATAAGCTTTACCAATACAACCGATCAAAATTCGATGGCATAAGATTCTAAACCTAAATTTTATTACTATAAAATATTAATAAAATTTAGGTTTAGAAAACATGAATATTTTTTCATAGAGTCGTTTCATATAAAGTGTACATATTACTTGGACACAACCATCATGAATTTGGCTCAAAGTTAGAGAAAATATTTATCTAGGTTCACTTTGAAAAAATCCCAATTCTGGTGTCGATCGGAATACCCCCTGATCTGTGGGATCCCCCCTTTTTGATGCAAAGTCACGCATTTTTTGTCCAATATCTCTCTTTCCTTTTTCTTACAATTCATACCAGTAAGATGTCCGAAAAATACTGATAGATGATTTTTAAAGAAAATAAACCAGGGTGTCCAGAAAAAATATAAGTTTTGATCGGAAGTGTTGCCAGATGTATTGCAATTTAAAACTAAATTCACATATTTTAGCAAATGTAACTATTTTTATTTCAAATTTGATAATTTCATCGTGTTCCTTGCAAAAATGTACGAAAGAAACAATTATCGCCAATATGAGCCAATCTCGAGTTATAACATTTTTATGAAAATAGTTTAACATTTCTTAATTATTTTTCTTACAATTTATAAAAGTAAAACATCCGAAAAATACCTGTAGATGGCTTTTGAAGCAAATGCACCAAAGAATCCAGAAAAATGTTATTTTTGATCGTAAGTGTTGCCAGATTATGCCATAGATTATTTTTGTGTTCAAAATCTAAAATAGCGCTTTTCGACAAATGCCGCTAATTTTATTTTAAATTTAATAGTTTCAACGTATACCTCGGAATATTTTACGTAAGAAACACGTATCACCTCGAGGTAATAATGAAAATTAAATTTTTAAAACTATTTTTATAAAAATGTGATGTGAAAATGTAAATGTGATTTTCCCGGGAGCACGATGAAACTATCAAATTTAAAATAAAATTAGCTGAATTTGCTGGAAAATACAAATTTAGTTTGCAAATCCAAAAACAATCTGGCAACACTTCTGGTCAAAAATAATATCTTTTCTATATTCCTTGGTTTATTTTCTTCAAAAGTTAACTACTGGTACTTTTCGAACACGATGAAACTATCGAATTCAAAATAAAAATAGCTACATTGGCCGAAAAATGTAAATTTATTTTCAAATACAAAAATAATCTATCTGGCAACCCCTCCAGTAAAACTTATATTTTTCTGGATTCCATGGTTTATTTTCTTTATCAGTTTTTTTCGGACATCTTACGTTTATGAATTGTAAGTAAAATAAAGGAGAAATTTTGAACAAAACATGCGTGACTTTAGAGTATTCCGATCGGCACCAAAATCAGGATTTTTTCAAAGTAAACCTAGATGAATGTTTCCCTTGCTTTGAGTCAAATCCGTGATAGTCGATACCAAGTTTATGCTTTTCAGGGTCACTTCGTATGAAATGACCCATCACTATTTTACTGTTCTCTGCGTTAGGAAACTGAAACAATTGTGTGAAAAATGTATAAGGGGCCATCCACATACCACGTGGCCAGATTTCAAACGATTTTGACCCCCCCCCCCCTCCCGGTGGACAACTGCTCATATAAATTCTTTTTTCTTTTGTATGTACCGTGGACATTACACATAACCCCCCAAGCTGTCCACGTGGTATGTGGATAAGGAATATAAGGATATCCAATCGTAATGTCTTCATGTCAACTTCTAAATAATTGATAAAAGCAAATCGCCAAGATTTTGTAGTTAACCTGAAAACACAGAGGAAAAACATATTCCTATAACAATATCTAAAATATTTCAAATTGAACATTGATAACTAAAAAAAAAATAAAATAAAACTGAAAAATAAACTGTGGAAACATTAAAACCATAATAAAATGGATGTATAGAAAAATATCGCATGATGAATTTTCTATCATCACACAGTTGTATACAAGCATGGAAAAGTTCACTCACTAGCAATATTTCATGCAAATGTGTTCTTTGATTTATCAGTTATCGTTCAACTATTTCCACTCGCGTACAAGTTTTCCATAGAAACGCTGCTGATTGTTTTTCGCTTCTAAGAGTTCCGAATACCATAGAAAGAGACTGAATGATCAAACAAGATAGTAGTTATTGTATCCAAGTTCACTTGCATTCAACATTATCGCGAGAAGCTTTGAGATATTATCGCCAGTGATACAAAATTATGAATCTAAATGAACGTTAGATTGCGTTCAATTGTTTGCTTGCCGGAGCAAATAGGTATCATCAATGCTTACGGAAATTGTAGCATGGTGCATTAGCATCTGATACTTGAAATCACCAAGAATCATCGTGGTATATCACGGTGAAAGCACGACGTGGAGTAGCCGAATTACGCCTACAAGCAACCAACATTTGAAAGAATCATTGCGATCGCTTGAGTGCAATCGTTTACGATTCTTTCGTGAAACACTCGCTATATGTTGCTCGCTCCGCCTAAAGCAGGCAATACTGAAACAAAATCATCAAAGAAAGCTACCATCTATTTTTTTGCTCTAAGTTTTCTCTTGCAAGCTTGAGAATGTGTAACTTTTAATAGCGATGGTTTGCTAGGATTGAAAGCTTATAAATAGCACGTTCAGAAATGATACCCGAATGATTGTTATGCGATACGAGTTTTTCCATCCTTGTATATCGAGAGTCAAAGTTCCAATCAATGAAAATGCAACATAAAAAATACAGAAAGAGATTGGAACAGGATAGAGAGTAAAATACTAACCGGTAAAAGAGTAACATTTAAACAGAAATCAACAAGAAATATAGAAAATCCGCGAAATTAAAAAAGAAAGACAGAACGAAAATTAAAAAAGAGCAGAATAATAAAATAAAAATATAAAATAAAGAAAAACAAATAATAGAAATAAAATGAAATTCGAATAAATAGAAAAATAAAAGAAGAGAACAAAACTCAAAGAGAAAATGAAGGAAATTTGGAAAAATACAAAAAAATTTAAGTAGATAAAAAACTGAAAAAAGAAAAAAAAAGAAAATAAATAAAATAATGAAATCGAGAAGTATAAAACAGAATGTAATTGTTTTTATAATTTTCAATATGACTTATCTGAAGAAGGAATGTCGTAAGGGAACGTCCATAAAATACAAAGTGCTTGTAGAGAAGGAGGAGGTTCCCCCACGAAGGAAGTGAGCAGCAACAAAGGTTGATAATACAAGCAAATTAGCAAAAGAAAATAATAGAAAAATGGGATAATGACCTTTTATATTAAAATTGATAAATTGGAAGACAACACTACAAAATATAAAATAAGAGAAATTACAGATGAGAAGATAAAAGAAGAGCAAAATTAACGAATTAGAAATTAAAAGAATAGTAGCATTATAAAATAGGAATCTAGAAATATAAGAAAACAATATGTAAAAATATAGGAAAACGCAAATTGTAAACAAATGCATAGAAAATAGAGAAATATTACAAAAGCAAATCAGAAAAACGAAAATTAGGAAAACAAAAGACCAAAAATAACAAAAATATAGGAAAGCAGAAAAATAAAAAAAAACAAAATAGAGAATAATACATTTATACCGCGTATATATTGAGAAATAAAATAATAGAAATATTGAAATAGCAAAAATAGAAAAATTAAATTAAAAGAGAAGGAAATTAATATAGAAAGAGAAAAAAGGATTATAAATTAAAGCATACAAAACTAAAAATAGAAAATAAAAGATTAAAAAATAGGAAGCACAGGAATTGGAGATTAAAGATAGAAATATTGTGTATTGTCTTTCTTTATCTCTTCTCTCTCCCTATCTCTATCTCTGTATAAATAAAAATAAGTCGCTATCCGTATGTCACGATTTAACTCAAGGACGAATCAGCGGATCGGTGTGCAAATTTGTTCGCGGCGGTTTTTGCGGCCCGGAAAACTTTTATTGCTGGTTTGAGACCCCTCCCTCCTGTGGAAGGAAGGGGTTTCATAAACTTAAATTTCTTTATAACTCGGGAATTATTGAAGCAAACGGAATCAAATTTGGCATGTAGAGCTTTTTGGAAATATTTCTATGGTGGTTTGACACGCCTCCCTCCTCTGGAGGAAGGGGTCCCTTACAAATGAAACACAAATTTCTGTATAACTCGAGAACTAATGAAGTAAATGGAACCAAATTTGGTATCTAAAAGTTTTATGTACCAAGTAATATTTATGTGCTGATTCGACACCTCTCACTGCTCTGGAAGAAGAGGGCTTCCATACAAATGAAACACGAATTTGTATATAAGTAAATGAAACCAAAAAGGAGGTTTTACGGACCAAGACCTGTTTTTTATCGTGGTTTGATACCCATCTCCTAGATGGTCCGAGATACGATGCTGGCTTAACAAACCAGTCTTCGTATGTTCGAGTCCCGGCTCAGTAGAAACTGTTAGTGTCAGTAGGATCGTAGCGCTAGCCCCGCAATAAAACGGTGATTCTACGAAAACGGTTCTAGCATGGTTTTAGTATATTTCACAAAGCGAAATAATATCGAGTATGTATGAGCATTAATAGTAATGCGCTAATATCTAAAATAAGTAGTCAAATTATGTCTTATATTGAGTAACAAAGTCTTAGGAATCGATTGGTAGGTGTCTGATCCACGTAAAATGTCAGCCACATGTCACTTTTGCTCCAATTCCCCTACAAAACTAAAACAGGTTTATCTCGACGATAGATTAGCTTATCTGAAATCTGTTCAATGTAATATCAAGAGTGTAAGAGATACTCAAAAATACAATAGCAATTTGATTTCACACAATCCTAAATATTTAGGGTGGGGAAAAGTGATCGATTTTCCAGAACCAAGTTTTTTTGGTTCCTTTTGGGGCCCCAAAAACCCTCAACTTACCTGAAGTCGATTGGTTTTGTCTCCGCTTGGCGCATTGCATTTTAAATTTGTATGAAAATTTATATTGGAAAACCTACTTTTTTGCATTTACTTTTCTAGAGAGCTCAATAATGCTCTAATAATGGACTACATTATGTTAAAGTATAGTATTTCAGATGCCTAACAACTTTGCAGAAAACACTGAAGAGCTAGGATGTCTCTAAGAAGAGCTATAGTTGTTCAAAGTTGAGTATGTCGATTTAAAAGCAGAAAATCTTGTTTTCTGCCAACATTACCGATGTACCGGCGTCAGTTAGAATCCTATTAGAAGTAACCTGTCGTAACGAGTTTATACACTCAGCTGGACCAAGCAAACAAATTTAGGTCATTATTCTAGGCGTAAGTAGAATCTACAACGTGTTTCAGAGGCTACTTCTGATAGAAATCTGATTAACGCCGGTACACTGGCAGTGTTGGCAGAAAAAAATGATTTGCAACATAAATTTCGACATACTCAACTTTGAACAGCTCTTGTATTTTTTTGGGACACCCTAGCTCTTTGGTGTCTTCGGCCAAGTTGTTAGGCATAAAAAAACCAACCATTTGAAGTCATGAAACCTATGATTTCAGCCATTTTGAGCTCTTCAGAATGTAAAATGCAAAAAAGTTGGTTTTTCCATACAAATCTCCATATAAATTTGAAATGCAATGTGCCAAGCGGAGACAAAACCAATCGAGTTCCGATAAATAAAAAAAACTAAAAAATAAAAAACTTGGTTCTGGCTTTCTGCTATCAAGTTTCGTTTTTTCCATATAACGATTCCCCACCCTAAAGTATATACTAAAACCATGTCAAAACCGTTTTCGTAGAATCACCGTTTTGAGCACAGTTTGTGTCCGATTTAAGATCTATTTTTTTCTAAAAAGGGGTAAAAATAATGCTAATATGTGGACAAACTCTCAGAATTTGATATTTGGCCTTAAAACAAAATGGTGTCGAAAGCGAAAATTTGCGATTTCTCAAAAATTCAAAATGGCGCTACTGTTGCCCCTTAAGGTTAAATGTGTTCAAACTCGGGGTAATTTGTTTTTGCGTCAAAATACATAAAAAAATCATACATAGAAGCCAAAGCAAAAAAAAATTTTCACTGTGTCATAAATAAATCTCAAGGGAGTTCATGGAATCAATTAAGAATTCTCATGCATTCAATAGTAAGTAAGTAGAAAATAAATTTAAAAATGCTGAAAAGTTAAAAATAAAAAATCTAAATTAATTAAAAAAACAAAATTGAAAAAACAGAAAAACAGTAGAATTAAAAAAGATTTAGAAGAGTAGAAGCATTAAAACAGGGAACGAAAGTATAAAACTCAACATCTGAAAAAAATAACAAAATGTTGTGTAAGGTTTAATTAAAACAAAAAACTAAGAAAACCTGTAAATTGGAAATTTAAAAAATCAGTATCACGAAAACTATCTATTATAGGAGTTGTAAAGGGTGTAATAATAAACTAAAACAAACCTTAACAGGTTGATTCATTAATAATCGACCATCGCAAAATAAAATTGGAAACGTACGGTTGGATAACTAAAATTTTAATCATCAAAATGAAAAACTAATATTGAAACATCAAGAAATAAGAATTACAGAAACTAAAAAAATATGACAACCCAACCACAATTATTTGAAATCAGTAACCAGCAGTCAAAATTGATTGGTAATTAAAAAATCATAAATTAGAACATTTGAATAAAAATCCTTAGTTTGAAATTCTAAATATCATATTTTAACTTCGCGCTTCCGAATTTCAATATCAAAACTCCTCTTACTAATTCCAGATGCTCAATTCCGAATTTCAAATTATAAATTTCAGTTCTTTTAGGATTAAGGTTTCTAAAGTTTATCTAAATTTCAAATTAATCCTTTTGCAGATGGAGTTTCAATTTATAATACCGAACAACCGGCGATGCAAACATTCAAAGCATCGATTGTGGATCGATTTCCAAAGAAACCACTTTGGCCGTGATTATTTATAGCAACTTCAGATTACTAAAAATGAAAGGTTGCCCGCAAATTGCTCGCTTATTCCCGCTTCCACCAGACATTGCCTGTGTTGAACTGCTTGCTGTTGCTATCGGTTATAATCATCACCTATCCCGGTATGCAAACAGAAACCCCCCGAAAGGCATTCGACCGTGCAAATCTGATCTGCCAACCCAATCGGCTGTAAATTGTCAAGTCAGGTGTTCGAAAATCGATAACCCGACCCGCTCTTATCCGGCCTCATCGGTAGTTTTAATGATCGAATCACATGTCCGCATGGGCAACATAAAAAGTATTTGCATTTTCGACTCATTAATGTGGTTATACGCAAGTAAAATCCTGTCAATCCGAGGGAATCGATAAAATTCAAGCTAAATAAAAATTATTATACATAAATGCACTCACTAGAATCGAGCAGCCGCTGGGTTCGCTGGTACTCCTTCTCCGATTCGCGCTTGTGCTCCATCGCTTTGTGGGTCTCGATGAAAGCCAACCGTTGGCCACGGTCTGTTAAGTACTTGGTGTACATCCCGGCGAAGTTTATTGCCAGATAGAGCAACGAGTTGGCGATCATCTGCCGGACGATGCACGCCGTGTCCTGCGAAGCACAGACAAACTTGAATTAGTTTTCGAATTCGATCTAATGAATAATCAATGCGACTATGTTGTTGCTGTTCTAGTTTGATGATGCATCGAATCACATCGACCGACGAGAGCTAAATTGCTTTGGATTTGACAAACACGAGTAGACTTGTGTTTATTCGCTGGAAATGCAATTATAGAGCGAGTTTTCGATTCTCATTCAAAACTATACATACCTTTTCATGTAAAAATTTGTTGATCGTAGTCACAATCAGATGGCAGATAGCGGAAACCGAGCCGGCGATCATGCACCACTTCAGCGGTAACGGTAGCATCGCGTATGGCACGAA
This sequence comes from Wyeomyia smithii, assembly GCF_029784165.1. NCBI lineage: Eukaryota > Metazoa > Arthropoda > Insecta > Diptera > Culicidae > Wyeomyia > Wyeomyia smithii. The sequence continues at coordinate 220,532,586 of NC_073696.1, read as the reverse complement.
GATGATGAACAGGACGTACCAAATCAAATAATCTCGTTCGGCAAATCCCATCCCTTCGCCGATGAAGCCCTGTAAATTTAGTAGTAGCCAAGTGCACACTGCAGCCCAGTGTAAATAATTGTTGGCGAAGAGCCGCCAACTCCCAAGGACGCAGATCAAAAAATTGGAAATTACACAACAAACCGACCAGGTAATCTCGTGAGCTTTAACAATCTGCAATTAATCAACGCACGTGTAAGTTGGTGTAAAAGGGACAATATTCAATACAAAAATCATTACCGTGGGATGGTTGAATCCAATCCAAACAGAAGCCAGCACAATCTTGAGTACTAAATCCACCACGTTCACCAGGATGAGAGATTTCTGCCGTTGTCGATGGGAATATGTCAGGTAGGAACGTTCCAGGGACGGTGCTCTAAAAGAATTGGTCATCGAGGGGCACAGGATACCCTTAATCACATTGCCCCGCTTGAAAGCCGAATAGGTGTTACTGCTAAGGGGAGGTTGCGAGGCATTGTTCGCATTTTCGCTCATATCTCCTCCTCCTCCTCCTCCTTCGCCTCTGTCGTCTCCTCCTCCCCCACCAGGCGGCGGAGACAATGTTCCTCCTCCTCCTCCACAGCTGAATTCACATTTACCGTTGCCAGTATCCTCAAATGTCGCTGGAGGTGTGGGCAAACCATTTGGCTTCTGTCTGTCGCCTGTTTGACAATGAAAGATATATAATTTTGCGTGAGAGATGTTTTGATAATATTCCACAAGCTTCGTGTTCAACTGACAACTAGAATAGTAGAGTACCAAACGTAATGCTTTTTTTAATTATTTAATTATTATTTATTATCACTAACCAGCTGCTTGCCTCAACACTGAAGATTTCTGTTGGTAGTACATAGGTACTTAAGTTCCAATTACACACGAAAACAACTAGTATTTCCAAACGATCTTACATCCTTCTAAGGATACATAACAAAATTCTGTAAACTCTTTTGAATCCATATTATAACAACTCAAGCAAGACTCATGGTTCGTTCTCTTCATTCATTAGACACTCCAGAGAACGCTATGACCTTTTCCAGTTATTTTTTTTTTGATGAAAATTTTAAAAAATCAAATGAAGTATACCTATAGCTTTTCAGGGAATATTTCAGATATAAATTCTACTGGTAATTTTAATTCATGTGACAATTCTTAGACAAAAAAACTGCAAGTCAATTTCATCCAAGCTAAAGAACTTATCGCTAAAATAACAAAATTGTAATTGCTCTAGTTTCAGAATTTTATGTAACACTATTCACATTAGCTGAGCAAATACCATTATATGTGAATTATTTACCAATCTTGAGACAGTTCGTAAACTAGTGCCAGCCTAGCTGAATGTTTGTTTTATATTGCTATTTATGAAATTACACCTTTCATAAAGAATGCTGCCAGTGCAACTGTCCTGTCTACCAAGTGGCGAAACACGCGACAAGCTCGTGTTCTGTAACCTACGTTCTGGATGTTAGCACAGATAAACACAAAAAAAAACCCCTTCATAAAATCAGCAGAGTCCGAAACATTGGCAAATGGCCAAATAATACGCAAAGAAAGTTCGCCAAAACGGCCTATATAACTTGCTAATACCAGACCAAAGTGAAGGCAATCAAAGACGCTTTTATTATCCGGTAAACAATGACATGAACACGTGAATGGAAATAGAACGAAGAAGTGAAGAAGGGTCGCGGAAGTCACCATCGCCACCTCCAATGGAACAATGGCCGCCTGCAACAGAATCTGTGCGAACCGCAGAAACAGAGAAAGAAAGAATAGTAGCGCCTCGTGTAACGGTTGAACATCCCTTCATAAATAAAACCCGCAAACTTGGCTCAGATCCCGTTAGCTGACGTTCCGCACACTGGGGTGAAACGTTGAAAACACGATCAAACTAGTGTTATTCGAGCAGTATTTTTACTTGGTAATATTCTTCCCCAATGTGCGCCAGCTAAAACGCGCTTTAACGGCAGTCTGTCCATACTTTACTAAAAAAAAAAAGAAAAAATCCACTGCAAACATACTCGCACAGACATGCACGCAGGAACAAGCATCCGCTCGCACATTTGCTCAATTAAATAATCGATAAATTTCCCATCGTCTCGGGCGATTTTGTTTCCCTTCGAATTTGCCCGGCTTTCATCGTGCCCTGACGAAGTTAAATATAGCTTCCAAACGCATTCACCTATGGCGCGCCTTTCTGCGGGAGCTAGAATGGTTCAGAAATTTTTTGATGAACTATTATTTTTTATGTTACTATATTCTAAAGTCTGTAAGAATTTTGGAAATGGATACATATGCTTCATGTACTTCATTGAAATAGGATCACATTTAAAAAACTGAAAGTGATTTCTAAAACATATCTTTTAAAAAATCGTCATAAATTTATCCATCTTAAACTTTTTCCCGAAAGTTTCAACAACACGAAATGCAACTCTTTTTTCAATTTTAAATTGAGTGTTTAATATTTTCTAAATTTTATTTCAGAACAGCTTGTAAACGGATGCTTATTCATCATAAGCTTTTATATTGTATCTTCGAAATACAATCATTCTCAAATGTGTTGAAATTATTCTTTTAATTCGAAAACACGATCAAAGTTTTCATCATAACTGATTGGATAATATTTGGGAAATTTTTCACAAAGCAAAATCAGTAGAAAGTTACTGTATGAAATTGAATTGAAGGTGTTCTACTGAGTTCAACATATTTCTCAAATCATGTACATAATGCACAATACATTGTCTAACAGTGAAGTATCTTGCAAATACTTATGCATTTTAGTTTTAGTGCATTTTAGTGAATCTACCTAATGAACAAATGCACTGTAGTTGTCTATCTTCGGGTAGGCACTTCAGGACGTGGATTAAAGACAGTAAGCGGATGATGGTAGCTCGCGCGATACACTATCACCATCCTGTCGCAAACTGTACAGTAGTACATAGTACATCTATGGCAACGGTATCGTTGAATGAATATAATGAGTAACGTGTTATCACTCTTATCTCGTTTTCCATATGCGATAGGTTGAAAAACCGACCCTCATCAGTCGACATGACGGACTTATCTTCGTGTTCTGTATCTATGTACAATGAGCAGTAATGGTAGTAAACATTTTCATGGTGTGTTATTTATTGGACATCCCTTCCAACGACCAACCCACTAAGAGTATTCTGGTTATGCTTGCCTACAATTTATAGGTTTTAGAAAAAAGAAAAATCAGCGCGAACTCACCTTTCCCATTGAAGTCAAGTTCGCCGCAGCCAGACGAAGCAAGCCGCAAATCTCCGTTGCTCAGCTGGGGCAGATTCTGGTGCTGCTGCTGCTGCTGCTGCTGCAAGGGCAACTCTGGTAGCCGTTCAAGTTTTCCACGGTTTTCCACCGTGCTCACAGAGCATACGTGCGCATCCACATCCTCTGCCTGGGCCCCGTCGCCGGGTACACGAGGGATTTTCGAGATATCGCTGATAATACTACTGCTGTCATCGAGATCCAAGGTGGCCGCGGGGTTGACGATTCCACTGCTGAGCCGACGGGAGCTAACCAGATGGGGCGAGGAACCATTGCTATGCTTCTGCGATACTAGCAGTTCCATCGTTAGCGATCTGCGGGAAAAAGCGAAAAAGCGGATATCGAATGTTGGTGAGAAATTTCTATTGTTCGGAATTGTGTTTGTCTGTCAGAATCTGTCCGACCTATATATTGTGAAACAATTGAGTTTCACTTTCACTGGAAAAGGAAAGGAGAAGTATATGCAGACTCCAGTGCCAGTCGCTTCCACACTAAATCGAACGGTCATCTCGGGGTGGGAATGGGAGCATCCATCTAAGTGGAATAAAGTAATCAATTAACGGTTGAATGGGCAAGGTCTGCTATCGCTGCATTGACTGCCGCTTTGTATGTTTACTTCAATGATCGCGCGAAGAAAGCACCTTTTCTTTCGTTCAAGAGTAAAGTCAAGAGAAAGCCGGTAATTGATTTATCTAGAGACGATACGCAGTGCACCATCAGCCTATCATCAGCTTATCATTCAATGTTGTTGAGAGCTCTGGCCATGTGTCCAAATATTCCAACCTCGGCTATTTTCATACTCGAGTGGTTGTAACCAATGGAGATGAGTTGAGACGAATCAGTTGTTTTGGTTTAAATATAGAGTGGGAAAGATGTTTCTTTACTGATAAACGTGAGCAGAATTTTCGTCTGTAGGGGTGGTGAACCCAAAAAAATTTTTAGAACTTCTGAATAAGCTGATTAATGCATACAAATGGTTTCATTACGACACTCAACTGGCTGAATAGACAAATTATTATTTTTACGCTGCTTATCGTAATTGCCAGTTTCCTTTATTAACGGTTGAAAGGAGGCATACAATTTCTATAAATGACAATAAAACTAATATCCTAAACAATCTTCTCAACTTTGAATATACACTAGAGTCGCTTTTTACGCGGGAGATACGAGTTCGCGTGAAGAAAACCGCGTGAATTCTGGAATCCGCAGGAAAAAACCACGTAAAAAGCGACCTTTTTATTTTTTTTGTAAGATTTGGACCACTGCGACCTTTATTTTGATCTTTTGTGGTATACCTCTTCTTTAGTCTAGGTACTCGTGGCAGACATATCACTATTGATGGAAGTGATCGTCGTTGTCATATCGCACCCTTTCTCCACATTAAGCACTGAATTTCGTATGAAATGTATTACCTCATTATGATTCGCTGACCAAACCTCTAAAAGCTCCAAAGTTCCTTTTCCAAAGGCTCTTATTCTGCGCTGTATTAGTACACTGCAGTGTCCGTTTCCTGTCCGTTGTGTGAAAATCGATTTCCATACCTCATCACTTCCGGTATTCCGTTGGCTCTACGCCTGCTATTTACAAATTTCCAGAACGATTTAGGGTTCTCCTTCACTCCATCCTGTATTCCATCGATGTAAACTTGATTGATAGGCTTCTCTGTGCAACATTTTGAAGATCCGAAGAAGTTCTTTGTAGGCTGCGACATTTTCTATGGTTCGGTTTCGATGCATTCTTTTCAGAGCTCTCCGTTTGTCTTTAAGAACTTGAATTACTATCGGCGAAAACCATTCCGGGTACGGATTTTCCCCATTCGAGCGTTGCTTAGTCAAGGGGGCAAACCTTGCGAAAATAGTGAAGATAACAAAGTAAAACGACAAGACGTTGAAGTCTAGGCAGTTCCTAATGATCGCTGAACATTCAAGTCCACAATTCAAGACATCGAAAGAGTTTAGAAATTCTAACATCGATGCCGCATACTGTTGATAACAATCTTTTTCACGTTAAAAACCGTCTTGAGAGATGAAAATAATACTCCACGTAACGTCCGTTAATGCTGCTTTAACGGACGCCGTGTCCAATAATTCAAGGTTCAGGTGCTTTTTGGACATCCCAACTTCCAGTTCGCGTAGCGCAGCAGTGTTTATTGTCAATTGCATTGCGTAGTGGTGAATCTCGTTCGCTATTACCGGATCAGTCACAACAATTTGACAAGACTCGGTATCGGTGGTGAATACAAGATCCAAGAGGTGCTGTTTGCGTTCGGCAAATCGCAAATTTGCATCAGTCCAGCTGACAGCAAACCATCAACAATGGCAGCTTCACTCTGAGAAGTAATTCGAACAGGTAAGAGAAACGAATTCCGTATCATTCGGACCAGCGGCTTATTGTATCTAAAATAAATTTAAGTGCTATCGATCTAAATTTTTGTATTATAATTTTTGTGCAATTTCTGGAATATGCAATCCGGGTCCTATAAAATAACCCAATCCATGGTAATGAAATGATGACGTGCCCACAGTTTGATGACGTTCTGTAGAACTAGATCCCAAAATCTACTTCACACTCACCATCACCATTACGGGTGATTTCGACCCAAATCATATCCGATGCTGGTTTCTGTCTTCTGGTGGCCGTCAGCACGTCGACATAGGCTCGTTCACTTTTTAGCGACTAAAATCTGTCGTTCTACTTATCTAAGAACTATTGTACGGTAAAGAGTTTATCGTCGATAAATGCGTTCCAGCGGTCCACTCTTTTTACCTGTTCTTATTTTTGCCTCACTGAAAGGTCTTCAACATTCTGGATCTTGTAAGGTATGGTTTAGGTTTATCTTGTAGGATCCGACGTTAAGATTCACCAGTGATTCAGCGGCACTACGTTGAGGACTTCGCTCAAGGCGCTTCTTGATGACGATCTTCAACATAACAGGTGTCACCAGAGTAGCTAGACCTCCCCCTCCATACCGTTTTCGCTACTTCCGATCTTCAGGTATCTTTTGGCTGTACGGTTTACAAAACTGCTGCACACACGTAAATCAGACAGCTCAAAAACTATGACCTTCTACCATTTTCCAAGTTGGAACAAGGCAATGTTAGAGATCCATTTTTGCCAGAGAACACTTGATTACAGAAATAGCACATTAATTTACAACTTTTTTTGTTTAATTCGCAATTTAGTGTTTTTTTTCAGTCTATAAAGTTTTTGCAAAGCATTGTCAATTTTTTACAACTTCAAAACTTCCTTTCCCCATATTTCTCCATTGTAATGTCACTATTAGCACGAGACTATTATTCAGCACTGAGCGGTAATGAAAAACACGATGGAATGTTTTTTGATTTAATGATCATTATGCAAGAGTATTTCTTTCAGTGCAAATTTCAGTACAAACGCATACACCCCCATGTTTGCATTAAAAATATGATCAAAAATTACTGATTTTTAATGGGTTTGCCTTCACACGCATTGCCGAAACTACTCATTAGTCAGGCTACACAATAACGGCAATGCAAAGTTATACAGCTCATACGTTTAGATGTTGACAGTTGCCTTAACAGTGAGTGTCTCGGCGCCTCTTTGGTGTATAGGCTGACTACTATTACTAGTGAACCTGTATGTTAGAGAATCGCCAAGGCACTTACCGTTAAGGCAACTCTCAACATCAAAACGGGCGAGCTGTATAATTTCGCATTATCGGTAATCGTTTTGGTGTGACAGTTGCCTTAACACTGAGTGCCTCGGCGATTCTCTAACATACAGGTTCACTAACGTCTAACCATGCTCCATCAATCATAGTAACCCATGGTTCAGCAGGCTAAATATGACAGCTCTATCGGTTGAACTCTAACCGTGATGGCGAAAACAGTGAAGCTACTCCGTTCAGAAGTGTGCGCGTTCAAAGAACGGTACTCCACCGGATACGCCCGTTCCAGCATGTACAACATCTTGGCACTGTTGGACAACAATCAGAGCATCGAGAAGGAGCCCGGTTCCGAACGGCCGGCGACTCTGAGCGTCAAGATGCTCCAAAGGATGATGAAGGGAAAGACCGAGGGAATAGTGGCTACATCGCTGTGTGCACTTGGTCGGGAGGTCAGTGCCACCGACCAAACGGTGAAAAAGTACCTGGCGAACATAAATGTGCATGTCAGGAAGCGACAGTCCCGTCTACTGGTCTCTGAGCTGTAAGCAATGACGCAGCGGCTGAATAAGAAGCTCAAGTCGATTTTCCAGGCAAATCATGACGTGATGAACGACAAGACCTATCTCAAGCTGGATGGCAATGACTGGCAGGGCACTTCGTATTTTACTTTCCCCACAAAAGAAGTGAGCTTCGAGGTGAAGTTAATTCCACACACCAAGTTCCCCAAGAAGATGCTGCTGTGGCTGACAATCAAGGGGAAGGGGATGTCAAAGCCACTCTCTTTGCGCTCCGGACTGGCCGTGAACGCAGAAATTTATAGTATGAAGTGCCTACCAGAAGTTGCGTCGTTCATCAAGAAATGCCATAAGGGCGCGAAGACGCGCAGTTATGGCCGGATCTAGCGTCGGTTCACTACTCGGAGCGATCGTTGGAGGATATGGACCGACTGAATATCGATGTGATACCCAAGTCGGTGAGCACACCTGGATGCACCCGAATAAGGAGCTTTGCTCTCAAATTGACCAAGTTCTGATTGATGGACGGCACTTTTCAGACGTTACAGACGTGAGGTCGTTCAGAGGACCGAACGTTGACTCGGATCACTATCTCGTAGTAGCCAAAACCCGCGCCCGGCTGTCCAACGTGTTGAAATCCAAGGCAACAAGGAGGATGCAGTAGAACATCCAGCGGCTATCAACTGTAGGAGTGGCTGCAGAGTACTCGCAGAAGGTTGATGAACGGATTGAGGAAAGAGTTGAAAGGAACCTGAATGAACAGTGGAGACACATCCACAGTTCGATCATAATCAGGGGAACCTGATAATCGATAAAACAGAGGTGGCCAGGCGTTGGAAGGAACATTTCAGTGTGCTGTTGAACGGTGAGGGAAACAGTGGAGTCGAAAGGAGCAGGATGACTATTGAGAATGATGGTCAAGCTGTGGATCCACCATCCATGGTCGAGGTGCAGTGAAAGAGCTGAGAAACTGCAAAGCAGCCGGGAAGGACGGCATTCCCGCCGAACTCTTCAAAGTCGGGAGCGAACAGCTGTATCGTGCCATCCATCGGATCATGCTGAGAGTGTGGTCTGATGAAGAATTGCCCTCGGACTGGTTTGAGGGTCTCATACGCCCGATCTACAAAAATGGTCATCACCTGGACTGTAGCAATTATCGGGGCATAACTCTTCTCAATACCGTGTACAAAATTCTCTCCCGCATCTTGTTACACAGACTGAGGCCGTTGCAGGAGACCTTTGTTGGCGAGTACCAATGAGGTTTTCAAAGAGGACGCTCCACGACGGACCAAATGTTTACCTTGCGACAAACCCTCGATAAATTTCGAGAATTCAACTTGCAGACGCTTATTTGTTCACAGACTTCAGGGCAGCGTACGATTCAGTTAAGAGAAATGAGTTATGGCAGATTATGCTCGAACATGGCTTCCCAACAAAGCTGATTAGGCTGATACGTGCCACCCTTGAAGGTTCTACATCAAGCATCAGGATAGCCGGTGAGATATCGGACTCTTTTGTGACGTTAGATGGTTTGAAGCAGGGTGACGGGCTGTCGAACTTATTGTTGAACATCGCATTGAAAGATGCTATACGGAGGGCTGGTGTGCAGAGAAGCGGCACCATCATTACGAAGTCGCACATGCTTCTAGATTTTGCGGATGATATCGACATTATTGGTATTAATCGTAGAGCAGTGGAAGAGGCCTTAGGACCTCTCAGGAGGGAAGCTGCGAGATTAGAGCTTGTCATAAACTCTGCCAAAACGAAATACTTGGTGGCTGGCAGAGTGGGCGGTAGTCCGTCGGAGGTTGGTGCTGCGGTGGTGCTACATGGGGAAACATTTGAAGTAGTCGACGAATTTACTTACCTGGGAACATTAGTGACATGTGACAACGAGGTTAGCCGTGAGATAAAGAGGCGGATAGCAGCCGCAAACAGGGCCTTTTACGGATTACGTAACCAGCTAAGGTCCCGCAGTCTGCAACTCCGTACTAAACTAGCACTGATTCTTCCGGTGTCGTTCTACGGTCATGAATCATGGACGCTGAAAGAGGCTGATCGGCGAGCTCTTGGTGTTTTTGAGCGTAAGATTTTGCACTCAATCCTTGACGGTAAACTTGAAAATGGTGTTTGGCGCAGACGCATGAACCATGAATTGTACCAGGCATACACATCGGCGGATATAATCAAGCTGATAAAACACGGCAGGCTTCAGTGGGCTAGGCATGTAGCGAGAATGCCGGATGAGCGTCAAGCGAAGGCTATATTTAGCAGGAATCCCGATAGAGGTCGTCGACTTCGGCGTAGACCCCGCATTCGTTGGATGTGTGCTGTCGACGAGGATGCACGCGAAATAGGTGTTAGGGGCGATTGGAGGATAGCAGCCTAAGACCTTGGGACATGGCGACGTATTTTGGATTCGGCACTGGAACGATGTCTGTCGTCTTAAAAGTAAAGTAAAGTAAGTACCCAAGTCGGTGAACCCGACCAGCGTCCCCCAGCTATGTTCCATCGAGAATCTGGGCAAACCTGAAGCATTCAACGACTTTTAGCTGGTTGAATTGTATTTAACCTTTTTCGACCGGACCAACATCCACATAATTGTGTAGGTGAAAGAATACTAAAACAAAACCATCTTTGAACATTAAATACGTTGTTTTATCACTCGAAACGCTAGTGTCAACATCGTAACTGCTACGAAAAAGAAAAATCAAAGCAAACAAGTGTATTTAAATAAAAATTACTTTGATTTGGGTTTTGGTTTACGTTACTTTTCACCGAAAGGGTTGAAGCAATAAAGTTTGAAAAGTACCCGGGTACCCTGCCAAGCACATAACGGTTAAAACGTGATGAACCTAGCTGAGACCTATGACAAACAAACTACTTTGGCACGTTAGTGGTTTTATATACCACAAAAGATCGAAATAATGGTCACAGTGATCCAAATCTTACAAAAAAAAAAGTGATTTTATTGTGATAAAATGTATGGTTTTTCACCAAAGAATCATCGTTCACGGGAAGTGCTATTTTTCTCTTTTCGTTTTAAAAACACGGCGGCTGAAGTGCATCGCGAGTTAAAATTTTTTTTTCAGAAATGTTGCTGGAAAGTGAAATAACGTTTCGCTTTACAGACTGTAATTTTAATGCTGACGACACTTTTATCATTTTGTCGACCAGTGTTATGTTGTGTATTTGATGAGACCAAGTCAGTGTTATTTATTATGAGCTGTTGGAACCGAATAAAACCAACACTGGGAAACGGGGTCGACATCAATTGATGCGAATTAAGCCGAGCACTGCACGGAAATTGGCCTCAACACGAGTAGAGGCACTAAAAAGTGATTCTACTCTATGACAACGCTTTACCTCATACTGCCGAAGTCATTAAAACTTACATAGAAACGCTCAAATTGGAAGTCCTACCGCAACCACCAGAAAAAGAACATTTTTTTCGTAGAAAGATGGGCCAAACTTGTAGCTGAATGTGGGCAATACCTTGAATGATTTATGAATAATTTTTTTTTTTCAAAATAAATATTTTTTTTAAAAGCACCGAAAACCTAAGTGCAAACCTAATATTTCCCGGGGAATTGCACTATAATAATAATTCAATAATTTAATTGACCCCAGTTCAGTTTTCTCCCAACTCTCTCATCACCAAAAAACACCAAATTACAACTCAACAGCACGGCTTTTAGGCCGATCAACTACCACAAATCTTTTGGAATTCATAACTTTCGCTTTGACTGTAATGGACAACGGCAACCACGTAGAAGCTCTTTATACGGACTTTAGCAAGGCATTTGACAGAATCGACATACCTTTATTGCTCTTCAAGCTCGAAAAATACGGAACTGAAACAAAATTTTTGGAATGGCTGCAGTCATACTTATCAAAACGAACACAAATAGTCCGCTTCAAAATTCCTTTTCAAACCCAATAGAAGTAACTTCTGGGGTTCCTCAAGGTTCTCACCTGGGCCCTCTTCTTTTTATATTATACGTAAATGACATTTCCTTCCTTCTAAGTCAATACATGTGCTTGTATATGCTAACGACATGAAGCTCTTTATAGAAATAACCAATGCAGAAGACTTCGAAATATTCCAGAATGAAATTAATGTATTCTACACTTGGTGCAACAAAAGTCTATTACAACTCAACATTAAAAAAATTAATTCAATAGCCTTTAGCACGAAATAAATAAATAAATAAACGCTCTTTTTTCTTCCGCTTTTTCCTTGCGTACGGCAATGTCTCTATCCCATCGATACAATAAATAATCACACGGAAAATAACGTTGAACGCTCGGGATACCGAATCTAGAGAGGCACAACTGAAAGATAGACCCCTTTCTTCAGACTTTCGCTAAGTTACAGCGTCAAATGACACTTGACAACAATATTATTGTCAAACAGTGTGTTGTTTAGTGTGAACATAGAGGCTGATCTTTGACACACTTACTTGTTTTTCTGAAAGATGTGTAACCCAGTCTTTGCTTGGGGAAATGTTGGAATCCCCAGATCGAATAATATCACATCATTTCCCATTGTCTACGAAAACTCGCATCGACAAACCTCCAAACTGTCGATTGGCTTGGACTAAGGTCATTCCAACCAGGAGGAATACCAAAAAAGGAAATTGCCATCTATGTTTCCAGGATAATAACCTTTACTGGAAATCAAAAATTTAACACGTAAGACCGATGTAACCGTAAGACCGATGTAACTTATTGCTGCTACTTTTGCTAGGCAGACGTGTTTCCGAATTACAATGCGAAAAACACCAGACTACGGATCGTGATTATAATTTCAAACAGTAAATCGCAACACCGCGTAGCTCCAATAAATAACAAACACAGGCATTAGCAATTCAGCCTTGCAACAACGAAGCCGCACTTTACTAGCTCCTGGTGCAGTTTGGTGGCTATTCAGAAGCGGTTTCGTAACATTCACAAAAGCGGAGAACAGTCTTGGCCACTGCCCAGGCTGCCTAAAACAGATACCTAGCAGAAACTTGATAACCACTGAGGCTGAGAGCGGGTGGCGCTTCACGGAATGAAACAGTTGGCAATTTTGTTCCAGACCGCTGGTTTGGACTTTCGGCAAGATCAAAGCAAAATGGATGAGAGTTTACGAGCTTACGTCAGCTCTAGACGGAAGTAATTATGCCGCGTAGCGGAAAAGGCAGGGATATCATTTCAGAAATAATAGCATATTGTCGTTGTTGGATAAACTCGAAAAAACGGCTCTTCTTGAAGCTCTAAAGCAATTCTAAGATGAGAACAAAATGTTTTTCTTTTCTTATTATCGTAATTTATTATCAATGATTGATATTTGATATTCGTGTAATCGAAAGTTAATCAAATTTTAAGCGAAATGTTTCCATAGTTCCATTTTGCTTGTGCAACCAGACGCTGACCCTAATAAAATATTGATTGAAATCCATATTGATAAAATGATGGCTCAACGTCAATTACGAAATGTTTCTTCTTTCAGTTGTCTGTGCGAATGCTTCACCCACAAGATGCAGGAGATTTAAGTTATCATTGCCACAACGGTGAATAACGTTTCCAATCCTTATATTTTTGAAGTTGCTGCTCTATGAAATATTGATATTCAAACAAAGGTGTGACAAAATAATTATATTCTGAATTGATACCACTGGTAAACACAGGTTTTGTCCTAGAGCTCAAACTATCTTTCCCAGTTTGTATAGAAAATTGTGGTGAGTGGTGCTCGAGGTTTGGGTCTTTTTGTTTTAAAAGTTTTACTAAATATGGTCTGTTTCAACGAATAGTGATTTTTATTTGCGCCAGTAAGACTTAATGGGCCCACTTTGCCCACTGTGATTTAAAACAGACATGGCAAATATTGCTAGAGACAATCAATTTTCTTTTCTTCTGTCAGCTGCAATATTAACTATCATTCAAGCACTGCGGTAAAACTTCATTTCGTTGATTCTTTTGTCAGTGCACAAACGTGCACAGAAAGTTTCATTAAATAATAAATTCCAATCAACGACCAGAAAATTGTAGTTCAATAATGGGTAAACACAGCCGGTCAACATGTCAACACTGCCTCAAGGGGAACCGCAGCGGGAAATTGCTAGACAGATAATTTACGACATTTCTTGCCAGCAGACGATGGCGCGAAGAGGCCGAACAAAGTGGTTTCGTGTGAGTGATTCCAATCCTCCAAGGGTAATCACGGGGCTTACAACTGCGTCGTGGCCTTCGAGGCCAAGATGGGGGCTTGTCTGGATTCGTTTAGTACCGAGCCACGTGCTACAGGTTGTAGTCATTTGAACACCACTTGCATGTTTTTATGAGAGTGTTGGCGACGTAATAACAGAGCCCTTAATACAATTTAGTTTTCTTCAGCTAGTATTAACAAAAAAAAAACTAAACCATAACAATTTGACAAAAAATCGAAAAAAAATATCCTGCAAAGAATAAATTATTCCATATTTCAAAGCGGAATATTAAATCTAATGATAATTTATGAACCCCCAAAACCCCATTCGCTTATGTAACCTTTGATCAGGAAGCAAAATTTTTATTACCGTATAATTAAACCAATCTGTGACGATGGCATCAGCGGCCCAATAAACAATCGAGACCGCAGAGCACCGGCCGCTTGGCAGTATATATCTCCACCAGAAGGTAGCGTTACAGAAAAGGGGAAAATGATCGTTTTACACCCGTTTTTAGAAACAGTTGATTGTGCGGTGAGAATATTTTAATATTGTGATTCACATAGCTGCAGCTGTTTTCTTGAAAAAAAGAAATACTTATTAGTACAATCATTAAAATTTAGAAAATTTTAGTAAAAACAAAACTTTACGATGTGAAGACTGTAATCGGAGCAAGTCACCGTAAAATCTCCATTGATTATTTTTTACGTAACCATGCGCCTCCTTCGAAGTTACAAAAATCAATTTTCTTACGGTTTCTTTACGATCTTCGATTATTCAACCATGCTTTTCGACTTTTTTTTAAATAACATATAATAAATATCTGTTGTAATTCTCAATAAAAATTTGCTATCTTGCTTTGTGCAAAACCGTCAAAATCGGATAAATAATATTGCGTTGATTTATAGTTCGGTCGAGAAAGGTTTCAGCAGCCCACGTTACGCCTCGTGCGTGTGTGTGAAAGTTGTGATAATTCCTAATTTATGGTGCAATTACACATTAAACCAGGATATTCCGAGGCCGTTTAGATGATGTATTGTTTATTGCAACAGGCGCGAAAATTCGAAAGCACAACATATACAATCCACTCCATTATTAATCATGTTTCAGTCAGTGAGTGCAAAAAAACTGTGTCTGGAAAACCCGTATTATCTGTGCACGCCATGTTCACTAAATCGTCTGCTGACCATCCATGCGTGAAAAGTTGCTTCTGCTTTTCGTCTAAACGATGCTCAGCTGAGGATAACAGTAGGGGAGAACCGTACAAGACGCACCAGTTGGGTAAGATGGCCCACGCTATTAATTCCCCAAAATACTTACACATGTGGCTTTTTATGACGAAATTCATCGCTTTTCTCATAAAAACCCAGCTTCTCTACAGTTTTTAATGAAAAAGTGTGCCATAATGACTAAAATACTCGAAAAACTGTGCAATTGGCTGTGGCTCTGTTCAACATGTAACTATTCATGAATTTTCTTTAAGCTTTTATGATTAACTGACTAGTAAATAATACAAAAAACTATGGTTCCCCTAGCCTTTACACTTTTGGAGTTTATAATGCTATGAGTATTTCAAATTATTTCACTAACTTTCATCAACTTTTACCTAAAAACAAACAAAATTAAAATTGGGGCAGAATGCACTATGAAGAGCTTGCAGGAGATTGCTTGACAACTGAGAGCATGTTCCATTATTTATGATTTTACTTTCGAGACTTCTCGCTTCGCGTGCTGATATCTGCTAGTGGCATATTAGCCTACTGCTTTGGAGCATACTGACCTTTGTTGTGGTGCGTTTTGGTCACGGGCTTGTTTGGCGGCAGTGGTAATTTTTACCAAAAAAAAAACAATGAAATCGAGTATTTTAAAGTAAACTTCGTCATGAACATGCAATAAATAGATCCTACAATCTTCCTACTCGTACAATGTCGCTTTGGAATGATTTGAAGCGCGGTAATTCGCGCAAATGCTTAACTGGTGCGTTTTGTACAATCCTCCCCTACGTTCGCCTACATGTATTGTACCATACAGGAACTATCAGCTTATTGGGGGTCCTGTTTTTGATGATGATGCGCTATTTCTGAAGCATCTGGACTACAGTGCAAATAACTATCTATATAAATTATAGCACTTGAAGCAGTAGGGTGGCCACTGGATTATTGTGATAGATGGTCATGAAAGAGTTAATGAATTACACTAAAGAACAATTAACAAAGCTGAGAATTTAGTCATTCGTGGTTGAAGGTCATTTTATCGGTGAAGGGTGGTAACACACACTCAGGTTGCAAGTGGCGGCCTACTCCATACGTGATGATACGGTTTGCCGTTTTATCGCTCTCGGTAGAACGTTTTCAACGATCTCTTGGGAAATTTGCGGGCTGTGGTAAATGTTGCGGAAGTTACTCCTTGTAGTTAGCAGAGCGGCGAGGATAATGATGATGATCGCATGACACTTATATTCCCTCTAAGCAGTGGGAGGAACAGTCATCACGTAGTTGTGAGATAAACGGCTTGACGGATGGGATGGATATCTGCAGAGAAGTAAATTCCTATTCTCTCAACTCTACTGTTGTTAGCATGTGTCGCATCCTATTAGGTGAAGAAATCTCTGTCAGAGGGTATCATTACCAAGCAACGAAATTCATAAGCAATGATAGCTTTTCGTAAACTTTTTTCCTACTTTGTCACCATTTCCCGGTAAAATTAGTACTTCAACATATTCTTCCTGTCATTGAAGATATTACTTTCTAGTAGTCATACTTTACTGTAGCAGGTTATTAAAAATGCTTCGCATTTTGCTCTTGAATCAATCACCCCAAAATGTGGAATTCCGCTATCATGTAACATATTGAAATATGCTAGCTTAAATGCTATATGTAAATTCTCAAATTTATGATAGAAATTAATTTGAGAATTTATTGCTTTATTAAACCGATGCTTTGCTTGAAGAAGAAAATTTATTAAAGCATATTCAACATTGAATCGAATCATATTCCTGCACAAAAAAAACATTATGTAAATCATGCATGGAATGCTCGAAAAATGCGAATGTAAAGGCCATCGATCCTGATTATGCTAATAAGCTCTAGGATCTCGCTAGCAATAAGTAATTTGATAGAATATCTACTTCAGCACTGTTGTCGAAGGTCTTCCAACGTTATGCTGGTCGGTTTTCATTCACTGAAATTTCTTTTTTGCACAATATAAGGATAAATTTATATTCATGATTCACACGATGTTTATTATTCATTTATTTTTACAGTCGATTGAGCAAATCTGGTTATTTTAATCTACCTACTTTATTGCTAATTCTGATACTTTTCACTTCTACAGCCAAATTGCATAAAAACTTTTGTCGAAAATAATTTTTCAATAATTGTGCTTTGATGCTTCTGAATAACTCTTTAAAGGACACCTGGTAAAAACGATTACAAAAAATGACGCACACTGAATCCTTCTTTTTACATCACGCAGTTTCTGAACCCACTTATTCAAAATTAGTTAACCTACTAGTTTGAGTAAACTTGCTTACGGTTATTACGGTTTTTAGGAAATCTATAAATACCAAAATACCACCAATAATATTAAAAATTTTTAGAAAATAATTAGTGTTGTGATTTTCGACATGTACAAAAACCTATCAGTTTCAAAATCAAATAATTAGGGGATCAATGCTGCGAAATTATCTTCTTCAAATATTCTATCAACCGATTATCATTAATCTAATGCTTATCAAATACTTTTTTCCATAAAAAAATATTCTATTTTTTTGCATGAGCGGTTCAGTATTTTATTATTTTTTTATGTGTTTTTTTCACATAATTCATATTTTAATTTACAGTTTATTTGAGGTTCCCTAGTCTTTATTTCTATTTTCTTTTCTTTTTTTATTCTTAACAGTTTTTTGTTAAAGTTTATGTGTTTTTAAGTTCCGTCAGCTTTTTATTTAGTTCTCTGATGTTGCTCGCATTCGCTGTCAGGTTTCTTTTTTTAATGTTGAATTTGTTCTAGTGTTCTTCGTTCTTTTTTTTGGGCTTTTGAAGTTCTTCTATTTTTTATATTTAGTTTTTCCATATTCCATATTCTTTTATTTATTTAAATTTCATTTCATTTTTTTTTCACTGTTATATCCATTTTAAATGCTTCTAGTGTAAATATGTTTTCTAGAATACATTCATTCTATATTTCATTCTTTCTTTGTTTATAACAGACAAACTTAATTTTTACTATGCTTTCGCATTTTAGTTTTTCAATTCTATGTGCAACGCAATACTGTTTGATTTTTTTTTAAAAAGAAACAAAATACATAATAAGATAAAATAAAGAAAAATAAAGAAAAAAAAACAAATTGACTAAGTTTTTTTTGGACTTTGACATACAGTCATACCTCATTATAAGGCAAGCTCGATATAACGTAACTCGAAATAACGTAACTTTTACCTCGATATAACGTAACTTTTTTGAATACTTTAAAATTAAAGTACAACAATTATTTTTGGGGTCATTCTATGCCGAACACGCATCAGTATCGGACGTGTTTGGTGATCGCTCCGATAGAATATAAAACAAAAGACGTGTGAACAAGTGTTGGCATTGTTTGCCTGGTCGAGTGAAATAAATCCGGGTTCAAGGTCGCGCCTTTGTGCAACTGTTTCGCATCGTGACTGCCAGCTGGTGCGTAAGCCGATTTGGCTGCTGGCTGAATTGTGCTACAGCAGTGGACGAGACACAAAAGAGGAAAAAGAAGAAACCATCAGTTGACAGTTGAGTTGTATCGCTGTGTGGAGTGATCTCACACCTGGCTCGCTGCTGGTGGCTGTTTGGTGCTGCTGTATTGGTGCTGTAACGGCTGCAACTTCGAACGATCGGACAACCAACCTTACTGGAAGGGAGAAGTAAAAAGGTACGTGCTCTTGTCGGCGCTAGTGCGCTAGACTTAGCGGGATGGATGTAGATCCCTCGCCTCCCGCGCCACCATTCCCGAACCCCTCTGACCCTGACCCTTCTGTTACCCCCTCCCCTGTTCATTCTTCAGTCCCCCTCGCCCCAGGCTTTACCCAGACGGAGCCCAGGGCAGCTATACTGTCTATTTTCGGCCAAAGGCGGGACCGAAATCGAAACAGTTGAACATCTTGCAGATTTCTAAAGACCTGACGAAGGAGTACAAGGGCGTGACCGAAATTTCCAAG
The DNA here is from genome assembly GCF_029784165.1 of Wyeomyia smithii. Taxonomy (NCBI): domain Eukaryota; kingdom Metazoa; phylum Arthropoda; class Insecta; order Diptera; family Culicidae; genus Wyeomyia; species Wyeomyia smithii. The sequence continues at coordinate 220,513,721 of NC_073696.1, read as the reverse complement.
GTCCGGCCTAACAAGCTCCGTGTCGTGGTCAGTACCTGAAAGAGGCCAACGATATAGCTTGCTCTGAGCTCTTCACACGCGAGTATCGCGTTTACATACCCGCACGAGACGTGGAGATCGACGGTGTCATAACCGATTCGAGTCTGTCCGTCGAGTGTATATTGTAAAATGCCAAAGGGTGCTTTAAGAACAACACATGTCCCGATGTAAAGGTGCTCGACTGCAAGCAACTGCGGTCAGCATCGATCATCGGTGGCAAAACAGTATACACTCCGTCAGGCTCGTTTCGAGTTACGTTCGCCGAGTCAGCACTACCAAGCCACGTCTCGATCCACCGGGTTCGTCTCCCTGTGCGATTATATGTGCCTCGCGTCATGAACTGCCTGAATTGTAAGCACACCGCCGCCTACTGCTGCAATAAGGCACGTTGTGGCAAGTGTGCGGAGAATCATGCGGATGATTCCTGCAGTAAAAATGCTGAAAAATGCATTCACTGTGGGGAAAACCAGCATGAGCTGTCGACATGTGCGGTATACATGCAGCGTAGGGATAAAATAAAGAGGTCTCTCAAAGGGCGTTCGAAGCGTTTTTACGCTGAGATGCTGAAGAAGACCGTTACCACTTCTCCCATTACATCAAACCCTTTTGATCTGTTGTCCTCTGATGAAACCGATTCTGACGATTCACCAGCGGGAACATCTTACGCCAGTCCTGGGGAGTCTAGAAAGAGGAAAAATATTTCCTCTCCTAAACTTCCCAGAAAAGGTCCTAAGATTTCTCAAAGTGAAATGAAAGTTACAAACAAACCAAACAGTGCTGCGGAAAAACCGAAGCAAACTCCTCCTGGGCTTGCAAATTTAAAGTCCCAGAAGGAGTTCCCAGCACTGCCAGGAACATCTAAAACCCCAGTTGTTCCTTTTGCACTCCCAGTTGATGAAACAAACTCTGGATTAGTGAAATTTTCTGCATTGTGGACTGGATTTTTGAAACTTTCAATGTACCCGATCCAATTAAAATTTTTCTTACAGCATTACTCCCAACAGTTAGATCATTTTTGAAGCAGTTGACTGCCCAATGGCCCCTCCTTGCAGCGATTGTATCCTTCGATGCCTAATTCAACTGCGTATATGAAGGATTCTATCTCTGTCTTACAGTGGAATTGTAGAAGTATTTTACCAAAAATTGATTCGTTTAAAGTTTTGATAAATAAAAACAAATGCGATGCATTTTCCCTTTGTGAAACTTGGCTTACTTCAAATATTGATCTCAACTTCCATGATTTTAATATTATTCGCCTTGATCGAGACACCCCATATGGAGGAGTACTTTTAGGGATTAAAAAGTGCTATTCTTTCTATCGTATTAACCTCCCCTCGATTCCAGGCATCGAAGTTGTCGCATGTCAAATGACAATACAAGGTAAAGAGCTTTGTATTGCCTCAATATATATTCCTCCCAGAGCACAGGTTGGGCAACGGCTGCTCTTTGATTTAATAGAACTTCTTCCCTCGCCACGTTTGATTTTGGGAGACTTCAACTCTCATGGTGTGGCTTAGGGTTCCCCTTACAATGATAACCGCTCCTCCTCAATCTACAACCTTTGCGATGACTTCGACGTGATTATTTTAAACAACGGTGAAATGACACGTATCCCGAAACCTCCAGCGCGCCCAAGCGCTTCGGATCTATCCTTATGTTCGACGTCGCTACGGTTGGATTGCACATGGAAGGTAATCCTCGATCCTCACGGTAGCGACCATTTTCCTATTCTTATTTCAATTAATAACGGGTCAACTCGCATGCGACCAATTGACATTCCGTATGCCCTCACACGGAATGTCGATTGGAAGTTATACGAGGAAATGATTTCAAAAGCGGTCGAGTCGATTCAACATCATCCACCACTTGAAGAATACAACCTCCTCGCGGGCTTGATTCTCGACGCCGCGTTGCAAGCCCAAACGAAGAAATATCCCGGCGTTACGATCAAAGAACGGCCTCCCACTCCGTGGTGAGACCAAGAGTGCTCCGTTGTCTACACGCAAAGATCCGACGCGTTTTTGGCCTTCCAGAAGGGAGGTATACCTGGCGACTATTTACGGTATTCGGAGCTTGATACCAAGCTCAAAAGTTTGGCTAAAGCAAAGAAACGCGGATATTGGCGTCGGTTCGTGAACGAGACGTGGAGGGAGACATCGATGAGCTCTCTTTGGAACACAGCCCGAAGAATGCGGAATTGCGTAACGGTCAACGAAAGCGGGGAGTCTTCAAGTCGGTGGATATTTGATTTTGCCAGGAAAGTATGTCCGGACTCTGTTCCTGAGCAAAACATTGTTCGCGATGCGTCTCCGGCCACGACGCGATAGAGTCACCTTTTACGATGGCAGAATTTTCAGTTGCCCTCCTATCCTGTAACAATAACGCACCTGGGTTAGATAGAATCAAATTCAACTTGTTGAAGAATCTACCCGGCAATGCCAAGAGGCGCTTGTTGAACTTGTTCAATAAGTTCCTGGAGCAAAACATTGTACCGCAGGATTGGAGGCAAGTGAAGGTGATCGCCATCCACAAACCAGGGAAACCAGCTTCTGATCACAACTCTTATAGGCCGATTGCAATGCTATCCTGTATCCGGAGATTGATGGAAAAAATGATTTTCCGTCGTTTAGACCACTGGGTCGAATCAAATGGTCTACTATCAGAAACTCAATTTGGCTTCCGCCGTGCCAAAGGGACGAATGATTGTCTTGCGTTGCTTTCAACAGATATTCAGCTGGCGTATGCTCGCAAAGAACAAATGGCGTCTGCGTTCTTGGACATTAAGGGGGCTTTTGATTCCGTTTCTATTGACATTCTTTCGGGTAAACTTCACCGACAAGGATTTTCTCCAATTTAAAACAATTTTTTGCACAATTTGTTGTCCGAAAAGCACATGCATTTTACGCATGGCGATTTGGCAACTTTTCGCATTATCTACATGGGTCTTCCCCAGGGCTCATGTTTAAGCCCCCTTATTTGCAACTTTTATGTAAATGACATCGACGAATGTCTGGCAAATTCATGCACGATAAGACAACTTGCAGACGACAGCGTGGTCTCTGTTACAGGAGCCAAAGCTGCCGGTTTGCAAGTACCATTGCAAGATACCTTGGACAATTTGTCTGTTTGGGCTTTACAGCTAGGTATCGAATTCTCTCCGGAGAAGACTGAGATAGTAGTTTTTTTCTAGGAAGCATGAACCTGCTCAGCCTCAAACACAATTAATGGGTAAAACGATTTCTCAGGTTTTGGTACACAAATATCTTGGTGTCTGGTTCGACTCTAAAGGCACCGGGGGTTGTCACGTGAGGTATCTGATGAAAAAATATCAACAAAGAGTGAATTTTCTTCGTACAATAACCGGACAATGGTGGGGAGCCCATCCAGGAGACCTTATAAGGCTTTACCAAACAACGATATTGTCTGTTATTGAATACGGGTGTTTCTGCTTCCGCTCCGCAGCAAACACACATTTTATCAAACTGGAGCGAATACAATATCGTTGTTTGCGTATCGCCTTAGGTTGCAAGAGTCGACCCATACGATGAGTTTGGAGGTCTTAGCTGGAGTACTATCATTGAAAAACCGCTTCTGGAGCCTGTCTTCTCGTATTCTTATCAAATGTGAGATCTTGAACCGTCCCGTGATTGAAAATTTCGAAAGGTTAATCGAACTTAATTCTCAAACCCGTTTTATGACATTGTATTTCAATCACATGCCCCAAAGTATTAACCCTTCTTCGAATATTCCAAATCGTGTCGACTTATCAAATACTTTTGATTCTACTGTGTTTTTCGATACATCCATGATAGAAGAAGCTCGTGGAATCCCGGATCATTTACGCGTGCAGCAGATCCCCAAAAATTTTTCCAATAAATATCGAAACATCAACTGCAACAATATTTTCTACACTGACGGATCACTTCTTGATGGGTCCACTGGCTTCGGTATTTTCAATAACAATTTAACCGTCTCCCATAAGCTCGATAATCCTGCTTCTGTTTACGTCGCAGAATTAGCTGCAATTCAGTACACCCTAGGGATTATCGAAAAAATGCCCACGGACCATTATTTCATCTTTACGGACAGTCTCAGTTCCATTGAGGCTCTCCGATCGATGAAAGATGTTAAGCACTCTCCGTATTTCCTTCCTGGGGAAAATACGGGAACATCTGAGTGCTTTATCCGGAAAATCGTTTCAGATTACCTTAGCGTGGGTCCTTTCTCACTGCTCGACACCGGGCAATGAGAAAGCGGACTCTTTGGCTAAGGTGGGCGCAACAAACGGTGAAATTTATGAAAGACCAATTGCCTTTAATGAATTTTTCGCACTTGTAAGTCAGAATACGATCATCAGTTGGCAAAATGCTTGGACCAGAGGGGAATTGTGAAGGTGGTTACATTCCATAATCCCCAAAGTATCGACGAACCAGTGGTTCAAGGGGTTGGATGTAGGTCGGGATTTCATTTGCGTGATGACCCGGCTTATGTCCAATCACTATAGATTTGACGTGCATCTCCGTCGTGTTGGGCTCGGGGAAAGTGGTATCTGTGCCTGTGGTGAAGGTTATCACGACATAGAGCATGTGGTTTGGTCATGCCCTGTACACCGTGACGCCAGGTCTAAATTAATAGCTTCCCTGCAGGCCGAAAGTAGGCTGCCGGCTGATCCTGTTCGTGATGTCTTGGCGAGCCGTGACCTATCCTACATGTCCCTTATATACGTTTTCCTGAAATCCATCCACGCCCCAGTTTAATCCTATTCCCTTCCGCCTACATCCAACCAAACGACAAGAACACGTTAAGACCCCCGATCCGGAAACAGCAACTAGACCCGCACGATACTCTCAGGCCCCGAGGGAGACAACCCAATATGCCAGTCCGTAATATCTTGGCCCAGCAGCGGAACATATTCAATATGCTGCTTACCTATAGCGATGGAAAACCATCAAACAACAAATCAGTGCTTTTAATGCAAAACATTCTAGCAAAACATTTGCTTTTAGTCATTAAGATACTTTAGAAAGTAAGCTACCAGATATAATTGGCGCTGTTAAACATTGAATTGTATTTGTGCCGTGTCAAATAAATTATAGATGAAGAAAAAAGAAATATTTTTGGGGTGTATAATGTTTTGAATGAATATTTTTAGTAAGTTTTGAAACCAATAAATACCATAAAATGGGATAAAATTGACATGTTTTCATTGTTTTGTGACTGATTATGTTTGTCTACGAAAATTGTATTAAAAGGGCATAAGACAGGTTATATATGGGTCATTCCATACGAAGTGACCACGAAAAAGCACAAACTTGGATATGACAATCACAGATTTTGCTCAAAGTTGGGAGAATGATTCATCTACTGTCACTTTGGAAAAATCCCAAATTTGGAATACCCCCCGCTCTGTGGGACCCTCTGTTTATTGCAAAGTCACGCATTTTTTGTTCAAAATCTCACACACAAAAAATTCACATTTTTCGGCAAATGCGGCCATTTTGATTCTAAATTTGATAATTTCATCGTGTTCCTTGGAAAATTTCACATAAGAAACAACTATCATCCCTATTAACTCGGCCGATTTCGAGAAATAACATTTTTACGAAAAAAGTTGTAAACTTCGTAATTATTTTTTTTACAATTTATAGACGTAAGACACCCGGCAAATAGTGATACGTGAATTTTGAAGAAAATAAACCAAGGAATCCAGAAAAAATATTATTTTTTGACCGGAAGTGTTGCCAGATAGATTATTTTTGTATTTTAAAACTAAATTTGCATTTTTCGGTAAATCGGTAAATGGTATTTCAAATTTGATGGTTTTATCGTATTTCTTGGAAAATTTTACGTAAGAAACACTTATCACCCCGTGGTAATATGAGCCAATCTTGAGATATAGCATTTTTACCAAAATAGTTCTGAATTTCGTAATTAATTTTTCGTAAAAATGTTATATCTCAAGATCGGCTCATATTACCTCGGGATGATAGCTGTTTCTTACGTAAAATTTTCTAAGAAACACGATGAAACCATCACATTTAAAATGAAATTAGCTGCATTGGCCGAAAAACGCAAATTTAATTTTAAAATACAAATATAATTTATCTGGCAACACTTCCGGGCAAAAACAATATTTTTTTCTGGATTCCTTGGTTAATTTTCCACGAAATTCATCTATCAATATTTTTTGAGTGTCTTACGTCTATAAATTATAAAATACAATAATTACGAAATTTACAACTTTTTCCGTAAAAATGTTATATCTAAAGATTGGCTCATATTACCTCGGGATGATAGTTGTTTCTCATGTGAAATTTTCCAATGAACACGATGAAATTATCAAATTTCAAATGAAAATGGCTGCATTTGCCTAAAAATGTAAATTTAGTTTTCAAATACAAAAATAATTAATCTGGCATCACTTCCGGTCAAAACTTATATTTTTTCGGGATTTCTTGGTTTATTTTCTTCAAAAATCATCTATCAGCATTTTTCGGACATCTTACGTCTATAAATTGAGATTTTTGACAAAAATTGCACGACTTTGCAATAAAGAGGGGGGCCCTGGAGAGCGGGGAGTATTCCAATCGACACCAAAATTGGGATTTTTCCAAAGAGACAGTAGATGAATAATTCCCCCAACTTTGAACAAAATCTGTGATGGTCGTGTCCAAGTGGCATGTACACTCCGTATGGAATGACCCATGTGTATTGCTAGGTGAAGGGAAATATATTTTTGCGCACCTTTGAGTAACCATCAAGAATTTTGCATCAATGAAAAAATTTTTATTCGATATAACGTAACGAAATAAAAAATAAAGTTGCCTCATATCGAGGTATGACTGTATTTCCATAACAAACCTGATAGACAATTAGTATACCAATGGGTGGGCGAACAGTTAAGTTCTTACCCTATCATTCATTTCTAATTTTTAACTTATATTATTTTTCAACTTCTCTTGTGAAACATCATTTCTCTTTTTACTTACTGATTTCTTCTCATCTTTTCTTATTATTCAATCATTCATTTTCTACTTGCTTTACATTGCTTGTTTCTACTTTTATGCTCTATTTTTGTTTTGTTGTTTTAATTGCTTCTGGCCTTGAAGTTGTTTTCCCACTCTCCCTTTCAATTTTCTATACACTAAAGTATTTTTTTACGTAGGGGAGTAGCAAAAAAATTTGTGTCAATTCCGAAATCCGTGTAAAAAAATCTTCGAATTCTAAAACTGTTTCCTCCAATGTAAGACATAATTTGATTACGACATTTAGACATTAGCGAATCCATTAACGCTTATATTGTTTTGCTCTGTGTAATATATTAAAAAAGTTTTTGTCCGACTTCTGTTTTTTAAAAAGATGGGTAAGAAAATGCTATTATATGGACAAACTCTTAGATTTTTGATATTTGTTTAAAAAAAAATGGTGTCAAAAAACCTTTTGTTTATTTATACACAGACTTCGTAGCCAAACGTTTAGTGTACAGGACAATTGCGGGACTAGTGCTACGATCCTACTGACACTAAAAGTCTCTTCAGAGCCGAGACTCGAACCTACGATGACTGGCTTGTTAGGCCAGTTTCGTACCTCGAGACCAGCTAGGAGGGGTGCCGTATGGCATCACCTGACATCTGAACTTTGATTGTAGCTTAACAATGATAGGTACCTGCAGTTTTGAACGACGCAACTGTTTATTACAGTTAGAGAACAGATCGATTTACAATATGCAATACCGTCTGCCGGGGTGAGATTAAGCCACGGGGGTGAGATTGAGCCAAAACGGGAAATGTTTGTATGTTAAATTACTTGAGATTTCCAAAACCTAATACCTCAAATTCAATACTTTATGAAACATGACATATTTATTCACAATTTCAAATGGAATATAGATAATATCAGTGAACTGTTTCGCTTAAAGAATGTTTCAAAGTACAGGGTGAAAAACATGCGCAAATAACGTTATCCAAAAATGTCCCAGGAAAACCAACCCGATCAAGAAATCACATCAACTTACTGCTCAGTCGGTACGTTAGGATGTCGTCTCCAATGTGTTGAGGAAATATTATGCATTGAACCTGTGCCGGCTCAGAAAATAATGTTTCTCCAAACTGTACATTTTTCGAGCCCTTTTGGGGTGAGATTGTGCCTAGCTATATTGAACGGCACAGTGTGCGGACTTCACATTCACGACAAAATTATATCAGTATACACCAAAACACTTGCATTGTTTACATAGGGTGTGTTTTTTTCCCCCACAGCATAAGGTGTGTTGTCTAGCTATGGTATTCTTCGAAATAATGACTAAAAGCTTGAGAAGCTTACTGTTCTCAATTGTTAGATTGAAATTTTCAATGATTGATAATACTTATGGAATGTAACAAAATTTTGTACACCAATTCTATATAAACTGATGACTTTTAAAGCGAAGTAGGAGGGTTGTGGGTACTTTTCCAGAGGTTTTGAGATCTCCAATGGAATATACAGTTGTCAATGACACATAATAATTGAAACGAAAAGTCTTCTCAAACTTCATGCCCTAACGTTTTCCCTTTTTAGGCTACCTGGAGACGCCACTATGTGCATAGAGACTGTCTATAAGCCACGTTCTCATAACTAATTACTCTATGTATCGATTTGATCAGGCCATACATTTTTCTATTATTAATATGAAACATAGTTTCTGATCAACCCCCTAAAGCCCCTTAACAGTTCATGTTGTTTATGGTCGTCCCTATACTTACTGTTTTATCATGTCAGTCATATGGATTATTCGTAGACACACTACTGTTCATTTAACAGGTATTAAATTCAACTTTTTGTTTTTGGCACAATCTCACCCCATAGAAGGGGTGAGATTGATCCAAAGTTCATGTATTTTTAGCAAAATTATAGTTTATTGTAACTTACCCATATTTGTTGTAGTTGTTAACAAAACATTCTAGAATGCATTGGTGTATTTTGGATCGAATTATTTGCTTAAATGTGTGCGTTACAAGCTTGAGAACAAAATAGCATCATTTTTTGGCACAATCTCACCCCAGACGGTACAGTTTATGTCAACTGTGCATGTAGTTGCTAAGTTATACGAGTGTGAAGGTCATTTTTCGAGGGTAAAATCTGATATCTCTCCGCCGGGAATGGGTTAAAGTGAAATAGGTCCAAATACGGGGATATTTATTTTTAAATCAAAATACATCAAAAAATCATATATAGAAGCCTAGGCAGAAAACAAGTAAATTTGTTGTTCGCCATGGGTATTCCACTACTCATCAGTTACTTAGAGTATCAAATATGATTCGAACTAATAAATCTGAAGGCTATTCGACTGAAGCTGCTCTTCTAGATATAGAGAAGGCATTCGACAGTGTTTGGCATAAAGGTTTAATAGCTAAAATGTCAAATTTCAATTTTCCGCTTTACCTCACAAAAATGATACAACGTTATTTAACTGACCGCACTCTCCAGGTTAACTATCTAAATGGTAAATCTAATAGATTGCCTGTTAAAGCTGGTGTGCCTCAGGGGAGTATCTTGGGCCCAATCTTATGTAACATTTTTACTTCTGATCTTCCTGATTTACCACCAGGTTGTGAGAAATCTCTGTTTTGTGACGAGACAAGCATTTCCGCAAAAGGAAAAAGCCTTCGTGTTGTATGCAGTCGGCTACAAAAAAGTTTAGATATATTTTCTTCATACTTGCAGAAATGGAAAATTTCCCCTAATGCTTCTAAAACACAGTTAATTACTTTTCCTCATAAGCCAAGAGTTTCATTTCTCAAACCCACCAATAACCACGTTATTAAGATGAACGGTGTGGTCTTAAATTGGTCTGACCAAGTTAAATACTTAGGAGCAAAATCATTTCAAATCGCCTGGAAATACGCGAAAATTTAATCGACCATTTTTGATTCGAATGAAACTTTGCACACGTATTTGGCTTAGCAAACTGAGCATTTTTCACAGGTGGAGAGATTTTTTACACCCATGAGTTACATTCTTAAAGGGCGTATGCCTTTTGGCATAGGTTTTATTCGAAGCATTGTAGCCCAGAAACCGTTGATTGTATAGAAAAACTGTCTGAGAATGAGTTGTAGGTAATTGAAAATGCACCATAAAAAAAATATACACTGTACAAAAAAAAATTTTTTTTGACCAAAACAAATTAAAAATAAACATTAAATTTCAATTAAAAAAAAACCTAAATTAATCCACCTAGCGGTCGGACCCAGCCTTTTTCATTCAAACTTTTATTTGTAAAAATAGAATATATATTCACTCTTTAGGTTCTTGAATATTGATGTTGTAATCTATACATATAATAGGTTCTAAAATATTGATGTTGTAATTTATACATATAAAATGCAGTCCGGTCTGTCTGCCTGTCTGTCTGATCCAAATAGGCTCGAAAATTACCGAGTCGATCGACGTGAAAATTTGTTTAGGGATTTTTGGTGCCAATAAAGATTCCTATGATAGTTTGAGATCCCTCCCTCTTCTGGAAGGGAGGGGTCCCATACAAATGAAACATAAATTTCTGCACAACTTAAGAACAAACCAAGCAAATTAAACCGAAATTGGCATGTGGATGTTTTAAGGGGTTACAAATATGTCCATAATAGTTGGACGCCACTCCCTTTTCTGGAAGGGAGGGGTTCCATACAAATGAAACACAAATTTCTGCACATCTCGAGAACTAGCCGAGTAAATGGAACCAAATTTAGCATGTGGATGTTTAAAGAGGTAACAAATATGTTCCATAATCGACCTTAGGCAACATTTTAGATTGTAAGATGGCAACTTCCGGTTTCTGGAAATCAGCCAAAAATAGCCGATTTCCACCCAATTTAACATCCGGATCTAGCATGATACACAGGAGCTGAAATCGACCACAGATACCATTTTGAATTCTAAGATGGCGACTTCCGGTATTGGGTGTTATTCGATCATTTTCTGCTGTTTCCCAGGAACATGTGATTCTAGTATATATATAGAATTAAGGCGATGTACAGAAGCCAAAAGTCGAGGATGTTGTCATTTCGATAAAACCAATCATTTCAAACGATTTGTTATTCGACTTTGATCATATCATATGACCGATTCGTCGTGCATTTTCAGATTTTAAACACATCGCAAGGAATCAATGAATTTGGAACGTTCAAATAGTACTATACCACATTTAAAATATGTTGAGGCCACATATATCGATCAAAGCAGGTGTAGTTTTAAATATTTTAATTTCTTTTCTTTCCATAACTTTTGAGCCACATTAAATTGTAATGAAGCTTGTGATCTGTAAGTTCGAGAGATGACTCGTTCGTATGACACTAGTAATGTTCAAATAAGTCATGTAATCTTTGAGATAATAGACTTTCGTTGTTTTATTAACAATTTAATACATAACGGTTGCTTAAGTTCGATTATAATCAAATGAAAATAGGGCAGCCTAACTTTGAAACCACGTGTTCAATCATAATTCATCAGTTTACCATAAAATAACCCGCTTATCTGATAATAATAATGATCAAATCCGTAGTGTAGTTTCTGAGATAATGAAGTTTCGTGGTTTTCACATTCCGGTACATTATAGACGAGGTTACAGTTCGATTACAGCAAAATTCAATAGGGTGTCATGAGGCAGCTAGACCTTTCATTTGACACTAATTTTGTGGAAATCGGGTCAGCCATCTCTGAGAAAAGTGAGTGAGTTCAAGTAGTCTTCGGAATGTGTTCCTTTTCATAGCTGGATTTCACATTTTTAAAGATAATAGGCAAAGTAATAGTCTGATTGCGAAAAAAAAGGGTCTTATGGGGCAACTAGACCTTCCATTTGACATTGATTTGATGAAAATCGGTTCAGCCATCTCTGAGAAACATGAGTGAGATTAAGTAGTCACGTTTCTTGTCATAACTTTTGAACTACAAGTTCAATCTTCATGAAATTCAAAAGTTAAGGGTATTTTAGGTAGCCCGTTCACTAGAAACCTATTTTGTTCAAATCGGTTGTGTAGGTTTTGAGATAATGATGTTTCATGATTTTTACATTTTCATACATTACCTCTGAACCAAAAATCCGATTACAATGAAATTTAATTAGGTTTTATGGGACAACGAGACCTTTCATTTGCAATTAATATATGAAAATCGGTCCAGCCATCTCTGAGAAAAGTGAGTGAGAATAAAAATCTGCACATACACACACACACATACACACACATACAGAAAATGCTCAGCTCGTCGAGCTGAGTCGAGTAATATATGCCATTCGGCCCTTTGGAGCACTTTTTACTTTCGGTTTTGCAAGTGATTGCTATACCTTTCTAGGAGAAAGGCAAAAAATATATAAAATATCCTGTTTTATTTTACTACCTGAAAGTTAGAAGGCGATTGGTTGAATGAGTGGAAAATACCAATTTTTTTGTGATGCAATTTGGTCCCGGACACTCTTTACCCAATCCAACGAATCTGCTTCAGAACAGTCCTGTCGAAGATTTCTGTATGATTTCATGTTCCTTGGTGTGCAAAAACAACTGGAGAGCAACAAAATTTCAGTTGTCACCCGTTAGCTAATAACTGCACTGGTTACCTCGCAAAAACTACTACGATAGATCATTACCATGTCCAATGTAAATGTTTCATCGCATAACGTTGATTTGCGAAATTCTTGCGATAAATCTTCTTCTTCTTTTTATATATCTATAAAATAGATGATACCCAGCCCGCGTTGCTGCGCCTCTTAGTTTGTAACGACAATTATGTATTTCTGGAATGTGCCATAATTTCAAACATGTATTACCATGCAATAAAAACCTAAATTAATCCAGCTAGCAGTCAGACTTATTATTTGTAAAAATAGATTTACATGAATGCTTAAATCCAATAAATGTTTATCCACTCTTTGGGTTCTAAAATATTGATGTTGTAATTAAAGAATAAAATATGAAATTTGACGTAATGTTAGTACTTAAGAAATAGCGAAATAAAAGCAATGACTCCTAATTTCGAACAATTTAATCACGAGCGATGCCGGGAACGTTCAGATAGTACGATACCACATTTAAATCATGTTGAGGCCATATATATTGATCGAAGCAGGTAAAGTGTTGAATAGTCCTTGAATTTCTTTTCTTTCTAACACTTTTAAGCAGCATATCAAATTGTTATGAAGATTGTTATTTGTAAGTTTGCGAGATGACTCATTTGTATGACACTAGTTATGTTCAAATAAGTCGTGTAATACTTGAGATAATAGACTTTCGTTGTTTTACAATTTTGAAACATAACGCTTGATTAAGTTTGGTTACAATCAAATGAAAAGGTAACGTATGGGGCAGCCAAACTTTGAAACCACGTGTTCAATCATAATCCATCAGTTAACCCTTAACTAGCCCGTTCATCTGATATCAATATTGTTCAAATCAGTTGTGTAGTTTCTAAGATAATGAAGTTTCGTGATTTTCACATTTCGATACATTACAGACGAAGTTACAGTCCGATTACTGCAAAATTCAATAGGGTGACATGAGGTAGGTAGACTTTTTATTTGATACTAATTCTGTGGAAATCGGGTCAACCATCTCTGAGAAATATGAGTGAGTCCAAGTAAGTTGTCTTGGAATATGTTTCTTTTCATAGCTGGATTTCACATTTTTAAACATAACAGGCGAAGTAATAATCCGTTTGTAAAAAAAATCATTAGGGTCTTATGGGGCAACAAGACCTTTCATATGACACTAATTTTATTAAAATCGGTTCAGCCATCTCTGAGAAACATGAGTGCGATTAAATAGTCTCCAGAACACGTTTCTTTCCATAACTTCTGAACCACATGTTCTATCTTCATAAAATTCAAAAGTTAAAAGTTTTTAAGGTAGCCCGTTTAATTGAAACTAATTTTGATCAAATCAGATGTGTGGTTTCTGAGATATTGATGTTTCGTGATTTTTACACTTTGATACATAACCTCTAAACTAGAAATCAGATTACAATAAAATTCAATAGGGTCTTATAGGGCAGCTAGACCTTTCATTTGCAATTAATTTCATTGAAATCTGTTCGGTCAGACCATCTCTGAGAATAGTGAGTGCGAAAAAAGGTTACGAAATTCAAAAGTTAAGGGTTCTGGAGACAGCCCAATCATTTGAAACCAATTTTATTAAAATCGGTTGTGTGGTTTCTGAGATATTGATGTTTCGTGATTTTTACATTTTGATACATAACCCCTAAACTAAAAATCCGATTACAATGAAATTCAATAGCAACCTATGGCGCAACTAGACCTTTCATTTGCAATTAATTTTATGAAAATCGGTCCAGCCATCTCTGAGAAAAGTGAGTGAGAAAAAAAAGTTGCACATACATACACACACACACATACACACATACATACATACATACAGAAAATGCTCAGTTCGTCGAAAGGGGTCGAGTGGTATATGACATTCGGCCATTGGGACCACTTTTATACCTTTGGTTTTTCCAGTTATTGCTATACCTTTCTAGGAGAAAGGCAACAAGAGTTGAATTTTTTTTTTATTTTTTTTAAAGAAACTTGACGTTAATACGCAACTTTTAAAAAAAAGTCCAGGATGGAGAAATGAAAAATAATTTCTTTATGGTAGATTAATTTTTGTATAAGAATTCAAATTTAAACATTTTTCAAAATATTTGTATTCTGATGATTTTAGAAGATGCAGAGAGTCATTTAAAACCAAAAAGCTCTTGGTAGTAAACATTCTAAAGGCATTGGTTTTCGAGTTAATTCTTATTTAAGCTCGAAAAATTATAATTATTTAGGAAAATACACGTTTCTCTTAATTTGTCCATGGTTCTCCAGCAAAAACCATACGTTCATTGGAATGCTTGATCAAAAATATACAGTTCATTCTTTGACAACAAAACGATTGGGCGAACGGTTCTCAAGAAAAGAGTTAAATGTTCTAAGTGATATAAATATATAAGAATCAAATATTTGTTTTCGAGTTTTATTATCTTAGGAACATATTTTTTTATGACATAGATACTTTACAGAACTAGTTTCACTTTATATTTTATATACATCATAAGTAAATCATCTTTTGTAAACAGCTTCGTTTGTATCTTATTTTCTGAAATCGAAACAAAAGAGTAATACTTTTGTGTGGCAGCTATTATTACAGACTTTTTGAAAATATTGCTCCATTCTGTTACTCCTTGTTCATATTCTTCATATTATACCCAACTAAATGACATTTTTGATGAATTTTTATTACTTTTCTGATTAGACCAATCATACAATTCTTTTGCGCTTGTAATGGGATGTTCATGTTCTTTAGCTAAACTTGCATTTCCTGCCATTCGTTTTAATATGCCACCAATTGCATTGCATGGGCCTTTACCATGAGAAGTCGCAAAAAATGCCACTCTGCATCGACGTTATATTTTGTGTCGAACTTGAAAAGACTTGCAATATTTTTTCTATTTTTATATTGTGAGGCAGCTCCATCAGACATTAATATCGCTTTTTTCCACTCTATTGTTGTTTTCAAAAAACTCATTAATTGGCAATGAACACCTGAACCGCAACAGTATCATGATGGAGTACTTCCGATATTATGATGAAGCTGATATTCTTAAGTGTTCCAGATTCTGAATAGTAAACAACGAAGGGATGAATAAGGACTTGACTATCATTCCAATAACTACACGAATCACAAATTGATAAAGACGTATCAAAATGAGCTTGACTGTTCAATATTTTTAATTTTGCAATAACGTTTTCGTTTAATCTGCGTTAGCTTGATGAGCACTGATGATCAGGAAAAGGTTTACAGCATTTGGGCTTGGTGTATTCCATTTTCACTTTATTCATCTTCACAAAATGCAAACTGTTACTAACACATCTGGAATAGTGCAATCGTATTTATATACGAAAACAGATACTATAGGTGACCCAGTAATTATTGGTTGCGTACTTTACAAACAGTTATTATTAGTAAACAAGTAGGTAGTGTTGCACGACAAACATATTATTTTATAAAACATTTTTATAAAACATTCGAACAAACTTATGATGTATATAAAATATAAGGTGAAACTAGTTCTGTAAAGTATCTATGTCATAAAAAAATATGTTCCTAAGATAATAAAACTCGAAAACAAATATTTGATTCTTATATATATTTATATCACTTAGAACATTTAACTCTTTTCTCGAGAACCGTTCGCCCAATCGTTTTGTTGTCAAAGAATGAATTGTTTATTTTTGATGAGGCATTCCAATGAACGTATGGTTGTTGCTGGAGAACCAAGGACAAATAAAAAAACGTGTATTTTCCGAAATATTAATAATTTATTGAGCTTAAATTTAAAATAACTCGAAAACCAATGCCTTTAGAATGTTTACTACCAAGAGCTTTTTGATTAAAAATGACTTTCTGCATCTTTTAAGGTCATCAAAATACAAATATTTTGAAAAATGTTCAAATTAGAATTTTAAAAAAAAAATTAATCTACCATAAAAAAATTATTTTTCATTTCTCTATCCTGAACTTTTTTTTAAAAGTTGCGTATTAACGTTTAGTTTCTTCAAAAAAAAAATTAAAAAAAATTCAACTCTTTTTTTTTTAAATTGAAATTTAATGTTTATTTTTATTTTTTTTTGGTCAAAAAAAAATTATTTTGTACAGTGTATATTTTTTTTATGGTGCATTTTTAATTCCCTACAACTCATTCTCAGACAGTTTTTCTATACAACCAACGGTTTCTGGGCTACAATGCTTCGAATAAAACCTATGCCAAAAGGCATACGCCCTTTAAGAATGTAACTCATGGGTGTGAAAAATCGCTCCATCTGTGGAGAATGCTCAGTTTGCTAAGCCAAATACGTGTGCAAAGTTTCATTCAAATCAAAAATGGTCGATATTCGACCATCGGTGATTTGTCGCGATCTTGCTCTTAGGGCTAATTTATGATAAGAATCTTACTTTCAAGGAGCACATTGAAAATATCCAGTCAAAGTGCAATAAGTATATCAGATGTTTATATCCTCTTATCAACAGGAATTCTAGACTTTGTCTCAAGAATAAACTGTTAATTTACAAACAAATTCTTAGGCCAGCAATGTTATATGCAGTTCCCATCTGGACAAGTTGTTGTGCAACCTGGAAAAAGACACTTCAAAGAATACAGAATAAACTTTTGAAAATGATTTTGAAGCGTCCTCCTTGGTTTAGCACGAACGAGCTAGGCTAGGCTCACTAATGTAGAAACATTAGAAATCGTAATCAACATGCTTAAAATTTAATGCCCGATGTTGTGGAGCTAATTCAAGTGCAATAGGCACTACTTCCGTCACAGTCACATCCAGAGCGGGATGATCCGGATCAATTCTCACCATAGGATCGTCGGCCTCCATCACAGAAAGGTTTTGAAGCGCTGGCTCGTTCACCAGCACTAGGTCGAGAGTTCTAGCACGAGCGTTTTTGACTGGATTTGTTTGCGTCAAACCGTTAAAACAAAATGCGTCGTACAGAGCACTTCCAGCTGCGGTTAAACGTAATCTACTTGTATCAACAACAAGGCCACTGCTTTCCGAAGGTACCCAATGCAGCTCTCGGTGGTTATAATCCCCAAAAAGAACAGCAATGTCGAGGGGATTCAGACGGGATAGAACGGATCCAATTGAGTCAGCATGTGTCTGAATAACATCAAGATCATTTCGACGATCAGGGGGCAATTTGAAATTTAGTATATATATATATATATATATATATATATATATATATATATATATATATATATATATATATATATATATATATATATATATATATATATATATATATATATATATATATATATATATATATATATATATATATATATATATATATATATATATATATATATATATATATATATATATATATATATATATATATAATAGTGTTGAAATGTCACCATTTGTGGCAGAACACACAATATTAATTCTGAATAGATATTTTAGTACATAAATAAATCATTACACACTTAACCCCCCCCCCCCCTCACCCCCTTATGAAAAAAAGTAAATTTTTGTTGCACTCCATATATTTTTGCAAAAATTAAAATGTTTAACTGAAATCTAATAAAACTGATAGCCGAATATGAAAAAGAAATCGTTTTTTGCTAAAGTTATCGGCTAAGCGAAATTTATGGCCAGCAAGTATCAGCAACTATGAATTACTTCGCATGGCTATTAAACGTTAGTCGTGTCCTGACAAGCACGAACGAGTGATTTTCTAGAACAGTTTATGCAATGTAATGCACAAAACACGGTTTCATCAACATATAGAATTTAATGTATAAGTTTGAAATATAGTTTTGCTGAAAAACCTTCTTAAAACTAAAATGACCAAAGTAGCCCCGCACGACGGTAGTAATTTTTTGCCACACTTTTTTCTTCCGCTTTGTGTTGTATTTCTGCCGCTCGCAGGAAAACTAATACACTTACTGCTCATTCTAGTGAGAATACACAGAAGTACACCGCGGTGCGCACTGTTGAGATACATTTGAAAGCATTCGAAGTGCATTGTTCCTCTCAGTGTTTAAGTTCCATTTTTATTGTACAATTCGAAATGCCACAAAAGGGTCAATTGGCTAAATTCCGCAGTGCCCTGGAACCCAATATAAATTAACAGAGTTAATACGACAGAGCAAAAAGAGAATGCACGCCCAGACAAGCTTTGGAGTGCATTTGGAGGCACATCAAACCTTCAGCGCCGTGTTGATCCATCTAATCATTTTTGCTTTTAGGCCCCACTTTTTATAAACGCACTGACCGCTTTGCTTATTGCACTCTCTAGGAGCGTTCCAGTTATGCTTCGCATCAAGAATTATTCCTAGGAATTCAACCCTTTCGCTCAATTGGATAATTCTCCCCAGAAGCCTAAGCGGCATTAGGTTAAATTTTCCCTTTTTAGTGAAAGGTGCTACTCCAACTTTTGCAGGGTCTACGCTTAAGCCCTGTTTTATGCATCAGAAATGTGTTACGTTTCAGGCATGTTGCATTCTGTCCGAGACTACGTTGTCAAACTTCCCCCTTACCATAATGACAGTGTCATCTGCGAAGCTTACAACTTCGATACCTTTATCCACTAAGCTTCCGTAAAAAATCATGCGCAACTGAAGACTCAAGGGGCGAGAGTACCCCCCCTTGAGGGCAACTTTTCGTGGCTCTTACAGTTATGAATGAGGTTAATCGAGACTCAAAAAATCTATGAACAACGCAAATCGAGTAAATTTTCACAGTACGAAGTTATTTTACGTACGGTCGATATTTAACCTGCTTTCTCTTTTAATTTCGGGCAAGGGATGTCACAAATGCATATCTGTCGGTCAGCAGAGAGACATGCACACTACATAGTACGAAGCATTTACTTAATAGGTTGATGTAAAATCCACTTCCTCGCATACCTTCTGCTGATACTTGAGAAATGCTTCAGGAGGAACCGTCAACTTTGCCGTTCGATGCACGAATGAGCAATTTAGATTGATTGATTGATTGGTTTCTTTTTAAAAGGACTTTAACCCCAAACGGTCACTCGTTCCTGAATGAGCAATTTAGTTCAATGATGTGCACCAATATTTGCCACCACCCGCTTTCTGCTGCTCCATGAAGAACCGTCTGCTTCGCCTTTCGAATACGCAACGGGTGAAATAAAATATCGAGCATTCTTACATAGCTGCTAGGAACGAAGCACCAGTTCATATATATTTTTTGAACCAACACTTGGACTCGCTGCATCCACCTCTTTGATATCTGCGTTGGAGAAATGCGCTAACCGTATGGAGTATGTATGGGAAAATTCAAGCTTGAAACTTTTTCGTGATTTTCACCATTTTTTCCCGTTTTAGTTATCCAACGACATATTTATTATTGAATTCGATACAGTTGTGTAAGAGCTATTCGCATTTGTAATCTTTCATTCCGCCAACCCAAAACGTAGCCGTGTCCAATAAACTATTTTAAACTAAACTAACCTAAAACGTTGCGTACTCATTTTTGTTTTCACATAAGGTACCCTAGTATAGTGAAGAAAGACGTAGTATCACGCCAAAATTAAAACTTTAATGAGAGAGATTGTCCTTTTATACTTTTCTCCATCCTGGACACGAAAATCGTCCAATTTCAAATGCTAATAATTTAGTCAGGTTCTAACGGATTTCCTCCATTCTTGCAGCAATCGACTGGAATATTAGCCAAGCGTCTACCTACTAAATTGCGAAAAAATGTGATTGTACTATTAAAAAAATGTAAAACCTTGTTGTGAACGCATATACGACAAATCAGAGCTGAAAACAAAGCCAAATACCATTCAATATGGATATTTTCGGATCCATGGTTGCCACTTCTTGTTCATTGAAATCAGTTTGAAATAACCAAATACCTTTAGGATCAGAATGATATCCAGAGTCGGGCAATCAACTTCAGCCTTCATTTTTAGGTTCAAGATAATGATTTCCGGATATGGGTATTTCCCAATATGGGTGTTTCCGAATACGAGATGATACCCTGAGGCCGAGAATCATCTTCAGATGCCATTTTTAAGTTCGAGATGGTAGAAAGATGGAGACGGTCAAGATGGTTACACTTTCTGGGAAACGGCCTTGAATTGTCGATCACTGCCCAATATGAGTATTTTCGGATTCGAGATGATGTCCTGAGGTCGGAAATCGACCCCAGTTACCATTTTGAATCTCTGTAGGATCACCAAATTTTTTCAAAAAAGTTATTTTATTAATGTTAGATAAAAGTTATTGACATAAACATATCAACACAAGATGGTCTATTGTAATCTTGGCAGAGAGAAAATTATCGCTGGAATTTACCGCTTCAGACCATCAGTTATAACACGACACCATGACCTATTTCAAGAAATACGTTAACATAGAACAAGCTGACGTAGTTCTATTTAACCTTGCAAACGTTGCCTGTCCAATTTTTTTTTAAAAAAAATTCTTTCATATGTTTTAGTTCCAATATTTTTTTTCTCACATGGTTTATATATACTTTCATGCAGCATTATCAGTTTCATGCAGTTTCGTTAAGACAATTTTCTTTTATATGTTCTGGAATAAAGCCTAATGCTTACGCTCTTTAAAAAAATATACTGGTCGACAAAAAAATGCGACCCCAAAGCTCAAACTGGAAGAAATGGAAGATTATAACTATTTAACCATTCCTGTGAAATTTTGTGTCTTTAGCTATTTAAAAAACGCGCCAAAAGCTCCCACCCACTCCAAAGCGAATATTAGCCGTGGGCCTCCTTTCACTGTTGAATCGATGGAGACGCTAGGTAACCATTCGACAGCGTCCGAGGCAGGGTTGTTAATACGATAGATTATCGTCGATAATCGTCATCGCCGATACCGATTACGTCTGCTATCGTTATTGACGATGACGATAGCGTCTTCAAACATCAACGTTATCGGCGGTGACGATAATCACCAGGTGTTATCAGCGCACTAACGTCTTTTGTTTCGTCAGAGCAAGTGCACCAGTTGCTAAATTTCGGTTGCTGAAACTGGCTGAATAGCAACGCTCGGTGCGGTTATTTTCATGGTTGTCATCAAAATAACCGCACCGAGCGTTGCTATTTACTCTTGGAAAATAACAACCCGCGAAGGTGAAAATTCTCGAGTAGCTACGAGTTCATAAGTTTGGCAATGCAATAGCAACGAGCCGATCCGTTGCTATTGAACCAAATGCTGCTTTGTTTGTGCTGCTATCCAGGACAGCAGCCAAAGTGAAATCAAATGGTGAATTTGTTTATCAGACGTTATTGTTGCGATACCGTCCAGTAGTTATCGTACTTGGCAATGACGCTAATGTCTGAAGACGTTAGCGTCATCGTCGATAATGATAACAGACGGTATCGTAATCAGCGTTTACGATAGGTTATCGATTAACAACCTTGGTCCGAGGGAACGAAGTTAGGGGAAATTTTGGATCTAGAGCTCGATAGTAATGTTCTAGAGAAAAGCTTTCTACCACAAAGCTACGTCAATTTAGCGCAACTTTGTAGAAAAAAGTGTTTCTCTAGAATATTAGGTACT